>NC_064625.1:171785956-172105242 GCF_023898315.1 Schistocerca nitens | reverse complement strand
CACAAATGCTGCGCAGCTAGCGCCATTCGACGGCCAACACCGCGGTTCCTGGTGTGTCCGCTGTGCCGTGCGTGTGATCATTGCTTGTACAGCCCTCTCGCAGTGTCCGGAGCAAGTATGGTGGGTCTGACACACCGGTGTCAATGTGTTCTTTTTTCCATTTCCAGGAGTGTAGCTTCATGAACCTTCGGCCATACACAGAAAGAAGTGCTAGAGTACGGTACAGAAGATAACAGAAATAAATATGCAATAATACCAACAGAAATGACACTTCACAGATAAAGGTAAGTGCGATTCAAGATGATATCCAGGACATGACAAAAGACGGCCACGGTTCTTCAGAGGGTCTGTGATCACCAAGGACGGCATAGCATTCTCTGCGAGGTGCTCCCGCTTTGGGCACGATGTAGGTAAGGAGTTCTTGTCGTGAGGCGCTACACTTATCGGATGGTACGTGTGGGCGTGCTGCAGTACGCGTCATCAATCCATCCCACGTGTGCACGATATGGGGTGAATGCGCAGGCCACACCATTCGCAGAGTATACTACCGTTCCAGGAGCTCCTCCACCTGTGCTCTTTGATGCGGTCGCGCTGTTTCATCCTTAAAAATGATGTGAGGGCCGAATGCACCATTTAAAAGACGCACACTGGGATGGAGTACAATGACTACTTAACGACGACCGGTGACTGTATCATTTTCGAAGAGGTGGTCAGTATAGCCATACAACATTACACGGAGGTGACAAAAGTCTTGGGATACCGCGAAATATCGTGTCAGGCCTCTTTTTGTCCGGTGTAGTGCAGCAGCTCCATGTGATGTGGACAAGTTACTGCCCTGCAGAAATACTGGCTCATCAAAAAGTCAGTATACATTTGAAAACTGAATCAATCACGGAATAATGTAGAAAAAGAGGTACAAATTGGCACACATGCTTGGAATGACATGGGGTTTTATTAAAACCAAAAAAATACCAAAGTTCAAAAAATGTCCGACACATGGCGCTTCATCTGATAAGAATAGCAAGGAAATGCTCAATATTGAAACGTCCCCTTTTGAAAATTTATACATACGACTGTCCTTATACTGACACACAATATTTTTTAGCGCAACGCAATCTGACTTTCACTAATCTCTACAAGAGAATGGCGCTGACTAACATTAACCTGTACTTTTCACAAATCACTTACCTCACAAAAATCTTGGTTACTCCCACTACTGCAATACAGCAGGCGCCACTACTGCCAGCTAAATAAAAGATTCAAACTATGGAAGGCACTAACTACTGATAGGGATAGTTAGCAAATGAAAGATATTAATAGAGAACAAACAATGTATTCACCTTGATATCATCATATATATAGCAGTTCATGACAAATTTCAAAACTCCGCCATCTCTCTCCCCACATCCACCACTGCTGGCGGCTCACCTCCAACTGCGCAACGCTACGCGCTCTTCACAGCCAGCTGCCTAACACTACAATGGCGAGTATTACAACAATGCAAAGCAGCCACAGACTGCACACAGCACAGCCAGTGATTTTCATACAGAGGTGGCGTTACCAATAAAAAAACCTAAACAGCCTACTTACAATATGTCCACCATCATTCCTCAACAATAGCTGTAGGCGAGCAATAATGTTGTGAACAGCACTGTAAAGCATGTCCGGAGTTATGGTGAGGCATTGGCGTCGGATGTTGTCTTTCAGCATCCCTAGAGATGTCGGTCAATCACGATACACTTGCGACTTCAGGTACCCCCAAAGCCAATAATCGCACGGACTGAGGTCTGGGGACTGGGAGGCCAAGCATGACGAAAGTGACCGCTGAGCACACGATCCTCATCAAACGACGCGCGCAAGAGATCTTTCACGCGTCTAGCAATATGGTTTTGTTAAATTTTAATAAAACCCCATGTCATTCCAAGCATGTGTGTCAATTTTTACCTCTCTATCTACATTATTCCGTGCTTTATTAAGTTTTCAAATTTATACTGACTTTTTGATCACCCGGTATTTAGCCATGCTCCATCTACAGCCGTCCGTAACAGCGAAAGTGTTATCCATGCAGAATTTTCGACACGAAATGACCTGTCACTTATGTGCCATAAATGTTCGATGTCGATATGGTTGCCCAAATCATTCACTCGAACTGTCCAGAATGTTCTTCACGCCAATACGAAGAATTTTGGCCCGGAGACATGGTGCATTGTCATCCACAAAAATTCAATCGTTGTTTCGGAATATGAAACCCATGAATGGCTGCAAATGGACTCCCAGTAGCTGCACATAACCATTTCCAGTCAATAATAGGTTCAGTTAGACCAAAGGGTCCAGTGCACTCCATGTAAACACAGCACACACCATAACGAAGCCACCACCAAACTGGACAGTGGCCGGTTGATAACTCGGGCCCATGGCTTCGTGCGTTCTGCGCCACTCTCTAACCCTACCGTCACCTCTCACCAACTGAAACCGAGACTCATCTGGCCACGCCACGGTTTTCCAGTCGTCTAGCATCGAACCAATATGGCCACGAGTCCAGAAGAGACACCGCAGGCGATGTCGCGCTGTCAGCACAGGCATTCGCGTCAGTCGTCTGCTGCTGTAGCCAACTAACGCCAGATTTTTTCTATGTATTTTGTTCCTTGCAATGTTAAACTATTAATTATAAATTGTAAACATATTTAAACAGTTCAGTATCTATATATAAAATTAATATATTACATTTAGTTAAGATTACTACCCTCGAAGTCAAAAGACTGTATGTGATGGCAGAAAAAACGAGTACATGGTGAATTTAGTACGAAAATGTACGAAAAGAGTGGGATCTGCCACCTCAGTTCTCGCAAGAACAATTAACTATGTGGCTGTTTCGTTTCTCCTCTGTTGGAGCTCAACGATGCCACAGCTAATATCTAGCTGAATGTCAGCTGAAGTGAACGGAGCGTTCACACAAATTCCTCCTGTGTGTCGTACAGAGCATTATACAGCCCGTTCT
Source organism: Schistocerca nitens (assembly GCF_023898315.1). Lineage (NCBI taxonomy): Eukaryota > Metazoa > Arthropoda > Insecta > Orthoptera > Acrididae > Schistocerca > Schistocerca nitens. Next base: position 172,102,244 of record NC_064625.1, on the reverse strand, counting down.
GCACTTGACGCCAGTTTAGAGGAGAGTCCCCGAATTTTTCGGCCTTGTCTCTCTCGTAGCAAAACTGTCACCCCCACCTGGGTCCTTTCATGCTGCACGTCATGGCTTTTTTCCGACCAATAGGAACATTCCTGTTACTTTGTGGAAACTCTGTCAATCGCAAACGGCCTACCATTAAACTGCGCCGTAATTTCCGCCCTTTACTCCTTCCTAATTCGTGTCAGCCAATCGGACATTATGTGCCCGCTCCAGACATGCTTACATCACGAGCAGTTCACGTGATCGACTGCGTCACTTGTTTATTCATATCCATCTGGACATTCCCCAATGCAGTTTTCTAAAGCTTCTTTCCATACCACTCTGGTGGCCCGCTACTTGCCCTTTCTGGGTGAGTCACCTGGCCCGTTCATTGTCTCTCGTCACGGGTCACTTTTAACAGCTTTCCATAGTACTCCACTTGTGACACACCCAAAACGTCGCCCTTGGATTTGCTTCCCAAATGAATCATTTCCTCCAGCAGCTTGTTTCATGTCTTGCTCATTGACATGCAGGATATAGGTTCAATGTGTTAATAACGCCGATTGAGTATCATCCCTTTGCATTGCATGCTGTACATTTTTATAGGCAAATCTGCTCATTTTCGCCGAAGTATATCAGGTGACATATTCACCTTCCCGTTACAATGCATAAAGACTCTCATGTAAGGTGTGAAATTGACCATCATTTAATCAGCCGCCTTACAATTTGACTTCGAATTTTTGTGTTCAAATTATCTACGACCTTATTTTTTGCTGGCAAAATGGCTCGCTGGCTCAACGAAAAACGCTTTTCATGTTCTGCAGCAGTATTTGGGACCACTTTCGTGATCAGTTATCCTTATGATGTTGCGAATTGAAAAAAAAAAAAAGGTGGAAACCAGACGAGGCCAGTGAAATCGTCAACTGAAATTTTTCCATTGACAGCATCGAATAACTGCTTGGTAAACACTTCCACTGACCCATCATTTTGTAGATTCGCATACTCGTTGTTAGCTTGAGAGTTTTTGCATGTCTCCACAAAGTCGTTGACTTTACGCACGTGTTTATTTCATCAGCAGGTGCTGACCTTGGAATAACTATAATCATTTGGCAAAAATCGCCGACCAGTAGAATCATCCAGATTATTGCGCAAACCTCTCAGATAATTTTGTGGGTAAGCTCCAACATAGCGACTCGAACTCGACTGAATCGTACATTCCAACACACTTGTCATAAAGGAGTGTTACTATAAGTTAAATGTTTGACACTACAATAGTGAAGCCATACTCACAGTACATAAAATTTTTCTTTAAAGAAAGTGGGGTTACTTTACTGGTTTCAATAAACTAAATCGACATTTTCAAATGTAAAACATCTGTTGAAGAATATATAATGTATGCTCACAATTCCCTATATATATTCACAAACTGATGTTTTACATTTGAAAATGTCTACGAAGTTCGCTGGAACAGATAATGAAACACTTAAAAAAAAAAAAAAAGTGTACTGTGACTGTGGCTTCACTATTTTCGTGTTAAATAAACATTCGACTGTATCCATTTTTCCTGAATCATAATGGATCCCACTTCACAATTTCTTGATCGACTTGTCCCCAAACACTGTCCACCCTCTTCTGCAGTCTCACTGACTCGACGATCACGTACTTGTTGTTGGCTTTCGTTGCGCGTACGTCGACCAATATTTCGAGTCAATGGTGACTCTTTTCCACAGAGATAAAGCATGAACTAAAATCAGGTGAATGTTTGCAACAAAGCAAATTACCACGAACTGATATCACTTCAATCTTAGCAACACACCAAAGATATGATCACCATCGATAACACACTGAATTATCTCTTTCAATTGTATTCTTTTTCGTGAAATATGAATATTCACTGTGGAATTTGTTTTTGTTATGAAAACAGGCGGCAACAAAACTGTCGAACTGAGATTTCGTTGAAATTTTCATACAAAAATGCCGTACAAATTTCCGACTTCTCCAGTGGAATTTCCAAAAATATTCTTTCATGCAAACCTTGTCCTAACAATTACGAACAAAATAAGAAAGAAATAAGTCAAATCGGTGGAGCCGTTCGCAAATTGATGTGCTTTCATACGTGCCGCAGTTTATTTTTATTTATATTATAGATACGGCATCCAGTTCAGAAGTACAGCGTCATAAACATTGAGCTGCTTGAAACTTCACGGCGAATTTCGGTAAATATACTGGTGACATAATGTGTACAAATATGTGTACAATATGATAAATATGCGTGACGGTGCATACGCGGACATAACTATGGATAAAAAGCTCCCCGTAAACCCTGGATCGATCTCAGCCAAATTCAGTACACATCTTACTTACTATGTGGTAGTAAATAGTGTGAGAGTGAGAATCGGCAACCTCGTATTGCCGTGAGGGTCATACTTGGAGAGAGAACAGGGCGGCAAGAGGTGGACTGAAAGAGGGGGGTAAGGGGGAAATGGAGACAGATATGGGGGAGGAGGAGACAGAAAGAGAGAGGGGGAGAGGAAAGTTGTCAGAGAGAGGGGAGAAAGAGATTAACAGATAGATGAGGAGGAGGAGAAGGACTTAGAGGGGTGGAGGTGCAGATGGACAGAGTGGAAGGAGCAGACTGAAATGAGGAGTGGTAAGAGCAGGTCAACAGATAGGAGGATAGGGACTAAGGGAGATGGTCAGGAAGTGGGTGAGAACGAAGTGGAAAGAAAAATAAGATTAGAAGATGGACATAGAGGGAGGAGGAGAGGAGATAGACAGTGCGAGGAGAAGGAGGAGATGGCTGGAAAGAGGTGGGAGCTGGAGATGGACAAAGAGAGAGAGAGGAGGAGGTAAGATGGGAGGGCAGCAAATGGACATAGAAAGGAAATGAACGAAGGGAATGGGAAGGAGCAGATGAAGCGACAGAAGAAAATGAATGAAGAGATGGGCAGAAGCAGATGAACAGGAAGTTGGGTTCGAGGTAGTGGCAAGAGAGGGGATGGAGAAGATAGAGAGGGGGAAGCAGAAGATGGATTAAGAGGAGACTGGAATAAATACACACTCTAGCAACGCCAGGTACTCAGCCAGTTACATTTATAAAAGTTTTAAGAGAAATATTACCTGAAAAAAATATATATTACTGTTACATATTTGTGTTCGTGTTGCAGTACATCTAATATGAAATTGATTTTGCTGCCATTATTCTGCATTTTTTTGTTAACAAAGGTTCATCGTTTTCTCTCTTTGGCTATCACTTTTTTAGGTTTAAGTACTAGTTTTAGAAGATGGGTTGGGGAAAATACTGATTGAGAACAGAGTTTGTGAAATGGTGCAGTAGGGGGACACTGGGGAGGGGCTGGGGGGGAAGGGGGGGAGAAGGTGGGTGGAATGTTTGTAAATTGTAAACATACCGATTTTAAACTTTCAATTTGGGACACATTGAAAGCTTAGTTATTGAAACCCTATTTAGATTAGCTAAACAAAATGAGACCATTTTTCCTCTGCTCATGAGTGAAACGTGACAATTGGACTGGTTGTGCAGGTTCGCTATGGAGATGCACGTGGTGACATTTGACAGGCGCTTCCCGTCGCTGGAGAAGGCCAAGAGCCAGAAGAACGGCGTACTGGTGCTGGCCTACTTCTTCCGAGTGAGTAGCCCTGCTATATATGTATGTTAATCGAGCAGCGACTCGGTGCTGATCTCTGCCAACCGAGCTACTGCTGTGTTCGTCATCTAAATATCGAGACTAAAGCACTAGGTAATATTTATTGAAAATGTATGTCCATAGTCTTCAAAGTGCACGATGATTTAGCTCATCTGTACACTTCAGATATTTCCTGAATCGTCTAAGATGTCATAACTCTGTCTCCATCCAGATTAATTGTGGAAAAATCGTCACAAAATTATTTATAGTGTCTTTTAATACCTCTATATATTTCAGAGATATCGATATCTATTTCGCTTTTTCAAACTGAAGTACAGTCGTTTTTGCTGCTATACAGTATCGTACTTCTAAAAGAGATGAATTCAGTGTCATTTCTCTCTTCAAAATCCCATTACTAGTTTTGCAGAAATTACGATATTCGTAACTTACCCGTTACTGTGTTATACTGAAGTTGGCGTTGCTACACGAAACTGTCAACGTCAGGCTGATTTGGTAGCTCCAACTGACGCAGCTGAATGTATCTGCGTACTAACGCGGAATTGTAGAGAAAAGATAACTTCAACCTGATACCGATTACAGTGGCCTACATCTGTGGGACCGACACACCAACAGGAAGCCAGAAGTAGAACATCTAAGGATGGTGGCTGTTGTGACAGTTCTGTTCTTGTTTCTGCCAGAGTTTGAAAGAAAGCTGGACGTAAAAAATCGAAAGGATATCTGAAACAGGTCATTGAGGTATAAAGATTGTATAATAATTTACGCCGCACTCACATTAATGTGATCGCCTGTCAAAAGCCTGTGTGAACACCTTTCGCAGTGCAGACAGCTGCGAGACGTACAGGAAGACAGGGATGTGGTGGGGCCGTACCGACTCCAGCCGCGGGTGCGTCAAGAACCCGATCCAGATGCTCCCACACATTCTCGGTTGAACTTAACTCGAAGGAATCTGGTGGCGGGGAGTACGGTAAACCCGTGCTGGTGATCTTCGAATCACGCACGCACATTGCGAGCTGTGAGACACGTTGTGTTGTACTGCAGGTAGATGCCATAGTGCCGAGAAAAACAAACTGCATGTAAGGGTGGCCATGTGTACTCGTGTCGATCCATTGTTCCTTCTAAAATGACGAGATAATCCAGGAAACGCCACGAAAACGTTCCCCAGACTCTACGGCTCCCTTCTTCGGCCAGGACCCTTGCAACGATTATTGTAGGGCCATACACGCCAACTCCCATCTGTCCGATGGAGCATTAAACGTGATTCCTCTGAAGAGGCCACCTGCTACCACTTAATGGACTCCAGTTGCGCGACTGGCGAGCTAAAGCCGTCGGCACACGGACCGTGCTGTCGAACGTGAACGTTGAGCGTGCCAAGTTCAACGTGCTGCTGAACGCTCAGGAATGATGCGACTCGTGCATACGGTACGTGGGCCCCAACGTGGTATACGCGATCGCAACGCACTCCAGCGGCAGTTGAGAGATGTTTCTAGTTCGTAAAGCACACTGTTTACTCAACGGGCGCGCGTAAAATTCCCACGTTAGCTCTATTAAAACGCACATTTCCTCCATCGTCCACGAAAAGGAAAGTACCATGTCCAATCAATAAGGACACAGGCTTATAAAAGTTCCATTACAAACAGTGCGGTACAAAATTGGAATACTTCCCTGCATAAGATAAACATTATTTCATCATTCCCACATTTCAGTAAAAGCCCAAGGTCTGTCTTACTTGATCACTGTTCCAAACCCAGAAGCAGAATCTTTTCAACGTGTGAATTACGAAGGGTAAAAGAAAAAGGAGCAAAATATCTTTATACAAGTAGCGCAAGCTGTCTAGTAGATTAAGCCAATCGGACAAAGTCAGCCCTCAAAAAAAGGTGAGCCTATATTTACATAACATCAAATATTATAACATATATTTATATTACACTAATAAAGTATCAGAACCTAATAAAAACGCGAATGTTAGAAAAAAATTGGATGTGTTAAGACGCGAACCACCGCCCTAATAAAACCTCATTATTTGACAGAGACGCTACTCATTACGATCCTTGCTCGTAGCCATATTGTGTTACTCCGTGCTAAAAACGTTAATCGTAGATAATTATGTCACTAATTGAAATTTAACTATAACAAATTGCACCAAGAACAATGCGTTTTGGGTGGATATTCAGTGTGTCGCTGCCTTCAAATAGCATACTCCCATAATACGCAAGTTACAATAATTCTTTTGCCACGAATGTGATCTTTCTCATTATTTTATTGGAACGAATAACACAACTAACAACGGGTTTTCCAGTGATTCTCAATTTGCTACTGCTCAGAAACGGCACATATATATATATATATATATATATATATATATATATATATATATATATATATATATATATATATATATATACTACCGCACGTCCTGAGGCTCAGGCATCATCCGTAGCCTATGGGATAAATACCTGCTGGAATGTACGACGTTAACGCAGGATGGCAGCAGACCATATTATTCGTTTCGGACCACTTGATAAGTATGGAAGTGTGATTACGCATGTCAGTCATATCACGATTACGGGCAGCATGGGGTTCACGCCTGAGCCTCAGGACGTGCGCTTGCAGCGCATGTCGGGTGTTTCAAGCGTCAACTTTGCGTCTTAATATCTCGGGATGTAATGGGAATATTGCGATGCAATCAACGCCATTGTGTATGTGCTTTGTCATGCTATGGATTGCTGAAGAAAAAATATAGGAGGTCCATTTAAAAAAAACATAAGTTTGTGTTAAAAAACACATATGCTTTCGTTGGAGAATGTTTCCATATATGTACATTCATGGGCCCCAGCCCTACATTGATACCGGTGAAAGTCGTTTTCCAATAGCTGTTACTGTTCCAGAGATATTTTGGGTGGACAAGATTGCTGGGACACCCTGTATACAGGGTGCTACAAAAAGGTACGGCCAAACTTTCAGGAAACATTCCTCACGCACAAATAAAGAAATGATGTTATGTGGACATGTGTCCACAAACGCTTAATTTCCATGTTAGACCTCATTTTAGTTTCTTCCACCTACGCTCAATGGAGAACGTTATCATGATTTCATATACCGAGCGAGGTGGCGCAGTGGTTAAACACTGGACTCGCATTCGGGAGGACGACGGTTCAAACCCACGTCCGGCCATCCTGATTTAGGTTTTCCGTGATTTCCCTAAATCGCTCCAGGCAACTGCCGGGATGGTTCCTTTCAAAGGGCACAGCCGACTTCCTTCCCCGCCCTTCCCTAATCCGATGAGACCGATGACCTCGCTGTCTGGTTTCCTTCCTCAAAACAACCAACCAACCATGATTTCATACGGGATACTCTACCTGTGCTGCTAGAACATGTGCCTTTACAACTACGACACAACATGTGGTTCATGCGCGATGGAGCTCCTGCACATTTCAGTTGAAGTGTTCGTACGCTTCTCAACAACAGATTCGGTGACCGATGGATTGGTAGAGGCGGACCAATTCCGTGGCCTCCACGCTCTCCTGACCTCAACCCTCTTGACTTTCATTTATGGGGGCATTTGAAAGCTCTTGTCTACGCAACCCCGGTACCAAATGTAGAGACTCTTCGTGCTCGTATTGTGGACGGCTGTGATACAATACGCCATTCTCCAGGGTTGCATCAGCGCATCAGGGATTCCATGCGACGGAGGGTGGATGCATGTATTCTCGCTAACGGAGGACATTTTGAACATTTCCTGTAACAAAGTGTTTGAAGTCACGCTGGTACGTTCTGTTGCTGTGTGTTTCCATTCCATGATTAATGTGGTCTGAAGAGAAGTAATAAAATGAGCTCTAACATGGAAAGTAAGCGTTTCCGGACACATGTTCACATAACATATTTTCTTTTTTTGTGTGTGAGGAATGTTTCCTGAAAGTTTGGCCGTACCTTTTTGTAACACCCTGTATACATATAGGCTTGAAATGAATGCCAATATGGCGCCTCACAACTCTGTACTGAAGGGAGACGGCGTGCGTGTGACGTAGGTGGCGTTGTGCCATCTCATTGGTCAACGCTCAGACGCACGCTCAGAATGTCTGACATCCCGGATACTGCTCCGCACGCTCGGAAAGACTCCCGAACGTGCTATTCCACGCTATGACGTCAGAAACTCGGCACGCTCAACCTTCGGATGCACGGTCCGTGTGCCGACGGTTAAAGTCCAGCCTTCGTCACCAATGAACAGCAGTCAGCATGGGTGGACGAACCAGGCGCCTGCTCCCGAAGCCCGTACTCAGCAACGTTCGCTAGCTCGTTGAGAAGACACTGATAGTGGCGCCTTGGTTCATCTGGGCGGGCAACTGCGCAACAGTTGCACGTATACTCGCCCCTGTACACAATTCCGCAGCCGTCTTTCGCCCGTGACATCTACGGCTTGTGGTCCAGCACAGTTGCCTCTGAGCTAGTTTTGGATAGCGCCATTTTGCCGTGCACGGTATACTTTAACCACGGCGATACGGAAACAGTTTACGAACTTCCCCAGTTCGGAAATTCTTCCACTCTTAGCCCGAAAGCCAATGCACTTGGATGTCAGATAAAACGCTCCACTTCCTCATCACAACAATTACTGTTTTCCATATCCCCCCAACACTCACCCGCCCCTCCCCACTGTTAGTCCTGCCGCCTCCCGCCTACGAGTAGTTACCGCGCGTTCGCGTCGAACATAGGCAGTGTCGAATGCCCACTGTCTACTGCAGTAAGCCCGTTTGCAAAATCAGAATCGTTCAAATGGCTGTGAGCACTATGGGACTTAACTGCTGATGTCATCAGTCCCCTAGAACTTAGAACTACTTAAACCTAACTAACCTAAGGACATCACAAACATCCATGCCCAAGCCAGCATTCGAACCTGCGACCGTAGCGGTCACGCGGTTGCAGACTGAAGCGCCTAGAAACGCACGTCCACACCGGCCGGCCTAAATATATATTTTTTTAATAACACCATCAATAAATGATTCTATTTACAGTTTTTAGGCAGTTCGTTAGAATTTTGTTGATTTTTCTCCTCACTATTCCACAAAATATCTACTTTTTCAAAAAGATGCACTTCAGTATGGAACTTTAAATATGTAGTCTTGCACCCTGCGAGCACGTCATCATGTGATGCTATTTACAGTTGTTAAAAATTTTGTTGATTTTCTCCCCAAATAGGCACATTTTCTTTTTCCAGGAAGACGTACCACAATGAAAATACGTAGCACGCACACATTTCGCTTGAAACGAGTTTTCAGTGTCTGATGTAACTGTCAGCTCCCATAAAATTATATGACTACACCGGACCTGCATATAAAATAATGCCTAGTACGCTTCTACAGAGGAAGGTACACATTCTGCTCATGAAGTTCTGTGCTGACGTGTGGTGCTATTCTGTCATTCTGCGCAACGGATTAATCTGACATGTACCCTTTACCGTGTGGCTCCTGCAGGATGCAATTTCCACCCCCACACTACTACAGAAGTCAGAGAGACGCTCCTAACGTTCTAAAGAGAAATGCCTGAAAAACTTTCAGCAATAAGTGCCTTCTGGAGTCGTCCGCTGTAAGGAAATGACACAAAAATTCACAAAATTTCTTACGTAACTAGTGGGATACTTGGGTACTGGAGTAGTGCTGGTTAGTGTAAGAAAAACATGAAACTAACGAAAATTATTATTTATTTTGCAAAAATTCTGAGAAATCACAGTGGCACTTTTAGTTATGAACTGAACAAGTTATTTCCGGGTTCTTTTCGGAATGTGAAGTTACCTCTCAAGGATAGGATTCGGTAATGAAATTTCTACACAAAGTTTAAGATTGTTATTGATTTGGCAGAATGGCTGAGAGGCATGCCTAATCAACTTGAATAATTATCCTTTAGAATGTTGCTAGGTACGGTCGAGGCTGTCGCGTGTGAAATGCAGTGAAGTGTACTGTTGTGGAGGAAATATGGGGCTCGCAAGAGCTGTAGCGCACAATACCGTAAGCTGCGATGACTGCTGTCTGCGTCGCTCGCTGCTGACAAATAAGATAACTCTATCTGGATTGACCTTCGCCAATCAAACTCTCCCTACGCCTTGATGAAGTCGAGGACTCCTATTCGCCCCTAGTCTAACTATAGGCGTGGTGCACCGGTCAGATAACCAGTCCACCGTGATGCCACTCAAAAATTCGCTCGCAGTCGTTTAGCTATAACTCTGTCCGTTCACACCGCACAATAAGTGTGGCGGCCAACACAGTGAACAACACTTAATCGCAAGGACTCAGTATAGAGTAGCACTCGATTCGCTCTCGACAGAGGAGAGACTTGTTCCTCGCTCCAAGGGCGACAACGGAACGGCCCCTCTCCACGCCAGACATGAAGGGGTATATCTTTCGGTCTCTTCCATTATTCCTTCAGCTCAAGGCGTCAGGAATATCGTCTGCCAATCAGGATTGCTCTTCTAAAACAGGAGAATGACGTTTTGTTTAAGGCGACCAATCCAGAAATCTGTAGCATCGGCGTTTGGCGTTTGCTGTCTCCTTGTGAAAACCTCTGAAACTGCGTCCTATGTTTGTAAAGAATGCGTAGGCTGGGCGCTTCCACACAATGTAGCGGAATTTGCTTTTAAGCCGAACACGGGGTCGTTCTCCCTTTCACTCGGGCAAACGCTGTCTGCTCTACGGGCAGTCGCTGGCCTACCTAGATAGGTTGACTCATCCTCTGAAGGGACCGGCCTCCTGGCGTGCGGTCTGCCTCTCCCGAACTAAAAGCTTTTGTGACCGTCGTGTCTCGAATGTGTGTGTGTACGCCAGCCTCGAGTATTTCAATCTCGGTGTGCACTTGCAATTTATTAGTTAATTGCATATCGTTCACATGAATTCATACAACATTGACTTTATCTTATCGAGTTTGGGTTCGAATGATGCGTCTTGATGGGCGGAATATGTAAGGAATGAATGTCAGGAGAGCATGACGTCTTACAAAGTCTGCACTACACCTGAGGTGCGGTACGTTTCTGCGGGAGCCTACCACATCTGTCGCCGCATGTGCCACCACTGCTTCGCACATTAATACTGATAACTGCTGGGACATTATGCGAATAATTATGTCTATATTGAACATATATTTCACAGCGATGTTGCCCCTATCTTGAATGTTGTAACCAAGTGTTCTCAAAACTGAAATCTAACAGATATTTTTACTTAAGCTGGCTTTACAGTCTCTGTTAAGACATCCACATGTGGAATAGAAGGAGTTGCCTATGGGAAAGTCTTTCAAACTCTGTTTGAGCCGTGATTTATTTGAAGCTAAGTTTTTAATGGTTGCTGGCAATTTACTGAAAATGTGTGCTCCTGAATATTGGATCCCATTTTGGACCAAGGTAAGTCACTTTAGGTCTTTATGTCTATTGTTCTTATACCTGGTATTGATACTATGTATTGAGCTACTGGTTGGAAATAGAGATGTATTACTTGCAACAAATTTCATTAACAAATAAATATTCTGAGAAGCAGTGGTTAGAATACAAAGTTCCTTTACGGTATATTGATAATTTTTACTTATGGACCGTCTGACAGCAACTGAATAAAACACAATTTTAGTGCCATACGCGTTTCGCCTTTATTTTCTGCAAGGCATCATCAGTGGCCTGGAATATGTACATATGATAGCTATTTTATTTACATTTTTGTCACTGTGCCTATAGTTTATAAACAGTTCTGGTGGTTGCTATTTCCTATTAAGTAGTAATGTTTTGAACTGTACTTACAGGTTGCGTGGACAATTTCTTGCATATTACGCTCCTGTTACATTTTTGGTGTTGTTCTTCTTCTCATGAACGCCAATTTGCGGTTTTTTCCACATTCCACAGCACTATGCACTGAACGCTTGTTTTAATGCAATGTTTTGGTTTCTGTTGCCGACTGTCAAATGTTTTTGCCAAAGATCGAAACTTATGAGTGTAATTATTGAAGTATCAGTGGTCTGTTTGTGTATGCATTTGTGTGTGTTTGTGTTTTTGTGTGTGTGTGTGTCTGAATTTTGGTGTGGTATAATTTTGTGCGTGTGTGTGTGTGTGTGTGTGTGTGTGTGTGTGTGTGTGTCCAGGTGGTGTGGGGAAGAGTTTTTTTGTTTTATGTTATCATTTCCTTTATTAAGTGTAGTAGGTAGCCTGTGCTGATGTGTGTTTGTTCATTTATCACATGTTTGTTTTCTGCTATGGCTTTCTGGATGTGGAAGTTTTCTTGCGTTTGTATGAGATGTTTGTCGTGGTTGCTTATTCTCATTATTTTCATTTCTTGTTCCATGTTTGTAGGATGATGGTTATGGTGTTTCAAATGCTCTGCAAATGTGGAATGGTTTGTTTCATACTTCCAACTTCTGATATGTTCTTTGTATCTTGTTTTAAAATTCCTGCATGTCATGCCTATGTATACTGCATCACAACTTTGACATTCAAGTTTATATATTCCTGATTGTTGGAATTTGTCCCTCTTGGTAGCTGGCTGGCTTAGGTTTGATTGGAGGGTTTGCCCAGACTTATATGCTATTTTGAAGCCCTGTCTCTTTAGGATGTTTGCAACTCTGTGTGTTAGTTTATGTGTGTAGGTCATGGTGTACCATCTGGTTCTTTTCTGTGTGGTGTTGTCATTGTGTGTGTTTGTTGAGTGTGTTTGTAAGTTTTTAGCTTGTGAGTTCTTTTGTATTGTGGAACTGTTGTGTTTGGTTTTTATTTGTGTTTTTATTTTTTGATTGAGCTTGTGTACCACATGTGTGTCGTACCTGTTGTTCCTAGCTATTTGTATGATTGTACTCATTTCTTGTTCATAGTTTCTCTTGCTGAGTGGGATTCTGTTTAATCTATGTAACATTTGTCTTAGTGCTGCAAGTTTCTGGCTGTGGGGGTGGTTGGATGTGGAATGTATTACTGTGTCTGTGGCTGTTGGTTTTCTAAAGATGTTAAATGTATGTTTGCCATTTTCTTTTTTAAATGTAATGTGAAGAAAATGTATTTGATTTTCTTTTTCTTTTTCAAGTGTGATTTTTATGTTCTGATGAGCTTTGTTTATTTCTGAATGGAGTTCGTCTACTTTTTCACTTGGCTCATCTACCAGACAAATAATGCCATCCACGTATCTGTACCAGTATATGATTTTGAAACTTTCATTTGTGGTTATCTTATCAAATATCTGATTTTCTAGGTGACTGATGAAAATGTTTGCTAGTGTTCCTGATATTGGGGATCCCATGGGCAGTCCATCAGTTTGTAGATAATATTCTTTCTCAAACTGAAAGTAGTTTTGTTCAGTTGTCATTATGAGCATATCTGTTATTTATTTTATTCCGTCTGTGGTGAGGTTGCTGTGGGATGAGAGATTTTGTTCTATGATTTCTATTGTTTCTGTGATAGGAATGGAGGTATACATATTTTCTATATCGAATGAAATCAGTGATGCTGTGTGTGGTACCTGTATGTTCTGTATGTTTTCTATTAGGCTTCCTGTGTTTATCACTGTTCTGTTGTTTTCTACTTTATAGTGTTTTGTAGCTAACTTTTGGAGGTGTTTGGCTATGCGGTATGTTGGGGCTTTCTTGAAGTTGATAACAGCTCTCATTGGCATTCCGTCTTTATGTACTTTCAGTTGACTGCGGAGTGTTGGTGCTTGTGGGTTTTTCTGTGTTAAGTAGTATTTCTGTTTGTCTGTGAGTGTGTGTTCAATGTTTTTCACTGTTCGTTTCACATTTGCCTGGAATCGTGTAGTTGGGTCTGACTTCAGTTTTTGTATGGCATTGGTGTTTATGTATGCCTTGGTTTTTGTGATGTATTGCTCTTTATCCATGAGTACTGTTACATTTCCCTTGTCTGCTCTTGTTATTAATACGTTATTGTTTGTTAACTTATATTTTAACCTTTCATAGTGGCTGCTTCTGTTTGGTTGTTCTTATTGTGTGTCTGCTGTGTTTGTTTTATTATGCCTTTTATTTCTTCTTTTACTAGTTCTCTTGTCAGTCCTATGTTTATTTCACAATTATTTTGTTGTTCTTCACGTGTAAGGATGTGTTCAGTTTCTACTATGAGATTTTCTATGTCTTGATTGTTCACTTTGCTATTGGTGCAGTGTTTCAAACCTTTTTCCAAGAGCATTTTTTCATTTTCGTGTAGTTCTGTCTCTGTTAGGTTAACTAAGCGTGGATGGAATGTGTGTTGGTGTTCATGTGGCTTCACATTTAAAATGTAAATGTATTTTTGCGTCTTTTTTACTGTTAGTTTCATTATCTTCTGTTTATGTTTGTTTTGTAAATGTTTCATTGCTGTGTATGTATTGTGTTCAGTTTTTTCTACTAGTGCCATGAAAACTGAGGAACAAGAAATGAAAATAATGAGAATAAGCAACCATGACAAACATCTTATACAAACACAAGAAAACTTCCACACCCAGAAAGCCGTAGCAGTAAACAAACATGTGATAAATGAACAAACACACATCAGCACAGGCTCCCTGATATATATATATATATATATATATATATATATATATATATATATAAAATTAATATCACATACACACACACACACACACACACAAACACATACACAAACGCACACACAAATGCATACACAAACAGACCACAGATACTTCAATAATTACACTCATAAGTTTCGATCTTTGCAAAAACATTGGACAGTCGGCAACAGAAACCAAAACATTGCATTAAAACAAGCGTTCAGTGCATAGTGCTGTGGAATGTGGAAAAAACCGCAAATTGGCGTTCATGAGAAGAAGAACAACACCAAAAATGTAACAGGAGCGTAATATGTAAGAAATTGTCCACGCAACCTGTAAGTACAGTTCAAAACATTACTACTTAATAGGAAATAGCAACCACCAGACTGTTTATAACCTATAGGCACAGTGACAAAAATGTAAATAAAATAGCTATCATATGTACATATTCCAGGCCACTGATGATGCCTTGCAGAAAATAAAGGCGAAACGCGTATGGCACTAAAATTGTGTTTTATTCAGTTGCTGTCACACGGTCCATAAGTAAAAATTATCAGTATACCGTAATATTACACGCAACTGAGGAAGACAGGACTACAAAAGTTGAAGATGACAAAGTTCCTTGTACAGGTTCTTACAAGATGTTCTTGAATTTACACCACAAATGATTCTTATCACACGCTTTTGCACCCTAAAAAGTTTTGCTCGGTTTGATGAATTGCCCCAGATCCCATATGACATAATAGAATGAAAGCAAGCAAAGTATGCAAGTATTTTTTGAATATTTATATCTGCTACATGTGACATCATTTTCACGGCAAATACAGACTTGTTTAGGTGCTTAAGCAATTGTGTGATGTGCCCTTCCCAACTGAATTTATTATCGAGTTGTAATCCCAGAAATGTAACGCTTGTGAACCTCTCCGATCAGCATGTCTTCATATGTTATACTCATGCTGGAAGGAAATCTCTTACAGGTTCTGAGCTGCATACAGTGGGTCTTTGCAAAGCTTAATGGCAGTCAATTAGCTTTAAACCACTTATTAATGTTAGTGAAAATTTCATTAGCAGATATTTCTAAATCTGTACGTGCCTTGCTACTTACTGCAATGTTTGTATCATCTGCAAACAAAACAAACTTAGCATCTGGCAATGTAACAGATGAGGGATCATTAATGTACACAAGAAAAAGCAATGGACCCAAGCTGCAACCTTGATGAAAACTGACTGCTTACTGCACAGCTATTTCTCAACGACACCCGTTGTTTCCTGTTAGATAGATAAGCCGCAAACCATTTCGCAACATTGCCGATGACACTATAGTATTCTAATTTACTAAAGAGAATGTTGTGGTTGCCACAGTCAAAGGCTTTCGAAAGGTCTCAGAAAATCTTTTAACGTAACGTGTCTCCTATTTCCACAAATGAGAGTTTATCGCGCTGACACGTTTTTTCTCAGCAGCAAGAGATGTACAGTAAACTTTCCTAAGTTAACTGTACTGCCAATGTCACTGCAGTAGCGCATGGTAACATCTAAACAGCGCGTTGGTGTACCATTTACGCACTACATCAGTTCTACGTGACCCAGAGATTTCCATACGCTTTACGAAATTCACGTTCAATCGCGGTCTGACAATCCCAGTATTTATTTACTCCCATTCCCACAGAATGTGCTCCAATTGCGGCAGATGGCTCTCCCTTCGCCTCAGTTCCACTATCGTAGAGATCAGATATACACTGCGTCGCTCACAAGAATCCTCGAACATATGAAGTTTTTCGCCTGTAGTTAGAACGATTTGTGCACGGAAAGAATGTCTGTGTGTCGGTCAGAATTTTTGCACTACAGAGTAATTCCATAACCTTATCTACCATATTTTATCTACGAGTTAGCAATGTACATTTAGTGTACTCATTAAGATTCCAGTCCATCCATTAATAGACAGACAAAATGGAGGAAAGAATGTACACTGTTCTTTTTAATCACTCACGAAGTCTCTACTACAACTTAGCTGAGCAATGATAATTAATTTCGACGTAACATAATTATATTTCGTTACCGAGGATCTGTAAGAAAATGTTAAAATAAAAGTCAACTCTGTGTTAGTGATGTTTAACATTATGTTCCACAAGCCATCGAAAAACATTGTAAACATTTGTCTATTTATCTTGATGCTGCAAGCTGCTTCTCGCTGTCTCTCCAGCGTCATTTATTACATAATCATTATTTAATGGACTTCAAATATAATACAAATATTTTACAATCTGCCTTTGTTGCCGGTATATTAATTTTCTCGTTTCTGGCAGGTGGAAAGAATGCCTGCCTGCTGATTAAAATTTTTGAACTACAGAGAAATGCCATTATATCATTCACAGGGCTTTGTCAACGAGTCAACGATATACATTAAGTTTACCTATTAAATTGTAAGTCCATTTATAGGCACAACAAACACGTGGAAGAAATTTGTGTCTTATTTATCGAGAAAATAATAGACAGAACTTCTGCTGCTGTAAATAGCATCACGTTATGACGTGCTCGCAGGGTGTTAGTTCTTACATATTTTACGTTTCATATTAAAGCGCATCTTTCTGAAAAAGAAGATATTTCGTGGAATACTGAGCGAAAAATCAAGACAATTCAAACGAACTGCCTAAAAACTGTAAACAGCATCATTTATTGATGGTGTTATTAAACATTTAAAGCTGCGTATTTTTATATTTGTTTCTTAACTGTCGATAAAATACCAGATAAACCTATGTGTGTGCGCGATGTCTTAAAAATTCGGTAAAATTAATCACGAAACCCATATTTACGTGTATGATCTTAAACGGGGGGAAAAATAGCAGCGAAATGCATATTTACATGTATCTTCTTAATAAGTGAAAGGGAATCAAAAAATAGTACTGAAATGCGCATCTACTTATAAAAAATCGGTAAAAATTATCCACGAAACCGTAAATGGTGTCGTATGTTGCAGAAGATAGCGTGCGTGGTGAACATTCGTGAGAACTAGGCCAATACCGCAGGATGCTGTACAATGCTGGAAATTTGCAATATCACCTGAATGTGCTGACACTGCTGCTCCAGAGAAATCCACATTAAGGATGGCAGTCTCGGGATGCTGGGACGACACGTGCCCAGTAGCAGGAGAGTGGGGAGAGAAGACGTTATTTCCTTTTGTCATAAAATAACACCATTAAAAATTACCGTTGTCAGTTTAACGTAAAAGCTTTCGGACACCTCGGTAACCATGAACCAACGCCTCCATCTCGCCCATAAATTATGGCATTGCCATCACAGTTCAGGCCGGTTCCCACTAGGGCTGCAGCGCTTCAAAACCGCGTGGCAGAGGCGTGGTTGCCATGGAAACGCCGTCCGCGACGCGGCGCGGCGGGCCCTGCGTCGCGGTTCGACCGTGTCGAACCCCTTCCGCTGCCGCGTGCCGCGCTCCAGGTGCGCGCCGCCAATCACGGAACGCGCTGAGCGTGACGTCAGGCACGGAACCCTGGGCCACGCGAACTTTCGCCGAACCGCTGGCGCGTAAGAAAAATTTGATTCTTGGGTATGTTACAGCCCGATATCTTCTCTCGATAAAGGACCGAATTTATTTTCGTTATTCGTCGTGGTTACTTGCTGTATCGCATTTACGTAAATCTTTACATGAAATTTTAAGGGGAGCCGGAGGTGCCTATGCTGCCTATGTTAAAATCACTAAGTTTGAGGAACATTTATACCAAATAGAAAAATTTGAATTTTTTTTTTTACATATAGAGTGGTTTAGTATTGCAGTTATGACAGAGGGATTTTGGAGTACCTTTTCTAGTTTCCTTCCAATTATTTTTTATTAATGACCCAAATTTTTTTACAAATAATTGCTTTTTAATTAAATTGAAAAGAAACTACTGAACATATTGCCAAATGGCTGTGTTACAATGTAAGTTTGACCACTAGGAGTGCTGTACAAAAATTTCATCTCTCTAGCTTGAGTCGATTTTGAGAAAATGTTCCTCATATTCGAAAAATTCTAATTTACGGGAAATACATTCCTGCAGTATAGGATGGATTATCAGGGTCTTCTTCTTCATCCTCCAAAAGCTTCCTCTTCTGTCTTCTTTTCTGGCCCATTGTTCCATCATACGTCATATGCCTTTCTCTTCTTTCTGCTCCTCTTATCCTTTCTCTGTCAATATTTCATAGTGCTCATACAGTGTTCACCCCAGCTGTAAATCCTAATGCCTTCAGAACTTCACACTTCACACTGTTCCCTTGGTTGTAGGTTGCTATTGCATCATAAATGCCAAAGTGCAGTGTTTTTATGCTTACAAACACCCTTTTAGGAATCACTTTCCAAATCAAATTGTTTACGCTTTCATTAGGATTCTGCGTCTTTCCGTGTAGACATTTGTGTAACAATTCTGGCTGTGCAAAGTCATGAGAAATTTGTTTTATTGCATTTATCACAGCTGCTGGCAAACCATGTTTGTGATCATAGTCCTTTTTTGCATTATATTTGCACCAGGAATCTTTTGGGCACAGGCTGTGTGGAGGGTATTCATTGGAAGAGGCAGTATGAAGGAACAATGCCCACACTGCTTTTCGCATGTCACTAACATTACTAGTATTTTGCCTTACAGCATACCCATAGTATCTCTGTAGACGTTCAATCACCTCATCAGTAAGCCTGCCTCCCCCTCCTATTGTCTTTCCTCACTGAGCTTACTTGAACCCAAAGTTTGTTTGAGCCTTCGAAGCTGTGCACCCGTACGCTTTTGCACATGCCAATGCATTCCAACTTTTCAACTACAAATTCATTTCCATATGGTTTCAGTTCCTCTATAGTCTTGAAACCTTTGGAGTGACCATCCCCAAGGTAGTATTTGAACCTAACGTTGTATCTGGGAACTGAACGTTCAAAAATTTGTTTCACTCCATCCACTTCCATTGTTCCACTTGATCTACTAAAATTTGCCTCACAGGTTCCACTGTGCTCTCCTTTGATTTTATTTTTGCACCTACAATGTTTTGCTAATATTGCAACATCTATCACTTTTGCACTATCACCACAAGTAGCAGTTACAACCCCATTCAGGGATTTATGACCCCTCTTTTGCCAGAAACCATCTAATGCCACCAGCAAATCCCTAGAACCGCCGTTCATTTCTACAGATTCCTCCACTGCTTCCATCATGGTTTTCAAAGCCACATCTTCAACAGGGATCCTACCAGTTCACAGTAGTACCCAAATTTGCTTGGAGGCGATGGAAAGTTCATAATACCACAAAACAGTTTACCACCAGCAGACCCTTTTCCAATGGATCGAAGACCATACACAAGTCGAACATTCACATCAAACACTCTAGATCGTCCATTTTCACCAAAGAGACTGGCCTGTGAATTGTAGAAAGTCACTTGATACTTGCAACATGCACAGATTATCTTCATCTCACAAGCTAAACCAAAGTGCTTTGTTATCTCTAGTCCCACTCCTACACTAGAACACATTTTGCACAGAACACTTTCTTTCAGCACAGAAGATAATAATCCAATATTCAGTACTTCGTTAATATCATCACTGTCACTAACATATTTACGACATCTGTCACTTCCACCAGTCAGCTTCTTGCTAGACAATGTCACAGGGGTATGGCCGGCCATGTGTTGCTTAGCAGAAGAACGCACTGTTTCAGTAATTGTAGTATCCCAACTTGGTATTAGTGTTAATTTTCTTTTCCTCTTCTTATATACACGGTTATTAAAACGTGGCATCGTAACCGGAACAATGCTTTACACAAGAAGTATGATACTACCAACAACAGGCGCAACACTGAACTAATTCGAAACGGTAAAGAGCAGAGAGACGATGTTCCGCGCTGTTAGCGCTTCATTTGTCACAGAAAACAATGTAGCCAACCCTTGCACACTCGCTGTATGCGTAACATAAGGCACTGTATGCGTGGAGGGGGGGGGGGGGGGAGGCGGGGGGAGGGGGCAGGAGGGGGGAGGGGGGGAGAGACAATGTCAGTGAAAAAGAGAGAGAGGATGAGAAACAATGGATCAAGACAGTAGCATTGAGAGATAGGAGATATTGGTGGTCAGAGAGACAGTGGCAGTAAAATGGAAAGAGAGATACGGAGATAGAAACAGTGGGAGCAAAAGAGAGAAATGAAAAATACTGATGAGTGGAGACAATACATAGTCTTGGGGGTTGTACAGTCTCCCAGACTGGCGAACACAGGTATAGGGGAGGATGCATTTTGGACAGAAAGTGAAAAATGTGGATATAGGGGAAAACAAAAGTTGGACTGGCCAGAATTTTTGAGGTGCTGAGGTTCAGTAGAGAGAGTGGCAGTGGGAGAGAAAGACATAAGGAGACAGTGGTTGAGGGATACACTGTAAATCTGTGGGAGGAAAGAAGAAGACCGTGGGAGAGGGTCATATGTAGACAGTGGGGAGAGAGGGAGATGCGGAGTATGAAGGCCTAACTCTGTATAAAGAGGAGCTGGAAAACAGAATTTAGATCGTCCTGTGTGAAAACAGCGTGAATATGTTCGCATGCCAAGGAGGAAGGTGAGGAAGGCAGAGTGAGGACTGACGCAGCTGCTTCACCACATTTCTGTCCGCCGTCTTTTCACTAAGTCCGTATTCGCCTTCTTTTGTGCTCCGACAGAAGCAATTTTTCTCCGGTTTGTTGTTCCGACCTACTTCAAGGACGAGAAGGAGAATACAATTGTCGACCTGTACATAATGCAGCAGGGTGTGAGAGGAAATTTGGAAATTTGTTTTTTTTTTTTCCTACGGGGCCAAACTGATGAGGTCATCGGTCCCTAGTCTTACGCACTACTTAATCTAACTGAACCGTGAATTTACTTTCAAAATATTTTCTTAAAGAAATTACTTTATTTACTGGCGATTCATCAAGAACATCGACACATTTTATCACACTAGGTGAGCATGCACGTAGTTTCCAGGAAGTAACTGATGGAAAATTACTTTTAACCAATTTGAATTTTATTCCTAAAAGCTTTTCAAAACAGATTTAAAATTATAAGCAGAAAAGCACCCTCGAAATATCAAGTTACAGTTTTATTTAGAGGCAAAGAACAATATTAACAGTAGGAGGCTTCGGGCTGAGAAGCTCGCCTGCTCCCTTTCATCACGGCCGTAGTCACGACTGCTCACAACAACCTCTGAAAGAGTTCACTGGTGCAAATCTGCAACACACTGGATTACTTTAAACAAAAAATTTTTAACAACTCACACAAACATATAAACTATGCACCCTGTAACAGGAATGGAAATGGTACAACCCTCAAATTATTTGCCACTGAAAATGCAATTTTTTTTAAAGGACTCTTACGGTGGAAGGGTGCCAAGCTTATAACCTAAAATGACTAAATAAAACCCATAAAATGCAGACTTACATAAAATGTACAACATGCTGTACATTGCACATATATCGCCTCGCAGGATGAAAGGCAAGATAGAAACATATTCCAAGAATTCGGCCTTTAAGCAGTAAATTCGTCAACACCGAATCCGACAAATATGACCGAGGCAGCTATTAACGTATGCCAGACCGACCGACAGACAAACACTAACTGCCTAACAAATGCGGACAAGACAAAAGAACAAGCAGGGGACGAGAGACTGACCAAGAACACAAGTAGAATTTAACAAGTAACTGAAACAACATATCTGCATACACTTAACTTCTAATAAACTGCGATTTCTGGCGAAGACCTGGCGCAGCACACCCAAAACGCTCTCCCGAACCGTCCGCTGCCAGCCGCTTCAACGGACGCAAGAGGGTGCACCGATCTCCTGTCTCACTGCGTCGCAGCTTGTGCCGGCCAGACCGATGTCGTGGGTTGACTGCTGTTGCTCCGACAGACACTAACTGGCTCACCAATGCAGACGAGGGACAGACCCAGACTAACTTGGCTGACCAACGGACCAGACTCGCCCAGACTGACAGACTGCCCTGGCTGACCAACTGCCTCAAACTGACAGACAGACTGATAGATTCCTCCTGCTGAGTTTTTTTTTTTTTTGTTTCTTTCTTTATTGTGATTTCATTCCCCTGTCCCATACGGGCAGGGGAGGGCTGTCAGTGGCACAATGCGCCACTCTTCAGCCAGTGACACGACAACTAAAACAAGAATAAAATGTTACATACATAAGATGATAAAAAAGGGGAACATAAAACAGAGTAAGGGGAGAAAATGGAGGTAAAAATACACTGACATGGAAACGTTCATAGGGGACAGTTAAAAAAAAAAGTCACCAGAAAGTTAATAAACATAGTTGGCGATTCTTAAAACACAGAGAAGACACTGAATGTGCGTGCACAGGTTAAAAGTCGGCCACAGTATAAAAAACACTCCGGAACAACACACTTAAAATCCACTTGGAGCACACACGACGAAGAATAAAACTACCAGGTGGGACCTGCCGAGGGAAAGGTCAGAGAGGATGGAAAGGAGGGGAGAGCAAGGGGCAGCAGGGGAAGCGGCGGGATGAAGAGAGGACGGGCGTCAGCGGGTACACGGAGAGGCGGGAGACACGTGGGGCAGGAGATGAAGAGGAAAGACAGGGCAGGAGGGAGTGCAGAGACACTGAAAGGAGGCACAAGAGATGGAGGGGGAGTAGGAGCGGGAAGCCGCTCAGGATGGGGGAGGGGGAGGAGAGGGAGCCCTGAGGAGGAGGCAGGAAGGGGGGTTAGAGTTGGTAGGAAGGGCAGATGTCAGGGCAAAGCTCATCATCCGGGAGGGGTAGACGGTGGAAGTTGTGTTGGGAAAGGAGATGGAGGGTGTGGAGATGGAGAGAGGGTGGAACACAACAGTAAAGGCGCGGCAACTGGTTGGGGGTGGAGAGGAAGGGAGACACCAGGGGGTGAGGGGGATCAAGGCGGCGGACAATATATAGTGTGCGGATGTGTTCGAGGAAAAGGAGAAGGTGGGTGGGATGAGGTCGTAGAGGATGCGCGTGGGGGACCTCCTGCCGACCTCATAGCACCCCTTAAATGCACGTGAACAGGCATCCTTTCCCCTTTCCCACCAGAGGGAGACACCAGAGCTGCGATTGCCACAGCAGCGCCACCGCCAGCAACAGAGGGCGACTGCTTTACATTACGCACTGCGGCGCGTTTTTGGAAACAGCAATTTTTACTGCGGCTCACTAACTTAAACTAAGTTACGCTAACGATGACACACACACACACACTTATGGCCGAGGGAGGACACGAACCTCCGACGGGGGCAGCCGTACGAACGTTGTCGAGGTTCCCTCGACGTCGCGGCGGACGTGAGATTAGTTGTGTGTGACGCGTTGCAGGCGTCGGCGACGGGCAGCGCGGCGCTGCAGCAGCTGGTGTCCCGCCACCTGGCCGCCGTGGTGCGGCCGCAGTCGTCGCGGCTGGTGGCCCAGCCGCTGCGCCTGTCGCGGCTCGCCCATCCCTTCGAGAAGTCCTTCCTGCTCTACCAGGGCTCGCTCACCACGCCGCCCTGCAGCCAGGTCGTCCGCTGGGTCCTCTCCAAGGACGTGCACTCCGTCTCCCGGCAGCAGGTAAGCACACACACACACACACACACACACACACACTCACCAAAAATACACTCTAAAAAAAAAAAAAAGGCGCAACGATACCGACCGGCCGCCGTGTCACCCTCAATCCGTAGGCGTCACTGGATAAGAACTTGGAGGGGCGTGTCGTCAGCACATCGCTCTCCCGGCCGTATGTCCGTTTACGAGACCGGAGCCGCTACTTCTCAGTCAAGTAGCTCCAGACATGGCAAGCGGGCCGTGCTGTCAACGTTGATCGTGCCAAGTTCAACGTGCTGCTGAACGCTCAGGAACGATGCGACTTGTGCATACGGTATGTGGGCCCCAACGTGGTATACGCGATCGCAACGCACTCCAGCGGCCGTTGAGGGATGTTTCTAGTTCGTAAATCACACTGTTTACTCGACGGGCGCGTGTAAAATTCCCACGTTAGCTCTGTTAAAACGCACATTTCCTCCATCGTCCACGAAAAGGAAAGTACCAAGTCCAATCAATAAGGACAGAGGCTTATTGTGGTGTGCGTACTGTAAGACGTTCGGTACACACACCATCAGATTATTTGACTTGTCGCTCTAATGAAGTAGGCGAGTATCAGCAATATGTCTCGTGGTCTTATCATGGCGTGTTTATCTTCTGCCGCTAGGTCAGATGATAGAAATGCCACTTGCACGCTTAGAGTAGCAGATTGACAGTGACCAACTTTAAACAGAACTTGATTAATTTTCACACACATTTATTAAAATAATAAAAATCATAGACATTATGTAACTTGATTCTGGATGCTGTTTACTATTGACAATCTGAAGTTCCTTTGGTCTTGGCACGTTAATCTTATTCTCACATATCTCTGATACCTGACAAACTGTCTATTCATTTATCGTCATGGCTATGTACAGGAATATGATAATCTTATTAGGCGTAGACTGAAACTTGACTGCAGACTGATGCAGACTGACTAATCGAAGGTCTGTACACTCGTTATAATACCTCGAGCGTTCAGGTATCACTGCGCGAGTGTGATCCGCGAGGAGAAAAGGTTCTACGTTAGCAGCAATCTCATTGGCTGCGTTACATATTAATACGCGGATCGGCGGAAGCAGAATTTGGTCCGTCTCTAAGGCAGCGCCATCTCGTAGTGCGCAGACAGACGAGCGCTGCGCCTGCGCTGTTGTGCTTAGCGGGCCGTGCTCTAGTGGGAAAGTTGTGTACGCGCTGACTACACGGAACTATGCACACAACACTTATAGAAGTTCCATTACAAACAGTGTGGTACAAATTTGAAATACTTCTCCGCATAAGATAAACATTATTTCATCATTCTCACATATTAGTATAACCCCAGGGTCAGTCTTACTTGATCACTGTTCCTACCCAGTAGCAGAATCTTTGAAACATGTGAATTACGAAGCGTAAAGGGAGCAAAATATCTTTATACAGGTAGCGCAAGCTGTCTTGTAGATTAAACCAATCGGACAAAGTCACCCCTCAAAAAAAGGAACTTATATTTACATAACATCAAATATTATAGTATATACTTACATTAAACTAATAATAAAGTATCAGAACCTAATAGAAACGGCAATGTTACGGGAACTACGCGAACTACCGCTCCAACAAATAACCATTACTGGACACAGACGCTACTCACTATACTAAACCAACAGTGCCTCTGCACTGTGTCATATTATCTTAGCCGTTGGTAAAAACGTTAATCGTAGGTAATTATGTTACTAATTGCAATTTAATTATAACAAATTGTACCAAGAACAGTGCGTTTTGGGTGCATCTTCAGTGTGTCACTGCCTTCAAATAGCCTACTCTCATAATACGCAAGTTACAATAATTGTTTGGCTTCGAATATGATGTTTCTCATTAATTTATTGGATCGAATCACACAACTAGCAACGGGTTTTCCAGTGATTCTCAATTTGCTGGTGCTCAGAAACAGCATATATACATATAAGCTTGAAATGAATTCCAATATGGCGCCTCACAACTCTGTACTGAAGGGAGACGGCCTGCGTGTGACGTAGATGGCGTTGTGCCATCTCATTGGTCAACGCTCAGACGTACGCTCAGAATATCCGACATGCCAGATATTGCTCTGCACGTTCGGAAAGACTCCCGAAGGTGCTATTCCACGCTATGACGTCAGAAACTCGGCACGCTCAACGTTCAGATGCACGGTCCGTGTGCCGACGGCTTTAGTCTGCCTCACCCCGCTTGCCAACAGCGCTCGGCAGACTGGATGGTCACCCATCCGAGTGCTAGCCCAGCCTGACAGCCCTTAACTTCCGTGATCTGACTGAAACCAGTGTTACCACTGCTGAAAGGCCATCGGCAAAAATACACTCTAGGGATGTAAAATTAAAGATTCCATTCTGCACAGTATGTGTTCGGCAGGCTGTAAAAAATTAACCACTACGCTTTGGACGGTGTGTATTCGCCGCTGTCGATATATACCGGTATTGGTTACTCGTTACATTCGCTAGTGAACGTCATTACTCATGCACCCATTATAGACACATACTTTTGCTACTCACTACATTGGCAAGTCACATTAATGTGAACACCAGCCTGAATAATCACCTTTTACAGCGAGGACTGGTGCGAGACATGAAGGAAGAGTAAAACTTTGAACATAGCTGCTAAGTTTCAGTGACCGTGTGAGGTGTCAGATCAGAGGGGTGTTCTGAACACAATTTCGACACAAAGCAGCTCAACAGGCTGTGGAGTCGAAGGGGTAGGCTAGCAATAGAACAGTGCATCACCGTTGACTAGACACTCATTTATTGAACACATAAGTCAGGTACTACCAAAAAGGAACAATTAGTACAAATTACAAAATAATATTCTTTTCCTTTCAGTCACTCAAACATTTAAACAGGCAAATAGCAATCATTTAACTGAAAGTCTTTTAAGAAAGCAAGACTAGAAAATTTGAATGATGAGTTAAAATCATATTTAAATAGGCTCTGACCAAGCACATATTTTAAAACGAAATACTTCCTTTAAGGAACCAGCGATCAAAATTACATAATCCTCAACACCCATATTACATCTGTAAGGGGTCCGCAGGCCCTTACTATAAATTTGCACTCGGCACAGGTCGACAGGGCGAACAATCGATTGTGTCGTGTTGTGAGTGTGGAGTTGAGCAAGTGCCATGTCGCGGGTAGAGGTGTGTAGAGGCCAGTTGTTGTAATGCTAGGCTTTAACAGTGAAGGGAGTCGCCATCGCCGTGGTTAGACCCCTTTGTACTAGAAATAATACCGGGAAAGTGAAGAAGTATCATTACGGAAGTGGTCAGTGACATTTCGAGTGCCGATATTTTGGTTTCGCGTCTACCGCGCCGGCATCACCTTGGATTGCAGTGTTGGATTGCAGTGTTGGATGCAGTGATGGATTAGCGTGTGATGATAATGGAAATGAAGAAGTCTGTGCTGAGATTAGCCGTAATTAGATATGTATGACGAAGGCAGTGGCTGTCTCCTCCTTTTTGTGTTTTTGAGACGAATATAGGTTCGTAATTAATGAAACTGTGTTGGTGTTTTTCTTGTTACCAGACATTTCATTATTACAGTATTGAGAAGGACGAACTGGAAAGTAACAACTTCTGTAGCAGTCAATTCCGATTGCCAGCCCCATTAGGTACACGGTCACATTAATAATAATTATTGGGCTGCTATTCGATCAGATCAGGTCGGGATAAATAAACGGAGGTGTTACACCTTGGCTTACTGTGAAAGGACAAGTGCAATCTTCGGACGAATCGTAAAGAACAATAGGCAATTTTATCTTGCGTAACGCGAGAAAATATTTTTTCAATTTCGGATCAAGACAGAGCATAAACTTTAAAATCGCGACAAGAAACAGTGCATTCTTGAACAATACGAAGTAATAGCATCCTACGATTGTGAATAAACTGTTTTTTCTTGCCATATTAGATAAGAGTAATAGTGTTCATAAACTGTGTTATAATGTGCAAACGCGTAAATCCGCACGAAAAACTGTGAAAAGTGAACACCAAAGAAAGACACGTGTGAACATTACGACAGCAAAACGAACTACGAATTCGTCACGGAAGCTTTTAAAGAAGTGTTTAGTAGTAACATTATGACCGAAATTGCTTTTTGAATAGTGAAAAATCGAGCAACTTCAAGTGGACCCATAAACTGTTATGCAAGCGACAATATATGTGGCGACGCAATTGTTGAGGGACGTCACGCAGACCCGTGCAGCAGCTGCGCCAAAGAGCTTCAATCCGCGAGGTGATTTCACACGTCATCCCAACTACCTGTGCAAGGAGTAGGTCAGGCGCAGACGCACTACACTGACACCGAGCGCCAACTCAGCATCTAGCGGCCGAACCACAAACTACGCCCGCCTGCAGCGCCACGGAGCGGCCGATTGAGAACTACGAAAACTCGCCACAGATCTTCAGCGTGACATCACGCGGCTCCGGCGGCAGTACAGCGCCACGCCCACTTCAAACGTCAAAACATCGCGACTCGTGGTAACGTCAATTGGTGAGTGAAAACGACTGGTTAGCATAACATTAAATTGCAGTGTACTGTCTTCACGATAAATAAACAGTTTTAAACTGTGTTTCACCTTAGGAAAAGTGCCCAATTACAGTAATTTCCGAAAGGTTTGCGAAATATACTCTGAAATATAGCATACTTATTGATGCATGCTGCGCTGTCTAAATGGTGATTATACAGATATGCTCATTGTTTTTGGGGATTTTACATTTATAGATTTAATGAATGGTGTGATTTATCTTATATAAAACGTTTTACATAAACTGTGTATGTGAAAATCGGTATTTGAAATTATTAGGTTTTGAGAGTCGTTATGTTCAGTATTCATACGTATTGTGTCAATTTTGAGATTAACTGAAGATACTGCAGTTACTGTTTGATTAGTTTCGTGGTAATTAGGAGTGTTTTGGGTTACTAGAGGTTATTTTATATTACTTGCCTGTGCATTAAAAATAAACCAAACATGTCTACTGAAGATAAGCAGGTTGGTGAGGCAGTAGTTGAAAGGAAAGGGATAGGACAGGAAGACAGAGATTATTCAGGAATCAGTGATTATGGATTGTCATTAGAAAGCCCATTAGCACATTCAACTAGTTACCCCGAGACGCCGGAACAAACGACGAGAAATAAGTCAGTTTCAAAGGGTGCAGATATGTGATCGATGTTGACAGACTTGCTAAAGGAAACCAAGGCATCATTAGAGAAAGGTTTACAAGAAACTAGAGAAAGGGAAGAAATATTCCGCAAATCATTAGAGAAACTAGAGAATCATTAAAGGAAGAGTTACAAGAAACTAGAGAATTATTAAAGGAAGATTTACAAGAAACTAGAGAAGGGGAAGAAGTATTCCGCAAATCATTAAAGGAAAATCTACAAGAAACTAAAGAAAGTTTAGAAAAATCATTTAAGGAAACTATAGCACAAGAGATCAAGACATCGCAAATGAAGATAGAATATAATCTGAAGAAGGAAATGCAGGAGTTCAAGAACGATTGAAGATGGACATCGAGAGAGAGAGAGTAAGCTACAGAAGAATATAGACCAAGTCCAGGGAGACGTGGAGAAGATGGAAGGAAAGTTAACAAAAAAGATAGAAGACGATATTGAAGAAACTAAAGCCGAATTGGGAGAAAGGATCACCAAAGTGGAAACAAATTGCAATCATCGAATCGCCGAGGTGACGCAGATGCAGAAACAATGCAATGGTGCGGTTAAGGGGATAGGAGATAGGCAAAACCAACTGGCTGTCAATCTGAGAAATGCTATAGCTGTGCAACGAGAAGAGGATAACAAGAGAGTTGCAATGGAGGTCAGGCAATTACAACAGGGAGTGCAAAACCGAAGAAATTGAAAAACGAATTAGCAATGCCACTTTAACCGTTGGGGAAGGTAGAGTCGTTACCTTGATGAGCAGTGATAATCGGTACATCCAAAATAATACAGGGCAGAAATTTAAACCGAAAGGAGGGTTGCACCCAATGATATTTATGAAATGGTTAAAAGGAGTTTTCCCAGCACATTTTAAAGACGCAGACAAGATTCAATTTGCAATAGATAGGATGGAAGGTGAGGCCTTCACTTGGGGAGTCAGGAAGAAGGAAGGGACTACCAGTTATGATCAGTTTGAAGGGGAATTCTTGAAGAAATACTGGTCCAAAAGTCATCAGTGTGCAGCACTTGAGGACCTACTACACCGCAAGTCACTTAATACATGGAGAGGAACGTTGAGAGAGTTTGCCGAACATTTGTGGGAATTGAACGAGACCTTGGAACAACCCCTGAGTGATGACATAATGATATCAGCGGTAAAAAGAAGACTGAGCCGGAGAATGCAAGAAACTGTATCCGGGAGCCTAATTAAAGATAGGGAGGCCTTGATGGAGATACTGGAACAGTTGGAATCTGTTCGACCACAGGAACACAATCAAGCTAATGATCAAAACCGAGAGGGAAGTAGTGACCAAAGGAATCATTTTAATAATTCGTCTGATTATAGAGGAAGAGGTGGTGGCCATAAGTATAGGAACCATGATGGTGAACGGCAATGGAGAAATGACTGGAGAAGGAGTGAAGAACCAAGAGATCATGAGAGAGGAAGGGATAGGCGAATGAATGACACAGTGCATATAGAAGAGGCGGAGAGACCGGAAAACTGAATGACGCTCCAGATGAGGTCCGGTCAGGAGTGAGAGTGACAAGGACCAGAATAAACCTACTAAGACATGTTTAGAACATTTAGTTGTTAAACTGACATTTGAAAAAGGGCAATGTTTATTTGCATTGTATGAGGGGCGTTCAGAAAGTAAGCTCCGATCGGTCGCGAAATGGAAACGACTATGAAAATCCGATAAAGCTTTGCACAGATGTGTTGGGTAGTGTCTCTAGTATAACCCCAGTTAGCATCACGTCGCTCTTCTCATTTCTGAGCTCGCAGTGAGTGCGTAAAGATGTCTAGAAAATAGTGTCTGCCGCCAAGTACGAGGGCCTGGTGAGAAATTTCGCCTGAAGCTATGCAGCTAACATTACATAACTGTCGTGCTGTTTCTTCTTCAAGACAATTCTCAGCCGCATTCTGCAGGGGCAATGAAGATGCTCCTGCATCGTTTTCAAATGGAAATGTGAGATTACCCACAATACAGTCCGCAATTGTCTCCCCCTGAGTTTCATCTCTGGTCACATGAACCACTGTCTTTGAAGACAACATTTTGACAACGAGGTGTAGGCCAGCGTGGAGAATTGGCGGAAAGCACTGGCGGCTGCCTTCTATGATGAGGCTATTGAAAAGTTGGTACAACGCTATGACAAAAGTCTAAGTCAGAACGGCGACTACGTAGAGAAGTAGCTGAAAGGTGTAGCTAATTGTTACAAGTAAAACATTTCTGATGTTCACTGTGGTTTCAATTTGGCAATCAATCGGAGCTTACTTTCTGAACAGGCCTCGTATTTTCTGGTGTATTATAACTAGAACTTCATATTTCATATCGACGATTACCTGAGAATGGGTGTAATACCTGTAACAACTAATTTGTAATATAATAACTCATATGTCATGTGTTCATGTAATAATTTTTTATTGTTTGTTGTGTGTGACATTCAAGATGGACTATAGAGGATTATTGCTGCTTGATAAAAAATTGTGATTTGGACAATGCCATGTTTGTGGGATGTAATAACCTTTTGTAGAATATTGTTGTGGAGGCAGCCCACTACCGGAGTCGAGGGATTATTTGGTGAATTGTAATTTCATTAATTATTTACACTATGTGTTTTGTTCAGATGTAATGATATCTAATTTCCTTGCCGATTCTTTTACGCCAGAGGCTCCAAAGAAGTTTTCGAGGGCGGGGATGTAAGGGGTCCGTAGGCACAGGTCGATAGGGCGAACAATCGATTGTGTCGTGCTGCGAGAGCGAGTGTGGAGTTGAGCGAGTGCCATGTTGCGGGTAGAGGTGTGTAGAGGCCAGTTGTTGTAATGCAAGGCTTTACCGGTGAAGGGAGTCGCCATCGCCGTGGTACTTTGTACTAGAAATAATACCGGGAAAGTGAAGAAGTATCATTACGGAAGTGGTCAGTGACATTTCGAGTGCCGATATTTTGGTTTCGCGTCTACCGCGCCGGCATCACCTTGGATTGCAGTGTTGGATTGCAGTGTTGGATGCAGTGATGGATTAGCGTGTGATGATAATGGAAATGAAGAAGTCTGTGCTGAGATTAGCCGTAATTAGATATGTATGACGAAGGCAGTGGCTGTCTCCTCCTTTTTGTGTTAAGAATTTGTTCTCGTGATTTCCCTAAATCGCTCCAGGCAAATGCCGGGATGATTCCTTTCAAAGGGCACGGCCGACTTCCTTCCCCGTCCTTCCATAATCCGATGAGACCGATGACCTCGCTGTCTGGTCTCCTTCCCCAAACCAACCAACCAACCTTTTTGTGTTTTTGCGACGAATATAGGTTCGTAATTAGTGAAACTGTGTTGGTGTTTTTCTTGTTATCAGACATTTCATTATTACACTATTGAGCACAACGAACTGGAAAGTAACAACTTCCGTAGCAGTCAATTCCGATTGCCAGCCCCATTAGGTTCACGGTCACATTAATAATAATTATTGGGCTGCTATTCGATCAGATCAGGTCGGGATAAATAAAGGGAGGTGTTACACATCCAAGACATTTAAGATTAAACAGTAATATATAACGTCAGAGAGCTGCAGTCCCAAGTTTTAAGCAGCACGTTTCAGATGGACTGCACTGCAACAGTACAATACAAGTCCCTCAGAGGATCTCCCCACACAGGAAGTTATTGCCGCAATCGACAAAACATGAACCTCATTCCATGTACAGGCCTAAAGCAAACTAAAAGCTCTCTTAAGTTTGGTACAGTTAATTCCCTTTCAACATAACATACATCACAAGTCTAGCCCTACGACGGCACAGACACCCCGCAATTTAGCACGCGAAAAACTACAGCGATGCACTACACCATACACATTTCTTCAGTTACTGCATAGAAAGCCAATGTGATAGACAAACAGACCAGCATATGATAAAAGCTTAAGCAATTTCCTTACTAGACAACCCTTATCAATAGTAGCCGTAATTTTTTTTTAACGTGAGCACACCCACAATCAAAAGACAAACAACGCCAATCATAAGGACAGTAGCACGTAAGTAAGTAGCAATGGTAACTTCTGCTTAGACTGGCTACAAATCTGCGCGTGATTTAACACACCAGAGAACAGTCTTTAGAACATAACCATCAATACAACAGCAAATTACTCACTCGTGTACTCCGCCACGATTTCGATTCGCAGAGCCATAGACAAAACGTGGAGAACGTATCACTTAGACCAACATAATGGTGCTCCCTCACTTACCCCAAATAACTGACTCCCTTAGTTGCACAGCAAAGAACCAGACCTAATGAAACCACCACAGTTTTCGCCTCTAAATTGTCACAGTACAAGTGAGACTCAATCACAAATGTAATTTTACATCAGTTCCCGTACAGTCAATACAAGCGCCTGATTTTTACCCGTTTATAATGGCAGGCAGCAACATCGTACGGAAAAGAGCGTAGACACAACCTCTTTCCAATTTTCTTCTCCGAAAGCAGCCACCGCAACTCTCGGGCACCACTGGGACATCCAATGCAAAAATCACAAATTACCGGACGGCCGCTTCCCGCTGCTTGCTACGGCGCCTTCCGTTCAGAGCCAACTCGTATATCTCCGTGCGATAGGTCCGGTTCCACACTCGCTGCGTCAACCCGACAGCCGTCTTCCACCACGTCCCGGAGCACACACCCCCGGGATGTCGCCTCGTTGCTCCTCGCGTAGGCCCCAGAGGGCGCTGCTTAACGCCCTGACCGTGGCAGGAAAGATAAACCACCAGAGTGGCACTATCCATATGAGCCGCCACGGCTCATGTGTCAGAATTATATTAGAACAGATAAGCCCTCGGTCACAAATATTAAGTCAAAACTGACCAGGTTTCGACTCTACTATGAGCGTTATCTTCAGAATTAAACTGTTCTAAAACATAATAGGTATATAAGACATTAATAAACTAAAGTATGTACTGACTGGAAAGAGATGCATTACTTACATTCTAAAAAATCTAAGCCGGAAAGGCGATGTCATGAAAAGTACCTGAGTGAACACGGCTTGCAAATTCTGAAGACGACGCTCATAGTAGCGTCGAAACCTGGTCAATTTTGACTTAATATTTGTGAGCGAAGGCTTATTTGTTCTAATATAATGCAGGAAGAGTGTCAGTGAGGTTCTGGAAGGTACGGACAGCGACGTGGAGTCATGGCGGCTCCAGTACCTTGGCTAGCTGCACTAGGTTTCTCGGTTCAGGATCCGCGGCGCGAACTGCCCCTTCGAGGTTCCCGCACAGGTTCTCGGCAGAGATTAAATCCGGGGAGCTCGGTGGCCGGGGGAGTATGGTAAAGTTAACCTGGTGCTCTTCCAACCGCGCACGTACAGTGCGAGCTGTGTTACGCGTTGCGTTCTGCTGCTGGTAGATACCGTCGTGTCGAGGGAGAAAAAACTGTATGTAGTGGTAGGCATCGTTCACAGAGATACATGCGTACTTGTGTTGATACCACCCACATTCCCCAGACCATAACGCTCCGTCCACCGGCCTGGAACCTTGCGACATTTGTTGTTTTACTTGAGGCGTTTCAGACTCTACACGCCAACGCCCATCTGTCTGATGCAGATTCAGCTGGAAAGGGCACCAATCGCCATTCAGTGGACATCCAGCTGTGACAGCGTGTGCGAATTCAGCCCTCGTGGCCGGTGGACAGCAGTCAGCAAGTGTGCGTGAACAAGGCACCAGCTGCGGATGTCCACATGGAGCAACGTTCGCTGAGCGGTCTTCGAGGAGACACTGTTGGTAGCGGTTTGGTCCATCTACGTTGTCAGTTCGTCAAGAGTTGGACGTCTGTTCGCGGGTACACATCTCCGCAGCCATCGTTCACCCCTTCCATCTGTGGCCCGTGGTGCAACACATTTGGCTTCGGCTCCTTTAGGGATAGTTCCGTCTTGCCATGCATGGCAAGCGAACAGTTTGAAACTTAGCATTTCGGAACTATTTCCACCCTCGGCCCAAAAGTCAACGACGGTGCCCTGTTGGACCACAGATACATCGCTACCTTTCTGCATTACAAAAGCGACTGCACCGTTTCCCGTGGTACCGGCACGCTCTCTAAACCCTCCACTGCTACTGCTGCCACCTGCCGCCTGTGAGTGTTTGCCCGTTGACGTCGCACGCGGGCCGTTGTCACATTAACGTCACTGGGCTGTGTGTACACAAAAGTCGTGATCGTATAAAAACACTTATATTCGTAGGTGGTGACAGGTTTCGATCCAATGTCGATCATTTTCGGCCCACATTCCGCAACTTAGAGTACAACAGAATACGGGGAAACATGTTTTGTAATAAGTATTAAGTTACAAATAAATCATATGATCTTATACCTAGTGATGACGTGCGGAGACGATGCCACGGACCAGGAACTGTGGATACTAACCACTGATGTCGACTGCTGATTATGTGGCGGTGCCGCTGAGTTCAATACTAGAAACCCCGTCCATAGGCTATAGCGTTTACCAGCTGCGACACATTCGCGAATATAAACAGTGATCCAGGTACTGTCAAAGACAGGAATAAAAAAAAACATAAAACGTAACTTATATTTAAATAACAATTTATATGTTATACAGTTAGAATATTTATACAACATAAGGTCGAAAGCATCAGTGAGCACATTTGTGCTCTGTGCCCTGCAGGACTTACAAGGGAACCTCCCCATCGCACCCCCCTCAGATTTAGTTATAAGTTGGCACAGTGGATAGGCCTTGAAAAACGGAACACAGATCAATCGAGAAAACAGGAAGAAGTTGTGTGGAACTATGAAAAAAAAAATAAGGAAAATATACAAACTGAGTAGTTCATGCGCAAGATAGGCAACATCAACGATAGTGTGAGGTGAGGAACGCCGTGGTCCCGTGATTAGCGTGAGCAACTGCGGAACGAGAGGTCCTTGGTTCAAGTCTTCCCTCGAGTGAAAAGTTTACTTTCTTTATTTTCGCAAAGTTATGATCTGTCCGTTCGTTCATTGACGTCTCTGTTCACTGTAATAAGTTTAGTGTCTGTGTTTTGCGACCGCACCGCAAAAACGTGAGATTAGTAGACGAAAGGACGTGCCTCTCCAATGGGAACCGAAAACATTTGATCGCAAGGTCATAGGTCAACCGGTTCCTCCACACGTAAACACGTCTTACATATTCTATACGACACTGGTAACGGCATGTGCGTCACATGACAGGAATATGTTGTCGAATGGCGAATGGGTAAAAAGATTCTTCTACCTTGTCCGATTTAGTATTTCTTGTGGATGTGATAATCCCTCCCAAAAAAGTAATGAAAACATAACGGACGGACAGATAATAATTGTCTGAAAATAAAAAATTAAAATTTTCCGCTAGAGGGCAGACTTGAACCAAGGACTTCTGGTTCCACAGCTGCTCACGCTTACCACGGAGCCACGGCTCCCCTGGCCTTACCCATTCCTTAATGTTGCCTATCTTTCGCATGGACTACTCAGTTTTTATATTTTTCTTATATTTTCATAGTTCCACACAACTTCTTCCTGTTTTCTTGATTGATCTGTGTTCAGTTTTTCAAGGCCTATCCACTGTGCAACTTATAACTAAATCTGAGGGGGCTGCGATGGGGAGGTTCCCTTGTTAGTATACAGCAGAGACGGACTGCAGGACGCCGCAGGGTACGTAGTGACAGGGACGACAGGGCAGCAGTCACACAGGGTGTGCCGCTGCCGCGCTGCATTCGGTTCGGCCTCGATCATCTTCATACTCGCGTTGGATGCACGTCCCCATTCAGTGCCGTACTGTGCACTGCACAAATCTTACGTAACCATTGTCCAGCATCACCAGTAGTATAGACACTTTTATGAAGCCCACAGGATTATGTGCAGTCACTGTTTTGAATTTAATTACAAGCAGCAGTTTCTGAAAAAATTCTACATTGAGGGTTAAATACAACAAAAATATTTCATGGAATACGGGATCGTCAATATGTAGTAAAATATAAAAAGAGCACGCAATTTTTACAGCAACTCGTCGAACAGATCGAAAAAATATCTGTCTTTCAAATATATTTGTTGATTGAGTAATACCGACCCATCTTTTTTTGTACTGTATGAAAATTTTAGTATCTTTTAATGCTACTGAAGATAAACAACAACTTTTACACTGAGCCGTAATTAAGATCTGTGGACCCCCAAAACCACAATCTGTGGTGGTGCACTACTAGCGGAAATTTTATAAGAACTAACCTACGGCAGTGGCATTGCAGGGAAGTTTTCGATGTGAAAGGCTATGTTATTGTTTATTGCATAGAATTTTACTATACAATACAAGGCTTAACGAAATAATGAGATTAAAAAACTTAGAACAATTGGAATCAGTAAGACATTAAGTGCGATTTGTAAACATCGCTATGAACACCTTAGTATATTTTTTAAAAATCAGTAACTTGATATTATTCTCCATGTAGAAATTAGCATGTCAGATTAAAAATTACATATTTACAATACATTACTAAA
Organism: Schistocerca nitens; assembly: GCF_023898315.1. Taxonomy (NCBI): domain Eukaryota; kingdom Metazoa; phylum Arthropoda; class Insecta; order Orthoptera; family Acrididae; genus Schistocerca; species Schistocerca nitens. The sequence goes on along the minus strand of NC_064625.1, from coordinate 172,064,824 downwards.
CAGCAGGTTGCCTTTCTAACGGATTCCAGGGGCAAGAAAACTTCGATTTTCAATTTAAAATGCTGTCGCTATCTACTCATTGAAAGGTACAGTCTTATCCTAAAGTTTTAAGACAGTAATATAAGCGTTACAGTTACAAACTGTGTGTATGTCTACAGGCAAGTTTAACTGACTGCGTGCAAATCATCCACTCTGTATTCATCCAGTATTTGGGAACACGGGCGCTTAACGACATGGAGCAAACTTTTACGTCAAATGATATTCCTGGAGAATTTCGAAACTTTTTTCGGTATCATTATATGCTAGCGAGATCCAGAGGTTCAGACTTACTGTAATTGTGCAGAAAATAACAAAAGAAAACTCTTTTTGGTTGTTTTCGCACCGCGGGCCGCAATTTTCTAAATAACTGACCATAACAAATCGCTCATGCGTTAACTATGAGATTCTTCCGTGATACATCTGTAAACACCGTTCTCCATAATGAGATTTTCACTCTGCAGCGGAGTATGCGCTGATATGAAACTTCCTGGCAGATTAAAACTGTGTGCCCGACCGAGACTCGAACTCGGGACCTTTGCCTTTCGCGGGCAAGTGCTCTACCATTTTTTTTTTTAATCTCATTTTGTTCGTTATTATTCGTTTCAATTGTTCGTGGCGGACGTCTCCTGACGCCCGTTGAAGTTCGTTATTGATCCATTCACTCAGTTTTTTTATTACAGAGGGCAGCGAACCCTCTGACCGAACACGCTGAGCTACCGTGCCGGCTAAGTAAAGCTGTGAGGCCGGGCGTGAGTCGTGCTTCGGTAGCTCAGATGGTAGAGCACTTGCCCGCGAAAGGCAAAGGTCCCGAGTTCGAGTCTCGGTCGGGCACACAGTTTTAATCTGCCAGGAAGTTTCACCGTTCTCCATATTTGAAAATGTGTTTCCGTTGTCAAGATACACCCGAAAAACCGTGATCTGCGAGTGATAAAAGTGTGTAGAGTGGATTGACAAACTGATGAGAAAAATTTACTAGTAATTAAGTCCTTTTGTGTTACCACTTTTTTGTTCCGATACAGCCGACTTCTGTTTCTCTGTAAGGTCGTGGCTGGGTCTAAACTACCAACGCTCAGTCAGTGTGAATAATGCCGTCACAGTGAGTGCTGCAGACGGGGTGACGCTTCCCAAAAGCGTCTCTAACTGGCCACGTTTTGCACAGTGTCCTCCAGCAGCCAATCAGAGGGCTACGAAGGATCACGTGGTGGTCCCAGCAGGGACTAGAGAGGACACGCCGATGCCACCGGCGCGCCCCCCACGCTGACTAGCTCACACGTGTCTCCCCGGTTCTCCTTATTCGGGCGCCATGCTTCATCAAGCTAGTTGTCGATGGCTTCCCACCAGCCGCAGCTGTATGCCTGTATCCTTAGGCTAGCTGTACTCAAATAAACCTCCAGTCAGTTTATTCCATTTTTGTTCTGACTTACACTACTGGCCATCAAAACTGCTACACCAAGAAGAAATGCAGATGATAAACGGGTATTCATTGGACAAATATATTATACTAGAACTGACATGTGATTACATTTTCACGCAATTTGAGTGCATAGATCCTGAGAAATCAGTGCCCAGAACAACCGGCCGTAATAACGGCCTTGATACGCCTGGCCATTGAGACAAACAGAGCTTGGATGGCGTGTACAGGTACAGCTGCCCATGCAGCTTCAACACCATACCACAGTTCATCAAGAGCAGTGTCTGGCGTATTGTGACGAGCCAGTTGCTCGGCCACCATTGACCATACGTTTTCAGTTGGTGAGAGATCTGGAGAATGTGCTGGCCAGGGCAGCAGTCGAACATTTTCTGTATTCAGAAAGGCCCGTACAGGACCTGCAACATGCGGTCGTGCATTATCCTGCTGAAATGTAGGGTTTCGCAGGGATCGAATGAAGGCTAGAGCCATGGGTCGTAAAACATCTGAAATGTAACGTCCACTGTTCAAAGTGCCGTCAATGCGAACTAGAGGTGATCGAAACGTGTAACCAATGGCTCCTCGTACCATCACGCCGGGTGATGCGCCAGTGTGGCGATGACGAACACACACTTCCAATGTGCGTTCACCGCGATGTCGCCAAACACGGATGCGACCATCACGATTCTGTAAACATAACCAGGATTCATCCGAAAAATTGACGTTTGGCCGTTCGTGCACCCAGGTTCGTCGTCGAGTACACCATCGCAGGCGCTCCTGTCTGTGATGCAGCGTCAAGGGTAACCGCAGCCATGGTCTCCGAGCTGATACCCCATACTGCTGTAAACGTCATCGAACTGTTCGTGCAGATGGTTGTTGTCTTGCAAACGTCCCCATCTGTTGACTCAGGGATAGAGACGTGGCTGAACGATTCGTTACAGCCATGCGGATAAGATTCCTGTCATCTCGACTGCTAGTGATACGAGGCCGTTGGGATCTAGCATGGCGTTCCGTCTTACCCTCCTGAACCCACCGATTCCATATTCTGCTAACAGTCATTTGATCTCGACCAACGCGAGCAGCAATGTCGCGATACGAAACCCGCAATCGCGATAGGCTACAATCCGACCTTTATCAAAGTCGGAAACGTGATGGTACGCATTTCTCCTCCTTACACGAGGCATCATAACAACGTTTCACCAGGCAACACTGGTCAACTGCTTTGTGTGTAAGAAATCGGTTGGAAACTTTCCTCATGTCAGCACGTTGTAGGTGTCGCCACCGGCGCGAACCTCGTGTGAATGGTCTGAAAAGCTAATCATTTGCATATCACAGCATCTTCTTCCTGTCGGTTAAATTTCGCGTCTGTCGCACGTCATCTTCGTGGTGTAGCAATTTTAATAGTCAGTAGTGTAACTCAAGTACTTACGCTCATGCGAATGTCTACGTTCCGCCTTCCGTACGCCAAAGGCAAATCCTGTACAAAACAACTAGTTGTGGAGATGGCCACATCTATAATTTGAAACTTTTCTCGACATCATTATCCATTACCGAGAATCAGAGCTTCAAAATTACTATAAAATCTGCACGGAACATTCAGTCTGTTTTAACTAACATAGTGAACATATGGCAAGGGTACTAAGGCCATCACAAGGTTTCTGAGGTCACCAAACTATGTTTCCAGTCAGCTTAGTTTCACCACTAAAACTTCATGACTTTGCGTCTCTGTACGACGAACACTTTTTGCCTACACAAATATGCAGCGACAAAAATGTGATAAAGAGGGTCTCAACATGCCTGCAAAGAACTTAACATGACTGCCAAAAATTATGTAACACTGGAAAGTCTGCAAATTCAGTAAAGTATTTCTATTAACATTATTACTAATAGTAAACAGCGCGTCTCTGATGAAATGCGATTGATGACCAAAGTATCCAGAAAAAAGTGTAACCAAACGATTTTGTGTTAACCTTCTTTGCCTTTCATATGTGTCAAAGTATATAAATGTATCGAAATATACACAAATAAAAAATAAGTTTTGCATCACCTCGGTTCCGAGAGTTCCAGAACTTGTACAGAAAATTGGTATATAGATCAACATAAACATCGTTTCTGCCGTTTTTATTGCTCGTGAATACCATGCATTGCATGTTGTAACACCGTACAGCGAGACCTCCAGAGGTGGTGGTCCAGATTGCTGTACACGCCGGTACTTCTAATACCCAGTATCACGTCCTCTTGATGCGTGCCTGTGTTCGTCGTGGCATACTGTCCACAAGTTCATCAAGGCACTGTTGATCCAGATTGTCCCACTCATGTTCGATACGGATCATGTCTGGAAAACATGCTGGCCTTTCTAGTCGAGCGATGTCATTATCCTGAAGGAAGTCTTTCACAAGATGTGCACGATGGGGGCACGAATTGTCGTCCATGAAGACAAATGCCTCGCCATTGTGTTGCCGATAATGTTGCACTATCGGTTGGAGGATGGCATTCACGTATCGTACAGCCGTTACGGCGCCTTGCGTGACCACCAGCGGCGTACGTCGGTCCCACATAATGCCACCGCAAAACAGCAGGGAACCTCCACCTTGCTGCACTCGCTGGGCAGTGTGTCTAAGGCGTTCAGCCTGACCGAGTTGCCACCAAACACGTCTCCGACGATTGTCTGGTTGAAGGCATATGCGACACTTATTGGTGAAGAGAAAGTGATGCCAATCCTGAGCGCTCTACTCGGCATGTTGTTGGGCCCATCTGTACCGCGCTGCATGGTGTCGTGGTTGCAAAGATGGACCTCGCCATGGACGTCGGGTGTGAAGTTGCGCATCATGCGGCCTATTGCGCACAGTCTGAGTCGAAACACGACGTCCTGTGATTGCACGAAAAGCGTTATTCGACATGGTCGCGTTGCTGTCAAGGTTCCTCCGAGCCATAATCCATAGGTAGCGATCATCTACTGCAGTAGTATTCCTTGGGCGGCCTGAGCGAGACATGTCATCTACAGTTCCTGTCTCTCTGTATTTCCTCCATGTCCGAGCAACACAGCTTTGGTTCACTCCGAGACGCCTGGACACTTCCCTTGTTGAGAGCCCTTCCTTGCACAAAGTAACAATGTGGACGCGATCGGTCTGCGGTATTGACCATCTAGGCATGGTTCGACTACAGGCAACACGAGCCGTGTACCTCCTTCCTGGTGGAATGACTGGAACTAATCGACTGACGGACCCTCTCCGTCTAAAAGGCACTGATCATGCATGGTTGCTTACATCTTTGGGCGGGTTTAGAGACATCTCTGAACAGTCGAAGGGACTATGTCTGTGATACGATATCCACATGCAACGTCTATCTTCAAGAGTTCTGGGAACTGGAGTGACGCAAACTTTTTTTTGGTGTGTGTATAAATAAACTTTGAAAACTTTACTGAACAATAGGACTGGCTTTACATAAGCAACTCATCCTGCTGCAGCAGCGAAATAAGGCAATCAGCAGAAAAATGCTTCTGTCGGAGCACAAAAATAGCGGACGTGTTGTTCTTGAAGAGACCAACAGAAAGTGAAGAAACAATTGTGTCAACCCTCATACTGACTTCCTCACCAAAATTTTTGGCATCCGAACATATTCATGCTTCTTTGTGCTGGAAGAGAGGATCAGAAACAGTGATGTTGGAAGACAGAGAAGACAGTGCCAGTGGGAGAGAAAGAGAGAGGAGATAGTGATGGTGGGAGAGAGAAAGTGGCAGTGAAAGAGAAAGAGAGATAGATGAAGACCAAAGCAGTGGGAGCTAAACAAAGAGCAGATATTGATAGTCAGTGAGAGAAGTGGCAGTAAAAGAGAAAGAGACGGATGGAAATAGTAGCAACGGGAGCAAAAGTGAGAGTAGACGGTACAAATGAAAAATACAGACGAGTAGAGATCATACATAATCTTGGGGGGTTTGGACCCTCCCAGACCGAAATTTTAAACATAAGGGGATACGGCACAACGTAAGTTGGAGCCCCCTCCCCCCCACCCCCCCAATTTTTGAGCTGCCGTGGTATGGAGGAGACAATGGCAGTGAGAAAGAAAACAGTGGAAGTGAGAGAGGAGACTGCAGCACTAGGATATATTGTAAACCAATGGGAGAAAAAGGAGACAATGGAAGAAAGACATACTTGTATACAGGGTGTTACAAAAAGGTACGGCCAAACTTGCAGGAAACATTCCTCACACACAAAGAAAGAAAATATGTTATGTGGACATGTGTCCGGAAACGCTTACTTTCCATGTTAGAGCTCATTTTATTGCTTCTCTTCAAATCACATTAATCATGGAATGAAAACACACAGCAACACAACGTACCAGCGTGACTTCAAACACTTTGTTACAGGAAATGTTCAAATGTCCTCCGTTAGCGAGGATTCATGCATCCACCCTCCATCGCATGGAATCCCTGATGCGCTGATGCAGCCCTGGAGATTGGCGTATTGTATCACAGCCGTCCACAATACGAGCACGAAGAGTCTCTACATTTGGTACCGGGGTTGCGTAGACAAGAGCTTTCAAATGCCCCCATAAATGAAAGTCAAGAGGGTTGAGGTCAGGAATCTGTTGTTGAGAAGCGTACGAACACTTCGACTGAAATGTGCAGGAGCTCCATCGTGCACGAACCACATGTTGTGTCGCACTTGTAAAGGCACATGTTCTAGCACAACAGGTAGAGTATCTCGTATGAAATCATGATAATGTGCTCCATTGAGCGTAGGTGGAAGAACATGGAGCCCAATCGAGACATCACCAACAATGCCTGCCCAAACGTTCACAGAAAATCTGTGTTGATGACGTGATTGCACAATTGCGTGCGGATTCTCGTCAGCGCACACATGTTGATTGTGAAAATTTGCAATCTGATCACGTTGGAATGACGAAACTAAAATGAGCTCTAACATGGAAATTAAGCGTTTCCGGACACATGTCCACATAACATCTTTTCTTTATTTGTGTGTGAGGAATGTTTCCTGAAAGTTTGGCCGTACCTTTTTGTAACACCCTGTATAGACAATGACAGTGATAGGGAGCTGCTGAGTATGCAACCTTAACTACAAATAGGGACTCGGGGAAAGGGTTTAGAATGTTCTGTGTTAAGAACGCTAATATGTTCGCACGCCAAAGGCAGACCAAGGCAACTGTTTCGCCACTTTTCTGTCAGTGTTTGCAAGAAGAACGTACTGAGCACTTTTGTACTCCGACAGAAGCATTTTCCGTTGGTAATGAATAAAGCCTGTGTACTCCAGATTTCTGGAGGGAGGGGAGCAAGTGACCGCCGCCTGCCCTCCCTCCCTCCCTCCTTCTCTCCCTCTCTCCCTCCCTCCCTCCCTCCTTCTCTCCCTCCCTCTCTACCTCTCTTCCTCCCTCCTTCGCCCCTTCCTCCCTCCCTCGCCCCTTCCTCCCTCCACCTCCTGAGGACGCCTATGCCTGCATCGTATTGTTTCCATTCCTCTAGTGGCTGGCTATGGCACTGTGATGTAACCATTTCAGTTTGTACCTACAAACAAATTAATGATGTAACTTTACTTTTTCGAGGTGATAGTTTAAACTTTATGAAGACCTAGCTGTGCATGTACGAATCTAATGCGCACGAACTCTTTCCTTGAGAGTTAGAAACTTTTCATGCCACTAATGAAGCTGAAGAAGATAGAAGTTTCATTTATGGTATTATTGTGTTGCAGCTTTTGCTACTGTCACGCCTACAGAACGACAAGGGCAAACCGCTAGTGCGCAACTGGAGGCCCCTACAGCCGCTCAATGGCAGGACTGTCACCAATGTCTTCTGAGCCCGATCCGGCCAGAGGCGCCTGGTGCCAGCTCAGTGGCAGGACTGTTGCCAACGTCTTCTGACCTGCCCTGCCCAGAGGCATCTGGTGCTGACTCAACAGCAGGACTGTCACCAACGTCTTCTCACCTCACCTGACCTGGCCAGAGGCACTTGATGCCAACTCAACAGCAGGTCTTCTCACCTGACCCAGCCAGAGGTGGCTGGTGCCAGTTCAATGTTAGTGCTGCCCAACATCTTCTGACCCAACCCAGCCAGAGGCACTTGGTGCTGGCTGGACTGACACCAACGTTTTCTGACCCAACATGGGCAGAGGTGGCTGGTGCCGGCTGAACAGTGGGGCTGTCACCAACGTCTTCTGACCTGACCTGACCAGAGGCAGCTGGTGCCAGCTCAGTCGTGGTTCCACCACAAACATCTCGTGATCTGAACTGATATAACCAGGCAAGAAGACCTAGCATAATTCTTGTCTGTGTATACCAGACCTCTGCAGCAGCTAAACTGATGCACCGTCACCTATGGCTGCAGACCTGAACTGATGAGTGGTAGGTGCAGCGTCTAAATGAGCGCGCCATCACCCATGTCTTGGGGCCGAATCTCAATGTCTGGGCTTTAGCTGCTCGACATCTGCACCATCACCTCTCTTCTCCTGATGTGAAATGACCTTGGGCCTTTTCAGCTGCTGCCGTGACCTTTGCAGGCGCTGAATGGAGGTGGCACCACCAACATTTACCGACCTGACTAGACAAGAGACACCTGTACCCCCTCAGACTTGGTCTGGACAAGGTTTGCGGCAGCCACTCGACAGAACACCCTCACCCATGTGTGATGTAGGCCGGGGTCTCTACATCTGCTTAGCTTCTGCTCTCAACAAGGCCGCTGTCAGATGCTTGTCCCCAGCCTTATCAAAAATCTGGGATTGGTGATCGTGGTTTGTTAGGCAGACTCACCCCACAACTATGTCCTTAGTATAACTACTGCATTAAGTAAATAAGGGGACTGATTCGTGAACACGAGAGGAAATCTTGAAAAATTTGTCATTTTTCTAAGCAATTTAGCGCAAAGAATAAGAATTGCAAGCTCATGTAATGCTTAGCGTCAGAGCTTTTGGGAACGTTTTCGGTCCTACACTTTTGTAGTTTGTGTTGCAGGTGAAACCAAGCATGTTCATTATTTATGCAAAGTGTAGGTACACATAATTATAAATAAGAACAAAGTAGAAGTGTGATTTTTTTCTGGAATTTCTTCACACTAACGCATTTAAAGTAGACTTTTGAAAAGCTGTTGTTATCTTAAATTTTAATTCAAAACATTTTTAATAACGTTTACCAAAATTTTTTGTAATTAACTCATGGGTTTCTCTAAAAAAACGTCTTTAATTTTTTTTAATTTAAGTCAGAAAATAGTCTAATTTTTAGTTAAGAATGATTTAAGATGGTATACAAAATTTCAGCCCTCTTGCCTCACTATAGTTCAATTCTTTTATCTTGGCCGCTCGCGCATGCCCGCCCAGACGCGGGAGATTGCTGTGTTGCCAGTTGCATGAGCCAAGAGAAGCAGCGTCATAGTATAGTATAGTTCGCAAACTTACCTTTAGGGGGCAGCGCGCAGTTTACGAAGTAAAGCCACCACGGCCGCATTAACCCTTTCGCTGCTTCAGAGACGTGCTCCCCACATTCCGCGCTGTGCGCGATTTTGTCATCACTGCACTGCTCGCCTGTGCAGACACACGGTGTTCTCACTGCTTTGACACACTTATCATTCGATTTCACAAAAACTATTTGGCCCAAAAACTTGATTTTTACACATCTTCTTGACTGATACCTTCCGCCCTATAAATGACTTTATTTTGTTTCGATGTTCAACGCAGTTATTGTGCAGCATTAAATGTAGTAAACCATTGCACGAAATTTCGAAGAGTTTGCAGAGGTAAAAGTCCACAGCGTATACTTTCCCGTATGGTCGATTTCAGTTGCCACTACAAATTTCAAAAAATTATCTTCAAACGAATGAAATTCATTAAGTACGACACTTCGATATTGTTTTTAAATAAAGAAAATACTAAGCGTCGAACAAGGTCTGAACTCAGAACCTTTTGCTTAGCAGCTAAACACCTTTTTTTCTTTTTCTTTTTATTTTATTTTATTTTATTTTATTTTTTGCATTTTGTTCGTTATTGATCGTTGTTTGGTCGTTGCGGACGTCGCAAGACATCCTGTTCAAGTTCTGTAGTTGATCCTTCCACTCAGTTTTTTATTACAGAGGCCAACCGGCTGTCTGACCGAACACGCAACACCGTAACCATTACGCTAATGCAGCTCGTCATTCAGCAGAATTCCTGGAGTACTTTAAAAAATCTCTCAAAATACCGAAAAACACTGTTGGAATGAGTATGAATTACTCACCTTTCGTCGAAGTACAATAGGAAATAAACAATTACCGCTGTTCTTTATTGCAAAAAAGTGGTTAGTGAGAATGAATTTCCTTGGTATCGTCTGAACTAGGAGGCTTATTGCTTGTTTAGTTCAATTAATTAATAGAATATGAAGCAATTCGTATAAAGAATGCTTATTCCGAACTTTCTTTTATAGAAAGTCTGCTATCAAGACATTGCTTTTGTTCAATTACTTTATTTATGACTGAAAGTTTCTAAAACTGAAGACACTCGTCCATGCTCTGCACTGCAGTCGAGTTCTGGCAACGTCGTTCTCTGTTCATCGGCTGACTGTGTTTTGTGACGTCAGATGCGCAGAACGAACCTAAACTCGGCCGCCGTCGTAAATGACGCGCACTTTAGTATTTAACCATTGTGTATCAGAACATGGAAAAAGTGAGTTTATGGTAAATTCAAGTTAAAGTTAAAACTCGTTTCTCTATCTAATGTGCATAACGCTAATGTATCTTAAGTGCACAGTCATCTTATTTCTGATGTTGTTCGTCCTTCCTTTTCTTTTCATGCACTTCTTCTTATATGAAACTTCCTGGCAGATTAAAACTGTGTGTTCGACCGAGACTCGAACTCGGGACCTTTGCCTTTCGCGGGCAAGTGCTCTACCATCTGAGCTACCGAAGCACGACTCACGCCCGGTCCTCACAGCTTTACTTCTGCCAGTATCTCGTCTCCTACCTTCCAAACTTTACAGAAGCTCTCCTGCGAACCATGCAGAACTACCACTCCTGAAAGAAAGGATATTGTGGAGACATGGCTTAGCCACAGCCTGGGAGATGTTTCCAGAATGAGATTTTCACTCTGCAGCGGAGTGTGCGCTGATATGAAACTTCCTGGCAGATTAAAACTGTGTGCCCGACCGAGACTCGAACTCGGGACCTTTGCCTTTCGCGGGCAAGTGCTCTACCATCTGAGCTACCGAAGCACGACTCACGCCCGGTCCTCACAGCTTTACTTCTGCCAGTATCTCGTCTCCTACCTTCCAAACTTTACAGAAGCTCACCTGCGAACCATGCAGAACTAGCACTGTTGGATCCATGGCCTTTACGAATTGTTTCATTAGACCGAGTCTTATGTGAAGCGGTGGAAGTAGTATGGTTCGCAGGAGAGCTTCTGTAAAGTTTGGAAGGTAGGAGACGAGATACTGGCAGAAGTAAAGCTGTGAGGACCGGGCGTGAGTCGTGCTTCGGTAGCTCAGATGGTAGAGCACTTGTCCGCGAAAGGCAAAGGTCCCGAGTTCGAGTCTCGGTCGGGCACACAGTTTTAATCTGCCAGGAAGTTTCATGTCAGCGCACACTCCAGTGCAGAGTGAAAATCTCATTCTGGACACTTCTTCTTATTCTTGCTTCTATGGTGGCTTCCAGCACTCAGTTCTCTGCTTCAAAGAGTCATCTCTGGTCAGTGACAATTAAAGCTCTCAGCATATTTAGTCCATCGGACACACACATCAATTCCGTAACCTTACCCTTTGACACTGCTTCATTACTGAACCATAGGAGAGCATTCAGCACACTTATTTTCAAATTTTTATGTCGTACCACAAAGTTTTTGTATGCATTCCCATATACAGTTGTTAAAACTCTCATTTGGGTTTTGAGCCCTACTTTTCTAATAATCTCGTGCCAATAAGACCCCTGTATATAGGTTTACACCTTCCTTTATAGCAAGTCGCGAAGACTGCTTATGTTTGTAGGTCTTACCCTGAATAATAGCCACACCGTGACTCACTGGCAGGTGGACAGAGTACAAGACACAGGTTGTCACCTGTGGATGTTTTATGAAAGAAGGTAGCCCATACTGCCTTTCTCAAATGTTAATTTTGAAAATTTGATAATTTCATCTATTACTAAAATACACATAAAATATTCTAAAGTTTGATGTTGGCCCATTCAGAGCTACCACAAATAATTCCATAACTGTTAGCGGCAGAATAACGACTAAACTCTCTGTATACACAAAAGTGAAGCAACCAGGATGTTCTCACAGGTTAGTCAACATTAAAGACTAAAAATTCATAAAAAGACAGACAAGTGAGGACCAAATACTGTTCCTAAAATACCTGTCTGCGTGCTATGGGACACCGTCATGTGTGCAGCCACTTTTAAATTCGTCTAATTTTGGGGCTTCCGTTTGTTCCAACTTCCTCGAAGTAAACATGTCCTGGTTCAGAAAACTTACGAGAATTTCTGAAGATAAAAATTTAAAAACTTTTTTTTACACTCATTCGTGTACCAGACCGTAAAGGGGACACGTGAAAGTGGGCCAGTAAAGATATGTGTATACAATCTCCTGCACAGTCATGCTATGACGACTGCTACTGGCCAGTGCCTGCACTGTGTATGCACGTGATCTGTCGTGAAACGCTCAGCCACATGCCTCTGCCCGTCCAACAGCATGCTTTTGTTGTAATTAATTAACGTCTGTAGGTCAGGGATAAAGGCTCAGCTAGAAATCATTCAAACAAATCTCAGGTAAAATGGTGTATTTATTGAGAGCAGAAGAAAATAAATGTGGCTTGCACTGTTAGGTCTATAGCCATCAATGCTTTAACTGTAACAACAAATAGACACAGTTTTGAAAATAATAAGTAATTTATTTTGGTGTGTCTGCAGAATTCACAAAAACTGCTTAACAGTTCTTCTTACGACAATGCACATACCTATCATAATGTGGATGAATATAGTCTCCTTGAGGCAATAAGGAAGTGATTGTTCAGCCACTCGACTAATAATCTCTGTTGATGCATTGTGGACGTGGGGCAGCGGCTGGTAAAATATTTAACAAAGAAATTCGCCAGACAGACGTGCAAATTGAGAAGTTATTTTATTTTATTTTCTCAACAAGTTTCGGTAATTCAGTATGCCATCTTCAGGCTGTTGTGAATTCTCAAGTGCTTCCTTCGAAGACTTGACTACAGTCACGGAAGCAGCAGTCAAATCTTCGAAGGAAGCACTTAATTCACGACATCCAGAAACAGATGGTCGCAATACTGATAACACTAATCTACAAAAAACTTTGTTTCTACTTCTGAAAAAAAATTGTGCTCCTAGTTGTACTTAGTGCTGAATCCAAAACTCTTCAGTTTTTTTTCTGTCAGGGATTGTTTATGAGTAATCGCAATTTTATTTCTCTTTTCCGTTTCTGATATAGAATAGAGGTGAAATTCGATAAACAAATTCACGTTTTTATGATGTTATAAGTTCATCACATTAATGGAGGGTGAGACTAACACACAGTAATCTTTTTGTATACGCTATGTAGTATTTATTTGACACGATAAATTACAGAAAATTGACAAAAAATGAGCCATTGTATTGTATTGTATTGTGAATGTTTCTTCTCGCGAATCACATTCCAGCAATAATCTGTTAACGTAGAAGATACCCACTTCCCTTCATAACGCCTTTCTATGGTAGAAATGTCTTCATGGAATCTTTCGTCGTGTTCATCCTATACGTCACTTCAACTCTCTGTGAAGTAGTCCAGATGAGAGTCCATCATATGTACCTTCAAAGACATATTGCACCCCAGATCTCGATGTGCTTTGATCACATCATTCACCATTCCTTTGTAGTTAGTAGCTCTTGTTCCTCCGAGAAATTTTCTGAAACCATCTTGAAACAGTCCCATGCTCTCTTTTCTTTGTCAGTTAAACGTGCTTCAAAATTTGCATCTTTCTGCAGCTCCTTGATTTGTGGGCTAACGAATACACCTCCCTTTATTTTTGCCGGTTAAAGACTGGGGAATCTGGTAGCTAGATATGCAAACTCACTGCCTGTTGGATCCATGGCCTTTACGAATTGTTTCATTAGACCGAGTCTTATGTGAAGCGGTGGAAGTAGTATATCTTCACGAGCTACCAGACTTTCACTTTATACATTCTTTTCGCCCACTTTCCATCTCCACCTAGGGCATTGGGTTTTTAACGTAGTGTGAATTTCTCTCTCGACCATTCCACTCGCAAAGGAAACAGGCATACCTCACGTAGCCTTGTTGCATTCCCAGTACCACAACAATTACTTTGAAATCTGCACATGGTTTCCATTTGTATTCATTGTATTGTAATGAATTTAGCATCCTTTGTACGAATTCGTAGTTCAATTTGGTCAAGCTGGCGCAAGCTACTGGAACAGAGGACTTTTATTTCCGTTATGGAGCAAAACACACTTGAGGCTTGTTTTCGATGCATGTATGAAAAGTCTCTATTCCTGTGAAACATAGGTGAAGTTCAGCATTTTTATTAGGCCAGCAACGTCATTTCAAAATGTCAGTGCTCCGTCAGTTGCAAAATAGGAAATAAAGACATGTTCTCTGTGCCTGAACAAACTGATTTTAGTACATTGGTGCAGTAGATTATACTCTTGTAGTCTTGAACTAAGCAGCTGCAACTTTTGTTTACTTAGTCCTAGATCACATACTAAATCATTTAAATCTGCTTGTGTTAACAAATGTGGCGATCACTCATTTGTGCAGTGATATAAAGGATCATCATCTGTGATTTCTTCAGTATTACTTACTTCACTGCCACTCCGAATTTGACCTGGAGCTCTTGAAGGTACTGGAAGGCTGTCAGAATGCTACAATGGCGTTCTCGCTGAAGGCAGATCTGGGTAAACAATGTGTCTCTTCGATTTTTTCTTGTAAAACCCTGAATTTTTGTTGGACAGAAATAACAATCAGTAATGCGGTCCTTGGGCTCTCTCCACACCACGCCACATTCTCCTTACCTTTCCACCACTGAATTAGTTTGCAGTAACATGTAGCACAACAGAAATGTGGTGCTCATTCTTTATCTTGGTCTTCTACCTCTACTCCAGAGTAACGTTTATATGCTTCCTTTATGACTTGTAATTTTCGTCCTATTTCTGAAAAAGATGAACTTCCCATAGGTATAGCAAAAGTTGTCTGGCTTATATTGACATCCAAGACGATGTGGCATTTCTGAAAATTTAAAAATACCATTTCAGTAATGCACCTGTACTACAGTAATACTAGAGAAACGCTAATATGTGAAAGGAAGCAGTCAGTTTACCTTCAGCACCAGGATAAATCAGTTTAAACACAGGAACTTATAAGTTCAACTGAGCTCAGAAATATGACAGAGACGGTTACTTGTCAACCAAAACACCCACTCGTTAAGATTGACACAAATTACGGCTAACACCATTGTTGTAAACTTGATGCATCTGCCTCTGGGAAGCCTGAAATGTTTACTGCCGAGGCAGTGGCCGGATGTCGCCGTTCGAGTTAACGAGCTATTGCAGATGGTCTTACTAACATAGGTGTGGCGGGGGATAACCCAATGAGTCTGATTCTTCCCACCTGCTGTTGAACAAGAAATTTTCATGTTCCATCACTACTGGATGCGGCAACATGCCCGTATTTCTCTATAACATCCCTGTGTTTGCCATGAATTGTGGAAATATATTACATAAAAAATATCCCTGACAACGATATTTTGTTTACATATTTGAATTTCCCACGGTAAACTGGCTTAGAAGCACACACTTTAATATCAGAAATAGAACCCTTCTCGAACAATGTAATTTTTGAGAGGGGCATATGGCGGCCTGAAGATGTCATACTGATTTGCCGAAACTAATACTGAAAATAAAACGAAATAACTTCTCAGTCTGCATGGCTGTTCGGAGAGTTTCTTTGTTAAATACCCAACTAATACTCCTCCCCCTGCATTGATCTTACATGGAATCAACCTTCAAGTCAGCACATGGTCACATCTCCTGAAAACCATCCCCACACACTGCGACATCACTCATACATCTGAAAGTCAGTAACACTTGTGTTACTATCGGTACACATATTCCAGACGGACCACATACAGTCGATTTCTTAGTATTGTCAGGTTGCTCAGCTGCTGGAGTTGGCAGTCATATGTGCGTGAGTAGTGCTGGCTTGTGTGAATGAATGACTTGTGTTTCTCTCATTCTGACGAAGGCTGTGGCCGAAAGCTTGTGGGTAAGCGTATTTAATAGCGCCTGTTTGTAACCTAACGTGTCATGTTTAGGGTAAATAGCAATCTCTCTTTTCCTACATTGTTGATATTCCTACGAGGAGTTTCCATTGTTCCATTTATTAGTATTATTTTCTTCAGCATGAGTTTGACCATTTGGAAATGGTTGCATAATTCGTGATCCCCTATCTACACAATAATGCACTCACTAGTTAATAATAATAATAATTATTATAATAATAATTATAATAATAATCGACACAGCTGCTTCAACAATCTCACTCGCGACTTAAAATTACGAAAAACTGCACCACTTACTTATTTTTTCATGCTTAGCACAACGCAGTTCGAGAATTTTTTCTCATTTTCGTGTACGTTTGTTTGCATGAATATTTTTGGTAACGTTTCTGTGTATAATCTTTTACTTGTCTTGCACTATAGATGCATTTTGTCTAGTTTTTCGATTGCAATTTAACCTGAAAAATACATCTGTAAGGCAAGTGAGGCAGGAAATAACACACGTAGGCATCAACAAAACTACTCATGTAAACAAATACACTTAAAAAATGAGAATAAATTCTCGAAACGCGTTGTGCTAGGCATGAAAAAACAAGTGATTGGTGCAGCTTTTCATTACTTAAATCATGAATGAGACAGTTCCAGGCTTTCCTAAAACATAATTATGATGGACGAAATTAAATCACATTCACTGTACCACAACGTGTTATGAGTACATACAATGGACAATGATATGCCTACATGCTTGCACACATAACTGATACATATTTATTGTCACTAGTGTTTCTGGTGTTCCAGTATGGTGTGGATACATAGACCATCACAGAGTCTGATCATAGAAAAGTATTCATTTCATATCTGGACATACAGAAAATTATTCTGAATTTTGAGGATTGAAAGAAGAACTGAGTTCTATAAAAATTAAAGATAGAAGTAGGGCTGGCAACAACATACTATCACAAACTCCTCAACGTTATCTGAATATGTAATTCAGAGGCAAATATACCACGTAGAGAAAAACATCATCTGACTTCCAGGAAGTTGAATGGGGCCAGGTGAAAAAGAAAACCAACATCTAAACACTAGGGCAACTAATGAGAGAGGCTGAAGAGGCTAATAATCAAGGAGAAATTTGTAATAAAATTTGTGATGAGATTCCAACTTCCAATACTAAAGAAACAATTTAAATAACTAAAGACATGTCTCCCTGTTTTTTATTATTAATTATTCTGTAGTGTTGTTCTGTAAAACTACATGATAATTAACTTGTTAATTGAATTGAACTTGTTAATTAATGAGTGCATTAGAAGTAACTTATGATCATGTAATGTAAACTATACAAAACATAGAAGAAGTTTGTCATAATTGTAATATTTATAAGTGTTTCAAAATGAACAGGTCTGCTTATGGAAACAATGTTGGGATAAGAACAACATTTCAATCACTTTGGTCCACCATTATTTGTTGTTCAGAAACATATACTACTAAAAATTCCTCAACAATCATAAAATGAGTAGCTGCAGCTTAAGAGCTGCACAAACAATGTAGTGATTGCCAACACCTTGTAATCCATTAAATATTTTTTTAGTAGAAGCAATAGATGTCCATATAATCAGCTCTTACCATGTAAAACCTCATGTATTATTGCCAGACGCAGAGTCAGTTGTATCATTTATGTCTTTGGAATGATACATAAAATTTGCTTACATTTTTCTACATTATTCATTGAGCAAAGTAATGGCTCCAGTATTATTAGCACACAATGCTTTAAATGATATTAGTTTTATTTAGTTGTGTTATTCATTCCACTATTTCTAAAACACTGTGAAACTGAAATTTTTGTTATTATTGTCTTTTTAGTTGGTAATGGGTGTGACTGCAAGCTTAATATTTTGTTTCTTTCACACATTTCTAAATGAACCATTTACATGAAATATAGTGTCAGTAATGCTTATTCACTGTATTTCTCTTGAATGACTTTGACAGTTAGCATTCATGAACATAATCAACCTTCTAGAATTGTTATTTTATTACTGTGTCATAATATGAAATACTACAATCCTTACAAGTTTGCCAAATGCACAAGAGTAGGTTCTAATTTCTGAAGACTCATTGAAAACTTAGCAAGCTTTTGTAACTTACGTATTCATCTACACAATATTTAGTTATTTGAATTGTTGAAAGCATAATTTTATGCTGAAACTTGTGTGCAATAGTGCTTCAGGTATATACCATTTTTATTATCATGAAACAGAAATAATTATGCAAGAGTAAACATTACATAACTTTTAAGACTTTGTATCAAGATTTTTATAAATGAAAAAACAAATGAGGAAAAGTCTTCCTTTTCGTCAACTAAATACAAAAAGAAATCGTTGATCTTCATATTCATAACTTAAAGACATCTATGGGAATACCTATTAAACATATCCTTGTGTTTATTTTATGGATGAGAGCTCTAAAAGTGATTAATCACTGATAACTACAGTCACAATTAATCTTAGAGGATGAATACAATAAATGGATCATTAAAAGTCAAAATTTAACGTTTCTTAAAAAAGCTGGTGTATCTCTCATTGCATCCACAGTGGTTGTTGGTTACTGACGAGGGAGTCATCCAATCTGACACGTCAAAACCTACACAGTGATTTGTCACACAGAAAGATTACACCGAAATAAATGCACTGTTGGGCGCACTGCAGATATTTTTCTTTAATATTAAAGTTACACATTTTTGCCGCACAAAGAGCTGCTTGTAACGGCGGTTTATACAGTCCTTCCCGCCAAGCGCGCGAATCGGCGAATAACCAGAAATAGCTGTCTCGAGAGAACGTAGTGCCACATAGCATGAAGTCTAAAATGCGTTACACGAATTTTAATAACATTAACCATACCAAAAACTATCAAATCATTAATTTTCGTAATAACTTGCAGATAATATTGACATCTAACCAGTGACTAACAGAGAAAAGGAAATCAAGGCAATGTATGTTGTTACATTACAGACAACTTCCATCGATCGGAACATTAATTTGTTGACATGGCATATTTTACAATTCCTGTAGCACAGTTCTTATGGTTTTTCAATAATGTGTATTTTACTAACAATGAAACAGATCATGTATTCGTCACAAAAATGCAAAGTGTCTGTTGGATGACAAAAACAAACATTTTCTTTACACCAGGCACACCTAATAACAGAAAATTCGATGCATTCAGGCACTTCACACTAATTACTAGTTCTATTTAGGCAGAACAGAGATGGAGAAACAAATTGTCGTTGCTGTTGTTCCGAATATTGTGCTGCGTACCAGGCGTACTTGATCAGATTCACAGAACGTTGTGATACAGACTGACAATGCAGCGTAATGTCTGAAGCGTAACAACACTGTATCGCAGATAAAACCTGAAATGACAAACATCCATCGAAGTTATATTGTCGGATAGTTTTCTGAACAATGCTTTTTACACTGACGAAAAATTTTTTTATCGAGAGGCTGAATCACATTATTACGTCTGGAGGGAATCTGAAATCTATTACCCCTTGCCGGCCGGAGTGGCCGTGCGGCTCTAGGTGCTTCAGTCTGAAACCGAGCGACCGCTATGGTCGCAGGTTGGAATCCTGCCTCGGGCATGGATGTGTGTGATGTCCTTAGGTTAGGTAGGTTTAATTAGTTCTAAGTTCTAGGCGACTGATGACCTCAGAAGTTAAGTCGCATAGTGCTAAGAGCCATTTGAAACATTTTATTACCCCTTTTGGGCGTCCGCCTAGAGACAAAGGTGTCACGTCCAGGCCAAGACCCCAGCAAAAGCAGTGAATTACTTTCTGCTCCTGTGAAGAAGACGTTCAGGATGTAATCAGTGCCGGAACGCACCTCTTCTGCCATACATCACCGATCACCGTCACCTCAACCCCCCCCCCCCTCCAATTCTGCCCAACGCGACCGCGGACGCGTCACAGGTTGGGAAGATCGTCATATTCTCTCTTTCCCGCAGTTTACCCTTTCATTCGACCCCGAGCGTTGAAGTCACGCGGTTTCCTCGTGAGTGGCCGAGGAAAACATTTCAGACATGCCGCCGCTCAGAATGGACCGAAAGGCCCGCAGAAGGGGGTATAAATGACGTCAGTAAAGCCACTCCTTCCCTTGGGACGATGATTCCCATGCATTTCGCGGTCGGAAGCGAGGGTTTGCAGTGCGATGACATTCCTGGCAACATTCGGCATTGCTGACACCCACTGCGCCATTTAGACCTACTCCAAGCACATCACGGGGATGCAGCCTGTTAAATCCTGCCTTGTCGTCGAATGTTGGGCGTCTGGGAAACCTGCTTTTTCAGATCGATAGACAACATTCAAACAAATACAGTGTAACCTCCTAACAGTAAAAAATAATATGTATATATCATTCATTCATATTCAGCGTTACACAGTTAAAAATACCTCCCAACAGTAAAAAATAAGTATATATAACATTCACATTCAGTGTAACCTCCCCACAAAAAGTGTAAACACCCAACAAAAAAAAAAAAAAAAGAAAGAAAGAAGGAAATCTACCTACAGATAAATTCGGTAACCTACCAATAGTTTATTATTCCGTAACCTCGCAATAATAACGTGACTAATCTTCCAATAAAAAATGTGACTCATATATATAACCTTTCAATAATCAAGTGAATGTGAATCTAAACTGGTAAATTTGGACGTCAGCAATGCTGCGTCATGGCCCTGAAAGATCATACTGAATAAATTTGAAATTCTTACCTCAATGAAGTCGCCGGATAACGCGTATATATCTGCTCCTATAAGAAATTTTTCTGGGACAGACCAGTGCAATGCTGGTCGATAGATTTGTCATGTATAAAAAAAACTGATTTTTCTTTACAATAATCGGGATGACTATGGATTGGAGAAATTAGTAAATTCTTTAAATTGAGATGAATGATTGTCAAAAGTTAATTTTTATAAGAAAGATTGTTATGAAGAGATTTTTTTAAAACATTTACATGGGACTTGATATAACAATAGTACCGGGTGATCAAGTCAGTATAAATTTGAAAACTGAGTAAATCACGGAATAATGTAGACAGAGGGGTACGAATTGACACATGCTTGGTATGACATGGGGTTTTAGTAGAACCAAAAAAACACAAAAGTTCAAAAAATGTCCGACTCTGATCAGAATAGCAATAATTAGCATAACAAAGTAAGACAAAGCAAAGATGATGTTCTTTACAGGAAATGCTCAATATGTCCACCATCATTCGTCAACAATAGCTGTAGTCGAGGAATAATGTTGTGAACAGCACTGTAAAGCATGTCCCGAGTTATGGTGAGGCATTGGCGTCGGATGTTGTCTTTCAGCATCCCTAGAGATGTCGGTCGATCACGATACACTCGCGACTTCAGGTAACCCCAAAGCCAATAATCGCACGGACTGAGGTCTGGGGACCTGGGAGGCCAAGCATGACGAAAGTGGCGGCTGAGCACACGATCATCACCAAACGACGCGCGCAAGTCATCTTTCACGCGTCTAGCGATACTTTTTTTTTTTGGGTTCTAATAAAACCCCTTGTCATTCCAAGCATGTGTGTCAATTTTTACCTCTCTATCTACATTATTCCATGGTTTATTAAGTTTTCAAATTTCAACTGACTTTTTGATCACCCAGTACATATGCGCGAGGCTGCTTTTACCTTATACCACATTGCTCAGGCACCGCCATCGCTCCCCACGACCGGCCCAGCCAACTCGATACGCCAGACCGCTCGCTTCTACTTACTCCTACTGCTACTGAGTTCCTACTGCAGCCAACACTGCTCTCTGGTCTGAGATTCTCTTATAGCTTACATATCGCAGGCAGCGCGTGAGCAATCCATCGAAATTACACCTGCTCGAGTGCGGTAGCAATAAATTCCTTAATCACGGAACTCTTACAACAGTACTTAACTTTTTGTTACACAAATGTGTCGCAAGCAAAAGGCGACAGACAAAATAATAAAGTTTCTTCAGTATAGCAATTACTAATTCTGATACATATAGGGTTCAGGCGAAGTAATGAGCTTTGACGCTTCTGTGCAAGTCGCTAGTCTTGCGGTTCGAGTGGGCCGCGACCAGTTGGGCGTGGCGCTTATGTCCTCTTCAGATAGAGGCCGCTGCCGTCGCGTTGTCGTCTTGGAGAGCGGTCGGTCAGCGTGCGACTGTCTGACCTCTTCTCCACGGCCATCTCTACTCTATCGTTCCCAACTGGCGGGCCGGCGCTTGACTTTACGCCCTAACATAGCCGTAGTGTGACTGCAATTTTTGCTCTCGTGTACAGGTTGGAACCACTATGGACCGTACAGTGTTAGAGATGGACCTTGTAACGGAACCTATTAAAGGCTTTACTTTACCGAAGTATGCGATACCCTATAAATTCAACCATTTTAACAAGTATTTATGAGTATAGAAAAGTTATTGTGTATGTTAACAATGATTGCATAACATGTCTCCATATACAGTCAACGCATTAAATTATACTGAATAACTGACCCACACAAAAGTTAAAATCACTTGATCACTGATTGAGCAAATGTCATCATGTAAAAACACTAAGTTCATCTTAAATAATTAATATGAAGTACGAAAAATAGTGGCCAACTTACGTATTTCTGATCTCCTTAAATAAAAATCACCCAGTGAAACCTATTTGTTCACTAGCACCGTTTTCATTCAGTATTCACGTAAACACTCCTATTTTAGACGAAAACCAATGCAATTCTTAATAATTCATGTTATTTACTTATTTATGGTGCAAATGGTGCAAATGGCTCTGAGCACTATGGGACTCAACTGCTGAGGTCATTAGTCCCCTAGAACTTAGAACTAGTTAAACCTAACTAACCTAAGGACATCACAAACATCCATGCCCGAGGCAGGATTCGAACCTGCGACCGTAGCGGTCTTCCGGTTCCAGACTGCAGCGCCTTTAACCGCACGGCCACTTCGGCCGGCACTTATTTATGCAAATTAGAGAAGTCACATGACAAACTTCTAAAAAAACGGCCTTTTTGTAACGAAGAATTATTCTTGTAAGTCTACAAATCTGTCTGTCGTTTTAATAACCTGTTAAATTATGTCATTCGATATAAATTAATACCTTTTCTGTAGAAATTACGATAACAGATGCACATGTGACTTATAAACTATCTCTCTTTTTAGTAGTTCTTTGACAAGGTTATTAATACAAGCAGCAAGAAGGGTCGGGAGCGGAGTCTGAATGTCACTTTGGTAAATTGTATGTGTGTTATTGTTCGAGGTGGATAAACATTGCAAAGAACATGTAAAAGAAGTGCTACTTTATGTTGTCATTGTCTTTGGTGGACAGTCGAATTAAGATGGCCACCAGAGTAATAAATATTTGAAGTTTAAATATTTGTTGGTTTCGCTCGTTATTTATCATCAAAAGCACATCAAAAACATTACCCCTAGACAACCTGATTTAGAGCCAGCATTAGCATGGAGACACAGCAGCTATCCAGCAAGCAGCAGGGATTACCACAATGCAGTTTAATGGCGCCAACCTAACATCAAGTGCTAACAAGCTCCGTAAATGGGAGTGAAATAGTGCGATTATAGCAATATCTACGACTAGGCGACCATTATAACGGAGACAACCTGTGAAGTAATCCCAGGCGCCTGCAGGCAGGCATCTGGAGTTGGTGGGGTGTCAAGGGAGTTGCTGCCTGCAAGCGTCTAGGACTGCTTCACAGGCGTCTCCGTACAGGTGGTCCACTTCTAACATTCTCAATAGAGGTGGGCGGGTCTCACTATGGCGTTTGTCGGACTAGGGGGAGGGCGTCTTAGAGGGACCGCCTGCCGTTTTACTCGGGCATGTGTCAATGTCGCACGTCGCCATCATGACGCCACAGGAGGAGGCCATGAGAATTACAATGGGCACCCGGAGAACAACCCCACTACCTTGGCTGTCTGCTCTCAATAGCATCGCTCCACCACATTTGAGACAAGATGCAGCGGCCCGCGAACGGGAAAAGACTAATAACGTAAAGCTTCCCCCAAGGCTACCCGCCCAGGAAATACTGCTCAATCCACCCTGCACGCGTCTCAAATCAAGAAAACCATTCTGGACAGCTCGAGAACCCAAACCATTCAAGATTGAAGACGTGTGGAAGGAGACATGGAAAAACGACACCAGCATACTTCGCCGTGGCCTCGAAGACCCTACATGCTACCTAGGAAGAACCCGGTGTGTGCTCAACAGAATCCGATGGGGACATGGAAGAACTAAGTCCTTCACGTACAAATTGGGACTCTCAGACTCCCCGTTGTGCGACTGTGGAGCAGCACAAGAGTCTAGAATGAAATTTTCACTCTGCAGCGGAGTGTGCGCTGATATGAAACTTTCCTGGCAGATTAAAACTGTGTGCCCGACCGAGACTCGAACTCGGGACCTTTGCCTTTCGCGGGCAAGTGTTCTACCAACTGAGCTACCCAAGCACGACTCACGCCCCGTCCTCACAGTTTCACTTCTGCCAGTACCTAGTCTCCTACCTTCCAAACTTTACAGAAGCTCTCCTGAGAGTTCGAGTCTCGGCCCGGCACACCGTTTTAATCTGCCAGGAAGTTTCAGCATAAGAGTCTGTTGAAAACATTGTAGAGGAATGTTCCAATAGATGTTTTAGTGGAGGCTGGAACGACATAATAAACGCCTCTCCAACAGCACTGGATTGGATAGACTCTTTTGATATCAGTTTGTGATATAATTAGCGACCATAAATCTTGTATATTCCCTTTGTTATGTATAAATATCGCTGTAAATTGCATATGTATTTCCACACGAAGTAATAACAAGGAGAACGCGAAACATAAGGCTGAAAAAGTAAAGGCACTCTTGGTGCTTTGGATCGCGTTCAGATTTCGTCGAACGATATTGAACGGTCCCTAGTGGTTCCAATCTGTACACAGCAATTGCGATCGCGCTGCATTTCAAAGGGGTGACGTCACGTTCAGTGGTGTTGCAGCCCCGTGATGCCCATCGAGAAGTTTCAGTCGCCGAGGAGGTGTCAACAGTGAAAAGGTTGTCAAGAACGTCGTCCTGTTGCACATCGCACTGCAAAATGTCGTTTTCGACCGCGAAAAGTGCGGGAATCAAAGCCCCAGGGAAAGCCGTGGTTTCATTGACGACCCTGAGCTCTCATCGTGTTGATACTGGTCGGCGGTGTGTCTGACATGTTTCCATCGGCCATTCATAAGAAAACCGCGTGATTTCAACACTGGGTGTCGTGGTCCTGACCACCACCGCAGAGGCGCCAAAAGAAGGGGTGAAATGTGGATAAGAGCGTGCCCATTATTGAAACTTCCATGGCGGCGTTGGGCAGAATTGTGGTAAAACTTGGGGCAATGTGACATCGCTAGCTCATTTTACAGCTCACGTGAACTTCCGAGCTCCGGCCTTTTTCTCGCATGTGTCGACACCTTGCTGTATGAAACGTTGCTGAGCCCGAAGGTGAAGTCGCAGGGCGCCATGCTTTTGGACCGTTATAGAGAAAGGGGGTGGGTACCCATGAGCCAAATTTCAGACTTCAGTGTCGCAGTTACAGGGTTTCCAAAAACTTATCCTTTAATGCTGTTGCGCAACGTGTTTCGCTTTTTCGGAAACACTCTTCTTTTCCTCCTTTGCCGGCTATTTTGCCACCCAAATAGCGATTTCATCCACTACTTTACTCTCATTTCCTTACGTAATTTAGTTCTATGGCGCTATATTACTATTATTTTGCCTTTTTGGAGGTTCATCTTATAACTGCAAGGCACTATCCATTCCGTTCAACTAATTTATTTATTTATTTATGCATTTATTTTACCTGGCAACATTAGGGCCTTCAGGCCTCTCTTACACCTAACCAGGCATACTCAAATTGAACGAATTTCAGTTTGTACAGAACATTAAGGACATATAGCGTGTTATCTTCCCCCATGAACCATGGACCTTGCCGTTGGTGGGGAGGCTTGCGTGCCTCAGCGATACAGATGGCCCTACCGTAGGTGCAACCACAACGGAGGGGTATCTGTTGAGAGGCCAGACAAACGTGTGGTTCCTGAAGAGGGGCAGCAGCCTTTTCAGTAGTTGCAGGGGTAACAGTCTGGATGATTGACTGATCTGGCCTTGTAACATTAACCAAAACGGCCTTGCTGTGCTGGTACTGCGAACGGCTGAAAGCAAGGGGAAACTACAGCCGTAATTTTCCCCGAGGACATGCAGCTTTACTGTATGATTAAATGATGATGGCGTCCTCTTGGGTAAAATATTCCGGAGGTAAAATAGTCCCCCATTCGGATCTCCGGGCGGGGACTACTCAAGAGGACGTCGTTATCAGGAGAAAGAAAACTGGCATTCTACGGATCTGAGCGTGGAATGTCAGATCCCTTAATCGGGCAGGTAGGTTAGAAAATTTAAAAAGGGAAATGGATAGGTTAAAGTTAGATATAGTGGGAATTAGTGAAGTTCGGTGGCAGGAGGAACAAGACTTTTGGTCAGGTGATTACAGGGTTATAAATACAAAATCAAATAGGGGTAATGCAGGAGTAGGTTTAATAATGAATAAAAAAATAGGAGTGCGGGTTAGCTACTACAAACAGCATAGTGAACGCATTATTGTGGCCAAGATAGACAAAAAGCCCATGCCTACTACAGTAGTACAAGTTTATATGCCAACTAGCTCTGCAGATGATGAAGAAATTGATGAAATGTATGACGAGATAAAAGAAATTATTCAGGTAGTGAAGGGAGACGAAAATTTAATAGTCATGGGTGACTGGAATTCTTCAGTAGGAAAAGGGAGAGAAGGAAACATAGTAGATGAATATGGATTGGGGGGGGGGGGGGAAGAAATGAAAGAGGAAGCCGCCTTGTAGAATTTTGCACAGAGCATAACTTAATCATAGCTAACACTTGGTTCAAGAATCATAAAAGAAGGTTGTATACCTGGAAGAATCCTGGAGATACTAAAAGGTATCAGATAGATTATATAATGGTAAGACAGAGATTTAGGAACCAGGTTTTAAATTGTAACACATTTCCAGGGGCAGATGTGGACTCTGACCACAATCTATTGGTTATGAACTGCAGATTGAAACTGAAGAAACTGCAAAAAGGTGGGAATTTAAGGAGATGGGACCTGGATAAACTGAAAGAACCAGAGGTTGTAGAGAGTTTCAGGGAGAGCATAAGGGAACAACTGACAGGAATGAGGGAAAGAAATACAGTAGAAGAAAAATGGGTAGCTCTGAGGAATGAAGTAGTGAAGGCAGCAGAGGATCAAGTAGGTAAAAAGACGAGGGCTAATAGAAATCCCTGGGTAACAGAAGAAATATTGAATTTAATTGATGAAAGGAGAAAATATAAAAATGCAGTAAATGAAGCAGGCAAAAGGGAATACAAACGTCTCAAAAATGAGATCGGCAGAAAGTGCAAAATGGCTAAACAGGGATGGCTAGAGGACAAATGTAAGGATGTAGAGGCTTGTCTCACTAGGGGTAAGATAGATTCTGCCTACAGGAAAATTAAAGAGACCTTTGGAGAGAAGAGAACCACTTGTATGAATATCAAGAGCTCAGATGGCAACCCAGTTCTAAGCAAAGAAGGGAAGGCAGAAAGGTGGAAGGAGTATATAGAGGGTTTATACAAGGGTGATGTACTTGAGGACAATGTTATGGAAATGGAAGAGGATGTAGATGAAGATGAAATGGGAGATAAGATACTGCGTGAAGAGTTTGACAGAGCACTGAAAGACCTGAGTCGAAACAAGGCCCCGGGAGTAGACAACATTTCATTAGAACTACTGATGGCCTTGGGAGAGCCAGTCATGACAAAACTCTACCATCTGGTGAGCAAGATGTATGAGACAGGCGAAATACCCACAGACTTGAAGAAGAATATAATAATTCCAATCCCAAAGAAAGCAGGTGTTGACAGATGTGAAAATTACCGAACTATCAGTTTAATAAGTCACAGCTGCAAAATACTAACGCGAATTCTTTACAGACGAATGGAAAAACTGGTAGAAGCGGACCTCGGGGAAGATCAGTTTGGATTCCGTAGAAATGTTGGAACACGTGAGGCAATACTAACCTTACGACTTATCTTAGAAGAAAGATTAAGAAAAGGCAAACCTACGTTTCTAGCATTTGTAGACTTAGAGAAAGCTTTTGACAATGTTAACTGGAATACTCTCTTTCAAATTCTGAAGGTGGCAGGGGTAAAATACAGGGAGCGAAAGGCTATTTACAATTTGTACAGAAACCAGATGGCAGTTATAATAGTCGAGGGGCATGAAAGGGAAGCAGTGGTTGGGAAAGGAGTGAGACAGGGTTGTAGCCTCTCCCCGATGTTATTCAATCTGTATATTGAGCAAGCAGTAAAGGAAACAAAAGAAAAATTCGGAGTAGGTATTAAAATTCATGGAGAAGAAGTAAAAACTTTGAGGTTCGCCGATGACATTGTAATTCTGTCAGAGACAGCAAAGGACTTGGAAGAGCAGTTGAACGGAATGGACAGTGTCTTGAAAGGAGGATATAAGATGAACATCAACAAAAGCAAAACGAGGATAATGGAATGTAGTCGAATTAATTCGGGTGATGCTGAGGGAATTAGATTAGGGAATGAGACACTTAAAGTAGTAAAGGAGTTTTGCTATTTAGGGAGCAAAATACTGATGATGGTCGAAGTAGAGAGGATATAAAATGTAGACTGGCAATGGCAGGGAAATCGTTTCTGAAGAAGAGAAATTTGTTAACATCGAGTATAGATTTAAGTGTCAGGAAGTCGTTTCTGAAAGTATTTGTATGGAGTGTAGCCATGTATGGAAGTGAAACATGGACGATAACCAGTTTGGACAAGAAGAGAATAGAAGCTTTCGAAATGTGGTGCTACAGAAGAATGCTGAAGATAAGGTGGGTAGATCACGTAACTAATGAGGAGGTATTGAATAGGATTGGGGAGAAGAGAAGTTTGTGGCACAACTTGACTAGAAGAAGGGATCGGTTGGTAGGACATGTTTTGAGGCATCAAGGGATCACAAATTTAGCATTGGAGGGCAGCGTGGAGGGTAAAAATCGTAGAGGGAGACCAAGAGATGAATACACTAAGAAGATTCAGAAGGATGTAGGTTGCAGTAGGTACTGGGAGATGAAGAAGCTTGCACAGGATAGAGTAGCATGGAGAGCTGCATCAAACCAGTCTCAGGACTGAATACCACAACAACAACAAACAGCGTGTTATACAGTATTAATGTTGAGGAAGAAAAAATAGAGATTATAACAGTAGTACAGTGATAATTATAACAATCAAAAAAATAAATATAACAATCAAGAATAATAATAATAATAATAATAATAGTAATGACTATGTATATCAAAGTAACCATTGCTAGTTGGGAATTTTCTCGTTGTGTTCTTGCAGCTTGTGAGTTATTCTCATCGAGCAGAGACATAAGACGATAGAATGGGGTGAAAGAGATATAGAAGAGGTAGCTAGGTTAGAGGAAGAGAAATAGAATGGAAAAATTCGAAGCTATGATGGAGAGGAGAAAGAAGGAGATGAGAGGGGCACAAGAATGGCGGCTATACCGTCCCTAATATGTAAGTTTTGAGTTCCCTCTTGAATGATCTCATAACTCCTTTACTATCTCCGACACAATTAAAATGCCATCGACAAAACTCAAAGAGTTGTTATTTATTTTCTCTGAACTTTTTAATTGCCTTGCCACATTTCGCGTTCGTTTCCTGGACTTCTTGGTCCATACACAAACTGAATAAAACTGGGCGTAGGTCGCAACAGTGTCTCATTGCTTTCTCACCTACCACATCCCTCCCCCTCTTAAAACTGCAGCACGCTTTCCGCAAAAATTTCCGATATTCTTTCGCTCCCTGTATTTTATCCCTGTTATCTTGAGACTTTCCAAGTCAATGAATTTGAAACAATGATTTTACCTCCTGAGTAGACAACAAACTCTGAAAATTTTTGGTTTATGTAAAATGAGTCGATCGAACAAAGTTCTCTGTCCGAGCACTGGTTGATCGTGGTGTCACCAAAAAAGAAGACAGTAAATGGAAGGCCGAAATACTAAATTCTGTTTTTCGAAATCGTTTCACAGAAGTCTATGCTCTTTCTACGTGCGACCGAGTACTGACCCAAAAGTGATTCAGAAGTAAGAGCTGGAAACCATCTCTGCTGCTCGATACAGGACGTGATGCGGCGCCCGAGAGATTCCGTACTGAACAAGCGAAGAAGGTAGTGGCCACTCCTCAGTCGCAGTTTGCCATAGCCCGCTGAACCAGCAGAGCGTGCCGAGTAAGTGGAAGAAGTAGCGGAGCGCTTCACTCTGCACAACTGTCTCACTGACGCCAATAAGTTTCAGAGTTATGGAGCATACGTTCTGTTTAAGTATGATTACTTTTCTGGAAATCGACCAACTACCGTGTGTCAACATGCTTTCTGCAGGCACCGCTCGTACGAAGCCGAGCTTCCTGTGTTCGCTCATGAGGTTCACGAGGCAGCAGGTAGCGGGGCTCACGTTGACGCCGAGTTTCTTTGGCTTCGAGAAAGCCCACAATACAGGTGGTACACAAAATACGCACGTACGACCATCGGGAAAAATTCGAGAATTTCTAGTAAACAGAACTCAGTATAAGACACCTAATCGAGACTATATATGACCGTAGTATCTGTTCCCGAAAGAACTGTTACCGTTAAAGACCATGCAAGTTTGCTACAATGAAATGATAATTAAATGGACACCCTCGCTGCAAACAGGCGCTTATATACTTCATTGGGACATGTTGAAAATGTGTGCCCCGACCGGGACTCGAACCCAGGATCTCCTGCTTACATGGCAACCGCTCGATCCACTTGAGCCATCGAGGGCACAGAGGATAGTGCGCCTGCAGGGACTTATCGAATGTAGTGGTGTGGACATGTTGGGAATGTGGGTCTCACGGGGAGCGTGCAAGGGATAAGTCCCTGCAGGCGCAGTATTCTCTGTGCCTTCTGTGGCTCAGATGGATAGACCGTCTGTCTGCCATGTAAGCAGGAGATCCCGGGTTCGAGTCCCGGTCGGGGTACACATTTTCAACATGTACCCAAACGCCTGTTTGCAGCGAGGGTGTCCATTTAATTATCATTTCAACCTAATCGCGAGTTGTCATCGAGAGCGAAGGTTGCGTTTATCGTACCTCATGGCATTGTGGAAAGGTCGGAACTATTCCCTATGAATATTGTGCAAAGTAAATAACTTAGAGACGCCTTTTTATGGATTTTGGTATTCTTACTTGCTAGTACATCTGCTCCTTAACTGTTTCTGTTAACCTAAAAAAAAAATCAGACTCTGCCGAACCGTGATTTAAACAGTCACTATACAAGGCACAAATATAATTTTCTTGTCGACTCTCCCTCCTTGTCTACGGCCCACAGTGGAATTATGGACTATTACGACGAGGCTCTCAACGATGTCTCATCCAACATGAAGTGAGAAGTACAGTTCGAAGGAGAAATACAAGCACTCATTACCCGCTCTTTCTACAAATTACTTCAGTGTCTTGATTCAAGGATTGAAAAATTATGTTAGCTACATCTCAACTACCAGCGTTTATTGAAATCTGCATGGGGAGTAGTAGTAAACTGAAACAAAAATCAGTATTTATAGATTTAAAAATACACTATGTGGTGAAAAGTATCTGGGCACGTGGCTGAAAATGACTTGCAAGTTCGTGGAGCCCTCCATCGGTAATGCTGGAATATGGTGTTAGCTCACCCTTAGCTTTAATGACAGCTTCAACTCTCGCTAGCATACGTTCAGTCAGGCGCTGGAAGGTTTCTCGGGGAATGGCAGCCCATTCTTCACGGAGTGCTGCACTGAGGAGAGGTGTCGAGGTCGGTCGGCGAGGCCTGGCACGAAGTCGGCGTTCCAAAACATCCCAAAGGTGTTCTCTAGGATTCAGGTCAGGACTCTGCGCAGGCGTCCATTACAGGGATGTTGTTGTCGTGTAACCACTCCGCCACAGTCCGTGCTTATGACCAGGTGCTCGATCGTGCTGAAAGATGCAGTCGCCATCCCCTAATTGCTCTTCAACAGTGGGAAGCAAGAAGGTGCTTAAAACATGAATGTAGGCCTGTGCTGTGATAGTGCCACGCAAAACAACAAGGGGTGCAAGCCCCCTCCACGAAAAACACGACCACACCATAACACCGCAGCCTACGAATTTTACTGTTGGCACTACACACGCTGGCAGATGACGTTCACCCAGCATTCGCCACACCCATACCTTGCCATCGGATCGCCACATTGTGTACCGTGATTCGTCACTCCACACAACGTTTTTCCACTGTTCAATCGTCCAATGTTTACGCTCCTTGCACCGAGCGAGCTGTCGTTTGGCATTTACCGGCTCGACCATGAAATCAAAGTTTCCTCACCTCCCGCCTACGTGTCACAGTACTTGCAGTGGATCGTGATGCAGTTTGGAATTCCTGTGTGATTGTCTGGATAGATGTCTGCCTATTACACATTACGACCCCCTTCAGCTGTCGGTGGCCTCTGTCAGTCAACAGACGAGATCGGCCTGCACGCTTTTGTGCTGTACGTCCCTTCACGTTTCTACTTGACTATCACATCGGAAACAGTGGACCTAGGGATGTTTAGGAGTGTGAAAATCTCGCGTACAGATGTATGACACGAGTGACACCCAATCACCTGACCACCTTCGAAGCCCGCGAGTTCTGCGGAGCACCCCATTCAGCTCTCCCACGATGTCTAATGACTACTGAGGTCGTTGATATGGAGTACCTGGCACCACAATGCACCTAATATGAAAAACGTATGTTTTTGGGGGTGCTCGGATACTTTCGAACATAGTGTATTTTATTGGAAAAACACCATTGTTATCAAGCAGATATTAAGCTATCGGTGGAAGATAAATGGCAGCTCTTGAATATGCGCTGTAAATTCACATTAATTTGACCACCTGTCAGAAAACTGAATAACAACCTTCTGTAGAGAGAGAGTAAGGTAGCGACCAGGATGTGGAGCCACGGTCGGCTAAGCGAGTTTTCTGGGTTACAGCCACACAGAAATGGTCCCACAGATTCTCGACTGGGTTTTAATACGCGGAGTTTGGTGGCCAGGGGAGTCCGGTAAACTCAACGTGGTGCTCTTCAAACCAGGCACGTTCACTGCGAGGTGTGCGACACGTTGCATTGTCCTGATGGTAGATGCCATCGTACTGAGGAAAAAAAAAAAACTGCGTGTAGGTATGGACGTGGTCCCCACGGATAAATGCAAACTTGTGTTGATCCACTGTACCTTCCACAATGACGATATCAGCCAGAGAACGCCACGAAAATATTCCCCAGACCGTAACACTCCGTCCTGGTTACAACAACGAGCGATCGACAGTTTGGACAAAATAATACTTTGTAATGCCTACATTCTTTGTGAAACATCCTGTATATATTGTAATAATTGAACAACTGACTTTTTGGTAAGCACCAAGTTTGCTGCAAAACCAGATATTCTAAAAATCCACGTCGATAGAGTAAGAGAAATTATGCTAAATACACTATTCATTTTTGCGCCTTCAGTATTTGTACGTTGCAATGTACTGGGTGATCAAAAAGCCAGTATAAATTTGAAAACTTAATAAACCATGGAATAATGTGGATAGAGAGGTGAAAATTGACACACATGCTTGGAATGACATGGGGTTTTATTAGAACAAAAAAAAAAGAAAGTATTGCTAGACACGTGAAAGATCTATTGGGCGTGTCGTTTGGTGATGATCTTGTGCTCAGCCGCCACTTTCGTCATGCTTGGCCTCCCAGCTCCCCAGACCTCAGTCCGTGCGATTATTGTCTTTGGGGTTACCTGAAGTCGCAAGTGTATCGCGATCGACTGACATCTCTAGGGATGCTGAAAGACAACATCCGACGCCAATGCCTCACCATAACTCCGGACATGCTTTACAGTGCTGTTCACAACATTATTCCTCGGCTACAGCTATTGTTGAGGAATGATGGTGGACATATTGAGCATTTCCGGTAAAGAACATCATCTTTGCTTTGTCTTACTTTGTTATGCTAATTATTGCTATGCTGATCAGTGAAGCGCCATCTGTCGGACATTTTTTGAACTTTTGTATTTTTTTTCCTAATAAAACCCCATGTCATTCCAAGCATGTGTGTCAATTTGTACCTCTCTATCTACATTATTCCGTGATTTATACAGTTTTCAAATTTATACTGACTTTTTTGATCACCCGGTGTCCGCCCCCGGTAGCTGAGTGGTCAGCGCAACAGACTGTCAATCCAAATGGCCCGGGTTCGATTCACGGCCGGGTCGGAGATTTTCTCCGCTCAGGGACTGGGTGTTGTGTTGTCCCAATCATCATCATTTCATCCCCATCGACGCGCAAGTCGCCGAAGTGGCGTCAAATCGAAAGACCTGCACCAGGCGAACGGTCTACCCGACGGGAGGCCCTCGTCACACGACAAAAAAAAAAAAAAAAAAAAAGGAATCACCCGGTACTTTTCCTACACTGCGAGGAAGACTTCATGGCACCAGTTTAGTTTCAACAAGAATCCATGCTTAAATTGCAGTACTGCAAGTAATAATTATGTCTCATTACGTAAAATTCATGCCGATTCAGACTCTTAGGTGTTGGGCTGCCTCCCTGTACGCTTATTCCAAAATCGAACAGTAGATTACACACCTTCCTCTATAAGTTCTTCAAAGCAGGTCAGAAATAATCAAATAAAGCATCCACAACTCGACGGTAACAGTAATCAAGAAACAGACTTCCTAGAGTTCCCCTCTTGGCCCTAGTCTGGAATCTTCCGGTTTCCGTCTGGCGCTCAGTTTTGCCGCGGACGTGACTTTGGGCAGGTGGGTCGGGTCTTTGTCGGGGCGGGCAGAACTCGCCGCCTTGTTAGGACAAACTTTGCGGCGCTCGTTATTGGTTTGCGGATGCAATATTCAGGCCGTCTGGCGAACTTGCTTTTGCCCTCTCCTCTTACCCTCGCCTTCTCGTACCCAGACTGCAGGTCGTCGCCCAACAGAATGCTTCCGCGCCTAACACAACACCCTCCCCCCCTCCCTCACCCGTCATTACGCCGAACAGAGTGCACTAAGAATCTGCCGTCACTTGTGTGTCAGCTACCTCTTTAGCACAGTGCTGTTTCTTGGGAGAGAAGCATAGAGATGCTCAAATTCTCAAGCTTTTAGTTCTGCGTCTAAATTATTGTATCTCCTGTCCGCCCCCGGTAGCTGCATGGTCAGCGCGACAGAATGACAATCCAAAGGGCCCGGGTTCGATTCGCGGCTGGATCGGAAATTTTCTCCGCTCAGGGACTGGGTGTTGTGTTGTCCTGACCATCATCATTTCATGCCCATCGACGCGCAAGTCGCCGAAGTGTCATCAAATTGAAACACCCGCACCCGGCGAACGGTCTACCCGACGGGAGGCCCTAGTCACACGACATTTTTTTATTGTATCTGCTCAACTCTCTTTACGGTGTATGGCGGAGGGTAGCCACTACTAACATCTTCATCGTTCCTCAAAAGTATTTGACCGCGAAAATCACAATAACTTGTTAACTGGGATATTACTGTGTAACGGGCAATACTGCAAACTGTTTCAGACAGCACCTCTCTGACAGGAAACAAGGGGTGTCATCAGGGGAGGGTTATGTATTAAGCTGTCATCATCATCATCCAACTGGGTACTAATGACATGTGGCGTCCCACGAGATTCCAGATTAGAGCCCTTGGTTTTCCTTGTGTGTATTAATAACCTACATCAGTAACATCGCCAGGTGCCAAGTTCGTTTTGCGAAATGTCGTTTGCGAGCGTAAGAGATCTGCACCAACCGGATCTACTGACAGCCAGTTCACTCCTTGAAGTCCAGATGCTTGATGAAGCTACACAACAGAATTAATTTTAACACCATTTGATAGTAAATTATCCCAGCATCGAATTCAAAGTTCCCGAAATTTCTGTAATTTTTATACAGATTAATCTAACGGAAGGGACCTGCTTATTACGAAATTAAATACATGGTGCAGTTAAAACTGTTTTATTGTATGCACAGATTAATAGAAAACATCACAACGTTTCGTCCAACAAACTTTAAGAACATTTAAGTGATACGTAAAATCGTCTGCAAGGACAACAAGGGAACGCTGTGTGGCGAGGGTACATGCGACAATGATAAAGGACTTCCCAACAGATTCATTAAACCGCGTGAATAGAGTGATTGCACGAACAAAAAAAGAACTACACGTGCACTAGGCCTGTGAACTGAGTCGTGGTGAGCCTGTGTGAATTTACTAGAGTCTAGAAGAACCCGTACCTCGTTGTGACCTAATATGCCGAAACCACTGTACGATCTTACTATAATTGTAAGCTGACGTGTATGTGGAGGTCCGCACAATTCAGACTGTTTGTGTTGCATATATCGCCTTCGGCTCTCTCCATCTCCAACTCCAAGACTGTCCTACGATATCAGAAAGAGAATAAATTTGGCACTGCCTAGTCTGTATCAGGAAGAGCGGTGCCGTGTAGTGAACACTCGCTCCAAACGTCTGCTCGCGCTTATTGCGAACGGCCAGATTTTTCTTGGCTTCCGCCAATAGTATGCTTGTAAGTTTGCAGCTTTTCTCCAGACGAAGATTGTACAAAACACAGCTTGCGATCCGATGTCAGTCAGCGAGCTCTGTTCTCAGAATCCTGACTCTTGGACCTCCGTCATTAACGCGGTGGGCCAATGACAGGTCGTTTCGCGTGTAACGATACAGCAAAACGTCACTTTCCTTTTTCAAGAGTTCTCAGGACGTTTTCTTCTGTCTGTGGGTGGCTATATTCCTGCCACATGTGCTGTGGTGGCGGCAAACAGTCGCCTCTGCAACTGGTGGTGAAGATGACACACAGGAAGTCCGTCAGAATGCTTTACTTTCTTACAGACTAGCAGAAAAAATAGACATCTGTAGAAACTGCCCTCCCAGCTCCACTCTTCCGCAAATTCACTGAACGTACAACGAACTTCAAAAGACAGACCACGTATCCACAGAAGAGCTGAACAGTGAAGGCCCCCATTCACGGCCAACCCGCCGCCTCCTCTCCCCCACCTAGCAGGTCGCTAACCTGTCTGACTGTGTTTGTGCATACTGTGACTGTGTGGTGGACGCTACCTGCACCCAGTCACGAGCCAGATTCCACAGTGCTAAAACAGGGGGGAAAAGGGCAGAGTGTGGAGTGGCAGGTAGCAGTCAGTGCTACGAGGCAGCAGCGTGACGCATCTGGACCGTGGACCCGACCAGCTGTCCACACAAAGGAGAATGTGTCGGGACAGGGGCGCTGGTGGACTGGTTGTCCTGTGAATGGGCAGCTTAAAGACGGTCGCTCAGCTGCTTGGATCATTCGCTACAGTCACGTTTTAATTGGGGGGGGGGGGGGGGAGGTGGGAGTCTGCTAGTGTTGTTATTTAGCTGGCGAAAGTTGGCCCAAGGCGCCACAGTGATGCCGCACCAGGAAACATTCACTGGGCACATACCTGAGCTGTTCGACCCCACCACTGGGCTCTGCCCTGTGCCGCCGCACCTTCGAGCCCTGCTCGTACTCCACTGTGGATCCGTGAACGAGGGAGGCTTACGGGGTTGCTATGCTACTCACATTCCGCTTTCGCTGTTCCCCCAAGACTGCACTTCACGAGAAAAATACAATGTCTGCATAAGCCCATATTGTTAATTAGACAGGAAGAAGAAGGTGAGCTGGCCTTACAATCACTGCTATTACTCTCTTATTAAATCCGAGGAAGATTCGATCCATCTGAATATGATTTGTCAAATTATTAATTGGATTTGCAAATTAATAAAAAAAAATGAGAAGAGGCAGGTCAGGGGAGGGACAGTAGCATGCCTCAGATCAGGTTTTTTTCTGTAGATACATACATCTCTTCTTGTTCCATCACATGTTCTACATCTTTGCAAAAACGGACGTAATGTCTGATGGGTTAGCAGCAATCAGCGATTGTATAATGTTACTTATAATCCGTCTTGATTGCAAAATTTTTTTTTCATATGACCGGTTTCGGTTCATTCAGAACCTACTTCAGATCTGATATTTCAGTTACAGGAGTAACCCATCCAAAACCAGCAACTTTCACGCAACATGTGAAAGTTGCTGGTTTTGGATGTGTTACTCCTGTAACTGAAATATCAGATCTGAAGATGGTTCTGAATGAACCGAAACCGGTCATATGAAAAAAAAATTTTGCAATCAAGACGGATTATAAGTAACATTATGTTCTACATCGTTGAGGATTTCTTCACTGTGGATTTATGGGGCAATAATTAGCTATTGTCTAATCTAATCAAATCTTCCATACACGAATGATGTGCAGGAAGAATGCTTTTGGTAAGTCTCTGTTCTAATTTCTTATATTTTCTTCTCATGGTTGTCTTGTGAGTTATGTGTAGTTGTAGAAGGAGGCAATGTGTTGTCTCTCAACGTACCAACGTGACTTCAAACGCTTTGTTACAGGAAATGTTCAAAATGTCCTCCGTTAGCGAGGATTCATACATTCACCCTCCGTCGCATGGAATCCCTGATGCGCTGATGCAGCTCTGTAGAATGGCGTATTGTATCACAGCCGTCAATACGAGCGCGAAGAGTCTCTATATTTGGTACCGGGGTTCCGTAGACAAGAGCTTTCAAATGCCCCCATAAATGAAAGTCAAGAGGGTTGAGGCCAGGAGAGCGTGGAGGCCACGGAATTGGTCCGCCTCTACCAATCCATCGGTCACCGAATCCGTTGTTGAGAAGCGTACGAACACTTCGACTGAAATGTGCAGGAGCTCCATCGTGTATGAACCACATGTTGTGTCGTACTTGTAAAGGCACATGTTCTAGCAGCACAGGTAGAGTATCCAGTATGAAATCATGGCGGGGAATCGAGGAAGTACAGTACATACTGACGAAACTAAAATGACCTCTAACATGGAAATTAAGCGTTTCCGGACACATGTCCACATAACATCTTTTCTTTATTTGTGTGTGAGGAATGTTTCCTGAAAGTTTGGCCGTACCTTTTTGCAACACCTTGTGTACTCATGTTTAGAAAAAACCAGAACACCTTGAACGACTAGAGATAAGTTGTTGATATTCACAGGTCATGTACATTATTATGTTCTGCAGAAATGATTAGCATTTGAACCACGTTGGCGTGCAGTTTCAAGGTGAACATTGATATCATGGTGCAACACCACCTACTGCAGATCTCATTGTCACTGTAAACCGAACGTTATGGGTCAATGTGACTTGAGCAGATGCGCAGGATGCCTTACAGATGTATGTGCAAACTGTACCGTCAAATCAGTGAATCTGAAAGAGGGCGCAGTATTGGCATGAGAAAATGTTCAGCATTCATCCGGAAAATTGCTTCTCATGAAGGACAAAGTGTTTGGCAGTGAAACAGGTGTGTGCAGAATGGCATTTAAAGTATGGTACAACTGGTAAAATTGCTAAACTTGATCATGCTATTAACTGTGGCGCATATTACAGTACATCATCCCATATCGATGGTGTCTTTCCCATCCCATCCCATCCCTCCATTGGTATGTTGTTGAATACCACATATTGATTGACTGACACCACTCGGTTGGGATGGAAAGAGCCTTGGCGGGACATTGGATATCTGCTACTTGTCAGTGTGGAGCATAGGGTTAATTGTAGAGGCCATCACATTCAGACAGTTGTT
The DNA here is from genome assembly GCF_023898315.1 of Schistocerca nitens. NCBI lineage: Eukaryota > Metazoa > Arthropoda > Insecta > Orthoptera > Acrididae > Schistocerca > Schistocerca nitens. The sequence continues at coordinate 172,025,329 of NC_064625.1, read as the reverse complement.
TGGAAGCTCTCTGCAATGCTGCAGACTCGTCCTATTTCCATATGCTGTGATGCCCTGCACAGTTTTTTAACCAATGAGATACCAGTACCTCTTTTTATTTCTACTATCTCACGCATGTTGTGAACAGCACCTTCCAGTGATAGTCAACACTGGAGCAGTAATCATTTACAAGACTGCAAAATGAGGAAACAATGCTGTTGATAAGGGAACACCGAGACATCTGATAACCTCATCACTGTGTAAGATGAGATTAATTGTCCAGGTAATCGTCTCCGGATAGCAGTTTGGAAACGCTCGGCAATGCGACAAACTCATCCAAAACTGGTTCAAATGGCTCTGAGCACTATGGGACTTAATATCTATGGTCATCAGTCCCCTAGAACTTAGAACTACTTAAACCTAACTAACCGAAGAACATGACACAACACCCAGTCATCACGAGGCAGACAAAATCCCTGACCCCGCCGGGAATCGAACCCGGGAACCCGGGCGCGGGAAGCGAAACTCATCCAGTTCCATATGTTGTGACGTCTTCCACATTTTTGTCAATGAGAAACGTTGCCACTGTGTTTTATTCCTACCACCCTGTGTGTTGTGGGAGCTGTATAGTTTACACCATGCAATATTCAGCTTTCTGTGAAAGCCAATGGATAGAAACATGTTAATGCTGCTTTAGCGGCTGACACAAACCTCGCAGCCATGGTGGAAAAACGAAGTTTATGGCAGTGTACAAGGCTGTAGTCATACACTGCTTGGATGTGTTACAGCTGGAAAAACAATGTATTAAATTGCTTATGAAAGAACAACATAGGATCCCTCTCTTGTGATAGTCTGTTGGATATGGTCTTCTTCCAGTACAGCTGACAAACTTGTACATAGGTTTGTGCAAGCGACTTTGACCACTAGTCACCTGCTACAGTGGACTGATACGTGTATATCTAGTAGGCTCTATCTCAGCATGCAGATGGCATTTGTTTTGCGATATACACACACCCATGTCCGAGGGAGCACTCCAACCTCCGGCGGGCAGGACCACGCAGTCCGTGACATGGCGCCTCAAAACGAGCGGCCACTACGCGCGGCAAGTCCTGCTTCGTCGGCTCTCGTGCAGGAAACGTTTGTTAATTCTCCGCAGAAGTCTGCTCTGCAGTGTGCACGTGAAGCAGGGGGTAACAATACAAGTGTACGAAGAATTCTGAAAGCTACAAAGTGGAAACTTTACATTCTACAATTACTGCACGCGAATAATGATGACGATCCTGATCGCCGATTGCAATTTTGCGAATGGCATCAGCAAACGGTAACAAATGACGAACAATTTGTGACGAAGGTAGTGTGGAGTGACGAGGCACAATTTAAACTTAATGGAACCGTGAATCGGCATAGCAGTGTGTACTGGACACCGGAAAATCCCCATGTTTGTGTGGATGAAGCGGTCAATCTACCAGGCGTTCATGTGTGGTGCGGACTATCATCCAGGGGCTTAGCAGGACACTTTTTCTTCGATGCTGTTGTCGCTGGAGAAGTGTACCTGAAAATGTTACGGACATCAATTTTGCCAGACATACGTGCACTTTATGGAGCTGATGAAGAGGTCTTCCACCAACAGGATGGGCGCCACCACACTACCAGCTAGCCGTACGAACTTTCCTGGGTGACAATTTTGAATCGAGGAAGAGGCCCCATTGAGTTCCCTCCACGGTCGCCAGATCTAATACCTATGGACTTTTACTTGTGGGGGAACTGTGAAAGACAACGCCTAGCGACGTAAGCCACGCACGCTGGAGGAACCTCGCCAGGAGATTACAGCGACATGTGCAGCGATCTCCTCCGTAACACTGACTGACGTAGTTACGGCGACCGCTCGTCGTTCTGTTATGTGTACAGCGGCGCACGGCGAACATTTCGAACATTTAAAGTAACCATGTGCTAAACTGAAGATTGTACAATATGTGTGATCAATTATTAAATGTAAAATAAACACGTAAGTAATACTTTTCGTTCGTTAAAGTGGGTATACATTTTTCTGGCGGCCTCTGTGTCCTTACCACATGACTCATTCTGTAACTAGTGCTAGTATGACAACTGCCAAGACTACAGAAGAAGACAAGACGTGTCAATGACCAGACAGACTGTATATAATATTTTGTGAAAAAAAATTGAGCACAATGACGATTTGAACACGTATCTCCTGAGTGACAATCCAACACCATTACCGCCCAACTACAACGCATGGTTTCTCGAATTGTTCACCCTTTCTATTTTGCTTCTTTTTTCCACAGTTCAGTACACCTTCTCCCTGTTTTCATGCTTGATCTGTCTTTAGTTTTTGATGGGCTATCCACTGGGTCATCTTACAACTAAATCCGGGGAAATGAAATTGGGAGTTTCCCTTGTTAGAGTTTCAGTAGAACGGCCGCCATACCACGTTAGTGTTGTTCGTGTTTAGTGTTGTTACCGTGGCTGGTAGGGTATACAAGGAGCGCGAACAGCGACAGCTACTGAGTGATCACTGTGAAGGACACGGAGATGCCACATACTCGTGTGAGACAGCGGTATCAGCACCTGACAAAGTTGGTAACGGGTCTCATTGTGGGTTTCCATTTGGCCAGTCGAATCTTGCAGTTTCCAGATTTGCGGAGCGTTCAGATGTGGGAATGGTCTGACTTCAGACTGCACAGGAATGGGAGGGCAGGCAAATTCATCGTCAAGGGCCTGGTAGACCTCGTCCAACAACCTCAAACGAGGGTCACCGTATTGGGCACCAAACATGTCCTAACTAGAGATGGGAACGGTTCATCAAGATGAACGGAACGAGCGAGGAACGAATTCTAAGGAACGCTCTTTCAGAGTCCACTTCGGTCGCGGTTTTCTACTCACAGTTCGCGGGAACGGGAAACGGTCGGTCTCGTTCCCGCAACGGCACGTCGGCCGGTCTCGTTCCAGCCTCGGTCCCGTTCCCCCGCCTGTCTCGGTCTCGGTCTCGTTCGGCGGGACTCGTCCTTCTTCGCGCGGCCACTCGTCGCAGTTCCACTGCCGACTGCTCACAGTTCAGTATCCGAGTTGTTATTCGTTTCGCACACTGAACACGCCCATTGTAGATCTGTTTCAAACCTTTTTTGAACTCTGAACTTCTGGTTCTTTTCTTATTCTATTCAGCGTCCATGACCGGTAATTAAAACGTATTTTATAATTACGTAAATTATATAAAATTACGTGGTATGTAATACATACATCTTTTCAGATAACAAAACGGCATATCCGCTTACTTCACTATTTCGATAAACAGCGGAAGAAATACTTGTAAAAAGGCAACATATTTTGTTATTATACATGTAAAGGACGTCGGCATGGCATACACGAATGGCCATTTTCCGTCTTTTTTTGATCCAAGGTAAAAGAGCATGTTCATTGTTATGGTAGGCAGACCGAGACACAACCGAATGAAGCCCGCGCTCCATAATCGAGTGCGTGGTGTCACATTTTGTAAAGAGAATATGATAACTCCTACAGTATTATTTCAGTGCTACAGGGTTGCGCACGAAAAATCGGCCCGGATTATTGTTTGACTGCTCATTGTCGCCCACCAATCGTCATCTGTTGTATCGAAGTTGTTGTTGGCATTAGCTTATTTGTTATTTCTTCACTGTCTAATTGCCGGCCGCTGTGGCCGAGCGGTTCTAGGCGCTTCAGTCCGGAACCGCGCTGCTGCTACGGTCGCAGGATCGAATCCTGCCTCGCGGATGGATGTGTGTGATGTCCTTAGTTTAGTTAGGTTTAAGTACACTACTGGCCATTAATATTGCTACACCACGAAGATGATGTGCTACAGACGCGAAATTTAACCGACAGGAAGAAGATGTTGTGATATGCAAATGATTAGCTTTTCAGAGCATTCACACAAGGTTGGCGCCGGTGGCGACACCTATAACGTGCTGACATGAGGAAAGTTTTCCAACCGATTTCTCATACATAAACAGCAGTTGACCGGCGTTGCCTGGTGAAACGTTGTTGTGATGCCTCGTGTAAGGAGGAGAAATGCGTACCATCACGTTCCCGACTTTGGTAAAGGTCGGATTGTAGCCTATCGCGATTGCGGTTTATCGTATCCCGACATTGCTGCTCGCGTTGGTCGATATCCAATGACTGCAGAATATGGAATCGCACTACTGCTACGGTCGCAGGTTCTAATCCGGCCTCGGGCATGGATGTGTGTGCTGTCCTTAGGTTAGTTAGGTTTATGTAGTTCTAAGTATGGGGGACTGATGACCTCAAATTTTAAGTCCCATAGTGCTCAGAGCCATTTGAACCACTGCCTAATTATTACATGTTTATTTCTTCTGCTCGTAGCGGTCAACAAATCGTGCGTAATTGGCGAGCAGTCTGTACTTGAGGTAGGTTTTTTGTGCTCCACCTTATATTGTTTGACTGCGATCAGCCACGTGACGCTACAGTTGGCTAAACGAGAGGTTTTGCAGAATCAAGAAAATTTACAAGTATGTGAGAATTCTGTTATGAATAAAAACTCTGTACTCCAGGGGAGAGGCAAGTGCCCCCTCTTGGCGCCTTCCATCAACAGTCACCTGTGCTACTAATTTTCAATTTTTCATAAGAACCATATACCAAGCGCAAATGAACGGTGAACGAGTAAAAATGAACGGTTCCCAAAAAAGAGCGATCACCAGGGAACTAGTTCCCAAGGATGAACGAGTTTTCCCGTCTCTAGTCCTAACCCCTCCCCCTCTGCACCTCCCATCCAAGGACAACTCGTGGACTCCCCACAACATTCTGTGCCACCCCACACCACTACTTGGAGTACTCGGAGACTAGCACCAACTGGGCTGGGAGTTAGCGTCCTGTGCGAAGACCCCCATTCACACGATAGCACGAACAGCTGCGTTTGGAATGGTGCCGTGACCGGGAAGTGTGGACTGCCGATGAATAGCGTCGCACTGTGTCCAGCGACGAATAGCAGTACTGCACTGCCGTGGATCATCATCGTCGACAGGTATGGCGGCAACCTGGGGAGAAGTGCCGTCCTTCCAGTGTTTTGGAGAAGCACAACGGTGTTACTCCTCGCACCACAGTGTGAACAACCGTTGAGAGTGACTTCAGGTTACAGCTGGTAGCAAGGGTGCCCATACGACAGCTTGTAATGGAAGCCTACACCTAGCGCTATGGTGCATCTTTAATATTTTGGAAGATGAATGTCACCGAGTGTGGTGTCAGAGTGGTTAGCACACCGGTAAATTCTGGGATGGCTCATGTGAACAGGCATGGCCAGCTTCCCTACCCACCTGATGGGACCAATGACCTCGCTGTTTGGTCCCCTCCCCTCAAGATCAACCAACCAACCAACCAACAAAGATGGACGTCAACTTGTAAGTAGCTATGCAAACTTTCAAATCCGACTATGTTCAAAACCTGTGTAATACGGACTTTTAAATTGTTTTCTTGAAACAAAACGCTTGAATGCATTTTTTTTCCTTTTGCATGGGGAGTACAGGTGCCCCTTGCCCACAGGTATGGCCCCGCTTAGCTGATAGTGTTTAAGTGAACCCTGATGGCACAGTGATATGCCACAGACATCCCGCATCCTCATGTGTTACCTCTCATGCGAAAGTATCGTGGTGCCATTTTACGACACGATAATACTCGTCCACTCGTGGTGCATGTCTCTATGAACTGTCTGCACGGTGTTGGGGACCTCCCACAGCCAGCGAGATGTGTAGATATTTCCCCGATAGAACACGGGTAAGATCAGATGGGGGTACCAACTGTGCCCCAGTGCCGGCATCCAAGGTATCGAGGGCCAGTTACAACAGTTTTTGTATGTCTGTCCTTTTGACTGGAGGTCTGGGGGCTACGGCCGTCCACTATTTGTAGGAAAATGAAACGCCTTCAGCCGTTTTTATGGTGTCATTTATTGTCTAGCTACCAGTTTCGGCACTTCAATGCACCATCTTCACGCCTTAGTTGATACTGAATGGGTTATCACGATCCACATACGAGGTTTATCCGGAAAATACGTATAAAAGTTGAATAATGGCTCATGTTACAAGTTGCAGTCACCGCCAGGTGGGACTACTGCTGTAATCAATCCCATCAACGCTCAGTTCGAGTCAGAGCACTCTGCGTGAAGGTGGGAGTGTCCGGCCGCTTGTTGCCAGTCACCCTTTTTCACCTGCCGTCGGCATGGAGCTCTCTCTGATTGAGGAACAGCGCGTCAGGATCAAGTTTCTTGCAAAGCTAGGCAAGAATGGCCGTGAGATTTTTGAGTGTTTGAAACAGGTTTACGGAGACAATTCTCTGAAGGAACCGACCGTGAACAAGTGGTTAAAAAGGTTCCGGGACGGCCGAGAAGAAGTGAGCGATGACCCTCGCCCAGGACGCCCGTCGACATCGAGTTCCGATCCAAATGTTGAACGAATTCGGGCTTGTGTTCTTAAAGACCGTAGATTGACAGTCAGAAAGATTGCTGACGAGCTGTCAATCCCCAAAACAATCGTTCACGAAATCCTGACACAAAAACTTGAAATAAAGAAATTGTGTGCGAAAACCGTACCGAAGCTCATGACGCCAGAACAGAAAGCAAAGAGGGTTGAGTGGTGTGAGGATTGGTTGGAAGCAGAGGAACGAGGGGACTTTCGCAAGCGAGTCATCACTGGAGACGAGTCCCGGTTTTACGAATTCGATGTGGAGCTCAAATCTCAAAGCAAGGAATGGAAACTAGCAGGAGAACCGAGAACAAAAAAGGCGAAAATCAAGGTCCAATGTGAAGACAATGTTGATTGTTTTCTTTGATTCTAAGGGCATTGTTCACAAGGAATTTGTCCCTCCCGGCCAGAGAGTAAGCGGAAATTTTTACGTTGAAGTTCTGACGCTTCACAGAGCTCGTATGGCCGGAGTTCGACCGGAGTTGGCAAAAGGGGGCAGGTGGATCCTTCATCACGACAATGCGCCCGCTCACACGTCGCTCGTTCTGCGCGAGTTTTTGGCCCGAAGCTCAATTACCGTGACAGACCACCCGCCTTATTCACCCGATTTAGTCCCGTGTGACTTCTTCATGTTCCCGAAATGCAAAATGATGCTTCGGGGGCGGTACTTGGGAGATATGGAAGCCATCAAGGCGGAAACGACACGGCAACTGAACATCACAACTGAAGACTTCCAGCAATGTTGTCAACAGTGGAAACGGCGTTGGCAGAAGTGTATCGCGTCTCAGGGCGAGTACTTTGAAGGAGACCATATTGTAATACCTGAGTAATTGTAAGATAAAGTTATTATTCAACTTTTATACGTATTTTCCGGACAAACCTCGTATATGATGTGTCAGTGGCCAATACAATTGCTTTTCGCAGACTACCTGTAACTGTGATGTCGTTTCTCCAACCACTAACTGTCAACTGCAGAAACATTCAAAATAGAACATACCTTCTTTTTCATGACTGGTAACAACACTTTGCAACATTATTTACTATATTACGCATTGTCCTGTCAAGTTAGTGGGAATTTAACGTCTTACTAAGCTGTAGGTGATCCAAGTAAACCTGTTTGAAAGGCAATCATATTTCTGATGTAAGTTCTTAAGCTCAAGTTTATCTTTAACCTGTCACTATTCTGGTCTACTTTCTATCCGATGTTGTTATCTCCTCTTATTCTCACTTGAGCGTAGTTGGGAGTGACGCTTCAGAGACACATCTTTTCTTGAAGTTGACCGCTGCTGCTACCTTCATTAGCTCGATCCCGTTACTACTGGAGTGTCTCATTACGTGGTAAGGTTCATAGAGTTTTTGTATGTCCATCCTTTTGACTGGACGTGGGGGATTACGGCCACTCACTATTTGTAAGAAAATAAACACCTACAGCCGCCCTTATGACGTCATTTACTTTGTAGCTGCCAGTTTCGGCGCTTCAATGCACCCTCCTCAGGCCTTAGTTGATGCTGTTCTATTTCGAATGTTTCTCCAGTTGGCAGTTGATGGCTGGAGAAACGACATCACAGTTAGAAGTAGTCTGTGTAAATCAGCTGCGTTGGCCACTGATGCATCATATACAGAGTGGTCCATTGATAGTGACTGGGCCAAATAACTCACGAAATAAGCATCAAAAGAAAAAACTACAAAGAACGAAACTCGTCTAGCTTGAAGGGGGAAACCAGATGGCGCTATGGTCGGCCCGCTAGATGGCGCTGCCATACGTCAAGCGGATGTCAACTGCGTTTTTTTTTCTTTTTTTAAAGTTGGAACCCCCATTTTTTATTACATATACGTGTAGTACGTAAAGAAATACGAATGTTTTTGTTGGACCACTTTTTCGCTTTGTGGTAGATGGCGCTGTAATAGTGACAAACGTATGAGTACGTGGTATCACGTAACATTCCTCCAGTGCGGACGGTATTTGCTTCGTGATACATTACCCATGTTGAAATGGACCGTTTACCAATTGCGGAAAAGGTCGATATCGTGTTGATATATGGCTATTGTGATCAAAATGCCCAATGGGCGTGTGCTATGTATGCTGCTCGGTATCCTGGACGACATCATCCAAGTGTCGGGACCGTTCGCCGGACAGTTACGTTATTTAAGAAAACAGGAAGTGTTCAGCCACATGTGAAACGTCAACCACGACCTGCAACAAATGGTGATGCCCAAGTAGGCGTTTTAGCTGCTGTCGCGGCTAATCCGCACATCAGTAGCAGACAAATTGCACGAGAATCGGGAATGTCAAAAACGTCGGTATTGAGAATGCTGCATCGGCATCGATTGCACCCGTTCAATATTTCTATGCACCAGGAATTGCATGGCGACGAGTTTGAACGTGGTGTACAATTCTGCCACTGGGCACAAGAGAAATTACGGGACGATGACAGATTCTTTGCACGCGTTCTATTTAGCGACGAAGCGTCATTCACCAACAGCGGTAACGTAAACCGGCATAATATGCGCTATTGGGCAACGGAAAATCCACGATGGCTGCGACAAGTGGAACATCAGCGACCTTGGTGGGTTAATGTATGGTGCGGCATTACGGGAGGAAGGATAATTGGCTCCCATTTTACCGATGGCAATATAAATAGTGCAATCTATGCTGATTTCCTACGTAATGTTCTACCGATGTTACTCCAAGATGTTTCACTGCATGACACAATGGCGATGTACTTCCAACATGATGGATGTCCGGCACATAGCTCGCGTGCGGTTGAAGCGGTATTGAATAGCATATTTCATGACAGGTTGATTGGTCGTCGAAGCACCATACTATGGCCCGCACGGTCACCGGATCTGACGTCCCCGGATTTCATTCTGTGGTTGAAGTTGAAGGATATTTGCTATTGTGATCCACCGACAACGCCTAACAACATGCGTCAGTGCATTGTCAACGCATGTGCGAACATTACGGAAGGCGAACTACTCGCTGTTGAGAGGAATGTCGTTACACGTATTGCCAAATGCATAGAGGTTGATGGACATCATTTCGAGCATTTATTGTATTGATGTGGTATTTACAGGTAATCACGCTGTAACAGCATGCGTTCTCAGAAATGATAAGTTCGCAAAGGTACATGTATCACAGTGGAACAACCGAAATAAAATGTTCGAATGTACCTACGTTCTGTATTTTAATTTAAAAAAACCTACCTGTTATCAACTGTTCGTCTAAAATTGTGAGCCATACGTTTGTGACTATTACAGCGCCATCTATCACAAAGCGAAAAAAGTGGTCCAACTAAAATATTCATATTTCTTTACGTACTACACGAATATGTGATATAAAAAGTGGGGGTTCCTATGAAAAAAAAAAAACGCAGTTGACATCCGTTTGACCTATGGCAGCGCCATCTAGCGGGCCAACCAAAGCGCCGTCTGGTTTCCCCCTTCAAGCTAGACAAGTTTCGTTCTTTGTAGTTTTTTCGTTTGACGCTTATTTCGTGAGATATTTGGGCTGGTCACGATCAATGCACCACCCTGTATACACTTCTCACATACACAACGCTGTAACTTTCGGCTAGGGCAGCGTTCACAACAAAGAACGATGTCCCAGAAATAAATTATTAGGGTTTCAATTCCCCGGATCCCTCTGTGGTGTAGTTGATAGGCGTAGCGCTGCCACCTGCTACCGACACTACAGAGGTGCTCCCTGCTGGCTGAGCATCGCTGGCCACATCAGTGAGATGGCAGTAGCGAGACACGACCACAGAAGTTCTCCGCACCCCCTCGGCGGCCTGTCTTCAAATAGACCTACACACGGACCCGAGGGCAGTTCTACGCCAGGCTATGTTCCAGTGAACGGCTAGTGCACAGCAAGCAGCGAGAAGGGTACCGTGTCCAGCCGCAACAGAGACAACCGTTTACACTTTACAAGTTTAAGTCCTTGGATACGATTGTGAGCTGTGTCTTTGGACAGGGCTACAAGGAAGAGTTTGTGTTAAACGGACGGAGCTGGGAGAAACAGTTTCTATTGAACAGTGCTTCGAGTTGTATTACCAACGACAGTCTATTTCAACTGGTTCTGACAATGTATATTGAAAGGGTACAGTACCGCCCGACATTGAAAATAGGTACAACATACTTCATTATTTTTGTCAGAACAACACATTTTTCTTGTAAAATAACTCAATTTCAATTAATACAGCGAAGCCGGATACCAGTGTGGGAAAGAATGACAATTTATTTATTTAATTGATCACATGTGCACTGCCACAAAATAAATCCCTACATACAGTTTGGTGAGATCTGTGAAATGAATGAATGTATGGTCGTCTGTTAACCGCAGATAGTGAATGTGAATATATGATCATCTTTGAGACGATCCTTTTGCCACCTTTGGTGGGACCAAAGAGATGAAATTTACCAGAGCTTTGAGCGCCTGAAATGTGGCTGACCAATACGATAGCAAGGTGCTTCCCCCACCTCGACAGAGATGGGAGATGACCTAGAGAACGGCCATGTTTCAGCACTCTGCCGCTGGATCTTGTGCTGTTAAGACCTGTTTTAGTTGTGCTCCGTATTGACGAAAGAGTGGAGACATGGTATGCATGTGGAATATTTAAGAGTAGTTTGAAATAATAATTTCTCTATTTCAGGAACATTTGTGGGTAGAATTAAATGTTAGGCAGGTAATATTAATGGGACTGTAGTAATCTTCGGAAGTGACCAACGGTCACAATGAAACCACGTGTAGCAATAAGTTGAAATACTTCCGTGTGCTTAAGTTAAGCTGAAGTACTAGCGTGTGTACAATAAGTTGAAATATTTAAGAAATAGCGTGTGTACCATAAGTTGAAATATTTAAGAAATGGCGTGTGCAGGACTTGAAATTAGAGACGAGTACTTCCACGTGGTGAGTACTGTGTGAGTCTCAATCTGTGTATGAGACAAAGGATAAAGAGAAGTACTCGTCCATGGTATCAGTTGAGGACTTGCGTGTGTGATGAATATGTTCTTAATGTTACTTTGCGTGATATGATTCCGTGTAACGCTAGATTCAAACTCTGAGAGAGAAGCAAGGTGAGTTGGCCGTCTATCCAGCAACGCCACTTGGCTTGCATTGCACAGGAAGACGTGCAAATATCTCCAGAGTTCATAGTAGGAAAGTAGAATTACAAAGTGGGGCAGTGTCGTGTGAAACTGGGATAAATACTAATTGAAGTGGGAAAGCTGAAAGTGATAGTGTTGTGACTATTTAGTGTTTGTATTCCATGTCGTAGTGTGATGTATGTCGTGTAATTTGGGTATGTGTGGTTTGCATGGGAGAGTAGCAAGGTAGTTTCAAAAGATTAGTGGGTTATGCTTGTTCCTTCTGTACCGCTCGGTCTGGAGGATAGTTTCGTGATGATGATTGTGAGAGTCGAAGTGTGAGAGATAATAAAAGATCCACCATCCTATCCAGAAAGTGCACTGTAGCGTTAAATAATTACGAGACCATAATATAGAGATTCACTAATGTAAAGCCATGCCCACTGGGCGGAATTTCTCATGTGATATTGTTGTAGGTTATAGAATTTGTGTGTTTAGGTTAGAGAATTTATCGAAATAAATAAGATAGTGAAAAGAAAAAGATTGGTGGACTTTTCCTTCGGATTGTATGTTGTCATAATGTCCCGAATTTATAATGTGTGCGCCATTCATATTCAGTGCGGTGGCCACGTGTTGATAAAAGCCGTTAAATAAAAGACAAAAAGAAAATGTGGTATTGCCAGTGCGTAGTGAACAGTCAGAGTTCTGTAAATCACTGATAGATGTGCGTTTCCGTTGCGTATTATTCATACAGGAGGATAATTTGTAACTTAATTGTGAGTACGAGAGTTCATGTTACTCGATAAATAAGAATGAATCCACTCGCTTGGCAGACCACTCATCTTGCAGGCCTGACTGCTTGATGCCACAGTATGAGCAAGGCACGTGGGGGCCTCTCAATATCAATGAACCTTTACTCTGAACCATTCTCACAGCAAAGAAGATAGGTGTTCATTTTGACTGTATATTACAATTCTTACATTTTACAAGTGCAATAACCATGTCATTTATTACCTGCTATCCCTTGCGACAACCCATCACAACACCCTCGGTTTTAAGGCAAAAGCTGGGTCTGCTAACTCCCTGTCATTTGTTCCCATTTACGATCCGTGATCTGCCCCATTATGAGCTTTTCCGATAGTTGCGTTAAATGTATTCGCAATTGCGAATATGGACAACAATCAGCTGTACACTGGAATGATGACAGTGAGAATTTGTGCCGGACTGGACGCGAAACCGGATTTCCCGCTTATGGCGAGCGCTCGCCTAACCATCTGCCTGTACGTGCACGACTCACGGCCACACCCAAACAGGGTGAGCGCAAAGTCTTGCCCTGATTACAAAAATTTATAACAGAATATCCGTTTGACATAATAAATTACGTTTGATGCCGTTACATAGGTTAGTGTTGCTATTTAAAGACCACTTACGTTAGTAAACCTCAAAGTGTGCTCCCTTGGTAGCTCGGAGAACGTCGAGGCGGTATTCCAGTTCCCGTCAGGTGTTTCGTAACATGTGTTCTGTCACAGTACCCACAGCAGCTTGTATCCTAGCCTTCAGTTCGTCGACGTCAGCAACTGGTGTGACGAACACTCTGTCCTTGACATAGCCCCAGAAAAAAAAGTCAAGGGGCGTAATGTCTGGAGAGCGGGGTGGCCAGGGTGTTGGACCGTTCCTTCCAATCCACCGATCCGGACATTACTCCCCTCTCCGGATATTACGGCCCTTCACTTTTATTTCTGGGGCCACATCAAGGACAGAATCTTCGTCACAAAACTACACTACTGGCCATTAAAATTGCTACGCCACGAAGATGACGTGCTACTGACGCGAAATTTAACCGACAAGAAGAAAATGCCGTGATATGCAAATAATTAGCTTTTCAGAGCATTCACACAAGGTTGGCGCCAGTGTCGACACCTACAACGTGCTAACATGAGGAAAGTTTCCAACCGATTTCTCATACACAAACAGCAGTTGACCTGCGTTGCCTGGTGAAACGTTGTTGTGATGCCTCGTGTAAGGACGAGAAATGCGTACCCTCACGTTTCCGACTTTGATAAAGGTCGGATTGTAGCCTATCACAATAGCGGTTTATCGTATCGCGACATTGCTGCTCGCGTTCGTCGAGACCCAAAGACTGTTAGCAGAATATGGAATCGGTGGGTTTAGGAGGGTAATACGGAACGCAGTGCTAGATCCCAACGGCCTCGTATCACTAGCAGTCGAGATGACAGGCATCTTATCCGCATGGCTGTAACGGATCGTGCAGCCACGTCTCGATCCCTGAGTCAACAGATGGGGACGTTTGCAAAACAACCACCATCTGCACGAACCATTCGACGACGTTTGCAGCAGTACGGACTATCAGCTCGGAGACCGTGGCTGTGGTTACCCTTGACGCTGCATCACAGACAGGAGTGCCTGCTATGGTGTACTCATCGACGAACCTGGGTGCACGAATGGCAAAACGTCATTTTTTCGGATGAATCCAGGTTCTCTTTACAGCGTCATGATGGTCGCATCCGCGTTTGGCGACATCGCGGTGAACGCACATTGGAAGCGTGTATTCGTCATCACCATACTGGCGTATCATCCGGCGTGGTCGTATGAGGTGCCATTGATTACACGTCTCGGTCACCTCCTGTTCGCATTGACGGCACTCTGAACAGTGGACGTTACATTTCAGATGTGTTACGACCCGTGGCACTACACTTCATTCGATCCCTGCGAAACCCTACATTTCAGCAGGATAATGCACGACCGCATGTTGCAGGCCCTGTACAGGCGTTTCTGGATACAGAAAATATTCGACTGCTGCCCTGGCCTTGCAAACGTCCCCATCTGTTGACTCAGGGATTGAGACGTGGCTGCACGATCCGTTACAGCCATGTGTGAATGCTCTGAAAACCTAATCATTTGCATATCACAGCATCTTCTTCCTGACGGTTAAATTTCGCATCTGTAGCACGTCATCATGGTGAAGCAATTTTAATGGCCAGAAGTGTATGTTTACAATCTCAGATTTTACGTTTCCCGCCATTAACTTTATTTTGTTTCTTTTGTCTTAACCACTATCCTCTCAGTTAATTTTTTTCCTGTTATTATAAATTTCATATCGATAACATTTCCCACATTTTGCGCTTTTGAATAACTACTAAAATCTTCAACATCGATTTTCGGATATGTTTATGTGGGAATTACACCGTGTACCCGGTCTGACACAACGCGTAGCACAATGCACAACATGTAACCTTACAAATTGTTTCAAAATCTAAATAATTTTAGTTTTTATGAGACATAAAGGTGGCATTTTTAAAGGCACTTTCAAAACCTTTGCTGGGTAATTTCGTCAGCTGACTGTACTCTAAATTGTAACGAATCATCAAAAACTACATTTGAATTTGTTTTTCCGCTTAAAGATAAGTCTTGTAATGCTAAGAACAACATGCAAGTGAGCTCAAGTTGGCATGAAAATTGTCCTAATTTCGCAAGATTCTGGTTGACTAGATCGTCTGTATTCTTACAATTAGTTTTGTTTGTAATCATATCAGAAAACTACTCGGTCTTTCAACTGCATCTTTTTGTCATTCGTAATTTATGCGTCGTGCCTGATCCATGAAACTTTTGCAGATTGGTACATGGACGGCTTAAGAATGCGCCATGATAACTGCCATGCATTGTACGTGACCAGAGTCTTTTAAGTGCGTCAGAATAAACCAACTATGGATATAAATGCAGCCAGTCCAATAGAAATTTAATCTTTATGCGATTCACGTCATTCTTGAAATTCTAATTTTTGTCAGATTGCCATGGGATCAGTGAAATTTATTTTTATTTTACTTGGTTATTTATTTAACCTGGTCAATCGTATTATAGAGACGTTCTTGCTCGGATGTGAAGCTTATTTGCAGTAGCGATTATGAAATAATTTAATGCAGGCTGTTCTACAACAATCACTCAATGAGTGTACCCCATGTTAGAGCACATAAGCCGGTAGCAGTTCGACCACGCAGAGTTTCTACTTCTACCGACAAGTACTGATCAGCAACAACACAGTACAGGTACACAACACTTCAGAAAACGGAAAGAAACGTGACATAGTATGATATTCCAACATTTTTTCACCATTATTTGAATTCTGAAGGAGCAACGCTTTGTTGAGTGTGTGTTCTCGTTCAACTGCTTTGTTGCGTCATTTGCCATTTGAGGTTTATCAATAATTGCGCGTTCCGAGACGGAGCTGTCACCATGGATATCCTTTGTAATGGGACTGCATACACAGGTAGTAGTTTCCGTCATTGTCGATCGGCAGCTTCATTTAATTTCATTATTGCTTGTCAGTATTGCTCACAATTTGTTAACGTGTAGCCTTCCTTTCCTTACGAGCTGTCTATTGTTCACAAGCACTAAAACACCGACCATTCTGGCCATAGAAATGTGTACTTAATTTTTCATATTTCGTCATATAGTCACTGTACCCTACATTTTTACATGTTTTTGTTTAATGTCAATTTATGACGCAGCAATTTCTTCTTTTAATGTTGACAAAAACGACCAGTGCACTTGCCTCTAGGATAAACGCAAGAATGTATTACAACATGTAAATAAATGGAGGGTTCATCTGCCTATTTTCGTTGTCGCCTCGCTTAACGAAGATAACTTTAACCAGGTATGCATACTGAAATGTACATATCGGAATTTTATATTGATATTGTATTAAAAACACTGTTCATATGTGAAATACCGTGAATCGATTTTTTTGATTCTTTCTCGAAACTAAAGGAAATTATCAAAATGCACGCTCCTGTTGTTTCGATAAATATTAAAAATATTTTCTAACTACAAGCACATATCCGGCAACAGACGTTTCTCACTTTCGAGAAGCTCCGCATGCTATGATACACTGTAATTGCTCTAAGATGATTATCCAACGATTTTCGTACATCTTCGAGGAATGAGTGTCCTTAAAGAAAAACATAGCGATTATAAATTGTCCTTTTTGTAATTTGAGTTCCAACCTCCTATGAAGTCAGGGTAATTACGTAGGCTTCTGCGGCCGGTGTTCGGAGATCCAAGTATTTTAGATCACAAATATCCGGGCCCTGAGGTTACAGTCCTTTTTCATACTCGTACACTAGAGAAATTCTCACAAGGAACAGTTGCCTCTCCCCTCCCCCAAATACCATCCTCTGCGGGCAACCCTGGGTGCTGTCTAAACAAACCGTTTACTACGAGAACAGCATAGCAATAGCTTAGTCTGTAATTCTGAAATTACGCCGTCTTGGAGACCGCAATTCGAAAACCACTTTCGAAACTGAAACAAATTTTAATAGTGTGGAGTGACTACGCTCCTTCATCGTAAAGTTAATGGCCATGGTGTACAGCAACAACCAAAAACTTGTTTTAGGTAACTTTATTCAAAAAATACTGTTACCGGTTACGAATTTGTACAGTTCATCAAATACAGCTTTTATACTTTCGTCAAAGCATCTGCTGCGTTGGCTTAGTGGTGTGTTGCGTGAAACGAGTACACTATGTATCATATCTTTTGAGGAAAGCATGAAAGCCATCTGACGAACTCTATAAATTCGAAAACGGTAACTGTACTTTTTGGATCAAGTAACCTACAACAAATGTGTGGCTCGTGCTCTGCGCTATCAACAATTTATTTCACGTAACAGGCACTTATTTGACAAAATTGCATTTAGTTAATAGTCTTTTAGGCCTCACCTGCAACATTTAGTGCTGTCTTGCGAAATAAAAATTGGCGTCTCCCCGGCGGGGAATCGAACCCCGGTCTCCCGCGTGACAGGCGGGGATACTGACCACTATACTACCGAGGATTGGCCGGCAGTATGAATTTGCAACTTGGATACTTATATCTCATACCTGAACACGTGATATAAATTTACCATGTGCGTGATAGGTGAGTAATTAAAAATCATATGCACCGTCCCGTCAACGAATCAGACTCCGATCTCTCGTGTAACATGCTGGGATACTCACCGCTATTTTATCAACGACGACGCAGCTTGGTGCATGAATTTGCCTATATAATAATGATATTATTAATATATATAATAATTTGTGATAACAATAGCACCTGGGCAGGTCAGTGACACTGCAAATTAGCAAACAGCAGGAAGAAGCATCAGTCAGCCTGTGTGAATTGAAGTTAGCCATATTTGACAGCCAAAGAACAACCGTAGTCGTCTATTGTCACTCAGCGTGCATTATGTCAAAATTATTGCAATGTTACCATCAAAATTTCCAACATTTCCGTACTGCATGAGATAATACAGCAGCAGCGGATAAAAATCTCAGTACGTTGTCTGCCCATTTGGGGAGGAAGATATTAGATGAAACAGAACAGTCGAGCTTATCTCAAAATGCTTTCAATTCCAAACAAAACAAATAAATTATCAAAGCACATCAGCAGTAAAAGTCCACAGTTGAATGTTTCAAATGAGGCAAAAAAGGGCATGTAAATTGTAGAGAGCCTCCCCCCCCCCACACACACACACAAACACACACACACACGAGTGATAAACACAATGGCGTTATCGGTATCTCGTTTCCACCACGCCACAAGTGATTTACCAAATCATATCACAGTACCTCGAATCCCACTGTATCGTGAAGTTATGCTCTATATATAAATGCAGCACTAAACCACTGTTAGACTGTGACTAAACAGAAACGAGACAATAGAAAAATCCAATTAAAAACAATCAAATCATTTCAAACGTATAATGTTTGTCATTATTGGCTTATATACTGCCATCATAAACTTGTAATTCGATCGAGCAGATAGTTATAATTAAAGTCCAGCTGGTCTAGGAAATTCAGTATGGACTATAATTATCGTATGGAACTTGGTAGATACAATAATGTTTTAATGCGGAATTGATTCGCACAGGAAAAAAAAAATAGTTCCAATTTCGGCCACCAGATGTAAATCTGGCACTGTTCAGCATCTAATTAATGTCTCCGGTGCTCATATTGAGCAAAATGTGTAAGCTGCAGTTAATACCAAGACTAAATTGTGCCTTTCTCACTTGTTTGAATCACATATGAAAATATTTCTGTACAACTTCCTTTCATTCACAGCACCAGATTTGCACCTGATGGCCAAGATTGGAAATAATTCTTTTTCAGCATAAATCAGTTGCACAATAACACATTGGAATATCTACCAAGTTTTGCTGCCATATGATAGTTACAGCTCAAACTGGACCTCTGTGGATAGCAGCACTTCAATTTTAACCACCTGGTATTACCAAGATTACGCTGAGCACATGACCTTTGAAACAGACTGATTAATTAATGACATAAAATTGAATTGTAGTACCGGTATGAAAGTGTCGATTAGCAAAGGTTCTGAAACGGAATGAACTGTTGTGGGAGACATCAAACTAGAGACTTTTGATGGAGAGCAGTGTTTTGACATAGTTTTTGGGTACATATACGTTTATTATGACTATCTACTCCATGTAGCCTATTGTGTCAAATATACACGGAGGTGACAGAAGGCATGGGATACCTCCCAGTACCGTATCATACCTCCTTTTGCCCAGTGTAGTGCAGCAACTGGATGTGGCATGAAGTCAATAAGTAGTTGAAAGAAATATTCAGCCATGCTGTTTCTTTAGGCATCCATTAATTGCAAAAGTGTTGCTGGTGCAGGATGATGTGCATGAAGAAGCCTCCTGATTACGTCCCATTAATGTTTGATGGGATTCATGTTGGGTGACCTGGATGGCCAAATCATTTGGTCAAACTGCCTCACGGATCCAAGTGAGGCTGGGAACCTTTGTTGGCTTTATAGCATGGGTGTAGCACAGCCTAGAAATTATTTAAGCCCACCAACAAATCAGTGCGAGGAAGTCTAACGGGCAATACATAACGTGATTTGTCTCACACACTGCACAGCTCTAGAAGATCAGGTTCTCAGGCCACGTTTGGGAGGGACTTCACCAGATGCTGCAGAAACTAAGAGCTGACAGAAGTGGAGGAATCTTTCAGCAGGACTAGATGCTCAGAAGCTTTCAGTTCTGGGAGATGTTAAGAGACTATCTCGTAGTCATGTAAGTGATGATCAGACAGTGTATATATTGATCTGCAAGAAGAAAAGAACATGTATCAACATGACGGATTCAGTTGTGGCGCAAATAGATTGACTAAGTTAAAGAAGAGTTTATACAACCTGAAACGAGCTCCTAAGAATTTTCTGTTGACACTGAGATTTGTAAGTTCTGATGATGATCCTTGTGTCCAAAACAGTGAAGACAGAAACATCATTATAGCATTATTTATTTATGATGGACTAGTTATTGAAACGAAAACAGATAGCATTACTGAATTTTTGATAGAGCTAAATCAAAACTTTGAAATTACATTTGGAAGCATATTTTGGGATTGAATGTCATATCTTGGAACTAAAATTACAGTAAGTTCGTACTCAATTTTTGTAAATAAAAATATGTGTACAGCAGAAGCCCTAAGACATTTTAAAAAGCTTGGCATGTTTAAATCCAGTACTACACCTATGGATTTCAGAATGGTAAGAGATGCAGATGAACTTGGGATCAGTGAGCTGTTGGCAATGTGTTGTACCCTGTAATAATATGTCTACTAGATATCAGTTTTGTTATTTATTACTTAAGCACATATAGTAGTAAAAAGTTGATGAGCCACTGGAAAGTGGTGAACCACATTTTTCAGTATGGCACCTAACTGAAGTAAGTCCAAAGTCTGGTACGCAGGTTTTTGTTGCTTGCCTACACTGATACCAATAATGGAGGTGATATCTCAACTAGATGCTCCACAATACAAGGGGTTACCATTGCACAGTACACTCAAGAGCCACATCGTATGGCGACTTTGACAGCTGAAGCAGAATACTTATCCACCATCTCATCAGTCAACCATACATGTTGGATACCACTAGGAGAAGAAATTGGAATTTCAGGCTTGAACAACCATTAGAACTCTGCACTGACAACTGTGCTGCCAGACATATATTGAAGAATACCTATGAAGGAAAAATAGAAAGAGTAGAAAAGCATGTTGAAATTGCGAGATAGTTCATTCAACAATAAATCGTAAAGACTATCAAAGTAAAACATTTGAGAGCCCAAATCAACTTGTTGGTACTATCATGAAAATATTGATACTTAAAAATGTTTGAAGAATTAAGAAGGAGAAATAATGAAGGAGTACTGTTGAGAGTTAATTATTCTTTGAATATTGAATAAAATAATTTTGGGTATTGGGCCACATTATTATAAACAACTAAAGCAACTAAATTTCTGATTTGCTCTCGTCATTTTCAGGGCAGTTGATGCTTTTTCCTATTTCCTTGTCTTTATTCCTAGTTTTTTATTGTGTGTCATACATATCGTTCATACGTATGTTCCATGTCTTTTCATGGTACGTTAGTGGTATAATAACTACTCTTTAGTCAGTTTTATTAAGTATGCCACAAGAAAATGTGCTCAAAGTGTTCTCCATTGGATATTGTATAATCAAAGTCAAACATGCTAAAATCTGAACGTGATCATTCTTGGGAAAATAGAAACTTTTTAATAACATACAAGTCACTATTTGTTGTGTCAGTGAGATTCAGAAAAAGTCTAAGAGTTCACAGTCCATGAAGTACAACAAATGATGCATTGGAAAGTAAATAAACTGTTATGTTTCAGTATAATTCCTGATATTTCAAAAGTTAATGATTGTATATGAAACTTTTATCAAGACATGTTGTGTGTGGAGATATTTGTCATCAATTATAAATATGTGTATACCATTAAAACTTGTACCTGTAAACATTTCACCTGCCATGTCCAATAACCAAAGGGAGAGAAAGAAAAAAAGAGAGAAGGGTAGGAGTGTTACTTGTAGAAAGTGACAGCAGTTCACTGAGCATTGCATACGTAACAGTGCTCAAAGATGACAGTTTTTTTACGAAAACCGTTCAGAAAATGGAAATGGTAGATTATGGAGATGAAAGACCTGCACTTATGACTCTGTATTCCGAGAATGCAATGGGGATGCAAGTCGTAATGTACAGCACACAATACGACAAACAGGAGTGTGCCTTGGAGCAGCCTGGAGTCCACCCTCTTACTGGCACACCTGTTCCAGGTGAGCACTCTGTAGTCTACGTCATAGGCAAATGTGTTCACAGGTAACAAGAAGCTGCAGGATGTGTTAGTAGCTTCCTGCACATCTACATACTATGTGGTTAAAAATATTATTGTCAAACATAAACATGTCAGAGCTCAATGAATGTGCCACTCTTTTTACTTAATAGTAGCTGATTGCCCAGCATTGTTCAGTTACTTATATACCTCAATCTTTTATTAGATCACGAAAGGAATGAAATCTGTCTGTAGTGTGAAATAAAACTTAGTTATTTTGTATTTCTGAAACTGTAAATGCAGCATATAAACTATAAGATACCTTTCATAAATTCACAGTGATATTCATTTAACACACAAATTGACAATAATCACTATTTTCAGTTTTCTGTTCATTTTCAAGAGTAAATAAATTCATTGAGATTTCTCCTCTTGAATGAGTGAAGCAAAGTTGCCTGTAGAAGAAACGTGGCAATCTAAAAGCCACTCTACAGTACTTAATTGACTGTGCCTGCAATTCACTGATTCTGATAAAGAATACAGTTCTCACTGGAAATTGTTGTTTCTTACAGATAAAAGGAAGAGTAGTATCTGTGGGCAAAGACTGTTTCGCTCCCTCCCTGGCATTTTAGGACTGTCACTTCAGTTAATTTACCCATTATCTGCTTTACACACAGACTGGTCCAGTTTTGTGTGAGTGTGAACGTTTTGTAGTTGAGTGAAAGCTCGTGCAGTGGTCACTGACTTGGATGAAGTGGTGCTTAGGAGCTCTTCTAGGGAAGTGAACACACTAGAGTCTAGTAATAATATTATATCAATAGTGGCCACACCTAGTATCGTGGCAAGTATGTGACGGCTGGTTTTGTGGATGCCATCATTTTCAGTTTCAAGAATGTCCGTCTCTTGAAACTGGTTCATATTGTTATAGCTTTACAATGCAGCAGTATAGATGGCATCAGTTAACTCTTTTGTGGATGTCACCAGTTTATAAAAGTTGGGTGATAGTTAATTATATTTTGCTAAATGACCCGACTGCAAAGCTACCTTTTCCAGTCAGCTCAGCAACACTAAATATTGTGGATTTTACACAAGTGCCAGTTGCCTTCAATTCTTTGTACACATCACTCCATTATTACCACTTCCCTCTGTCCCAAGGGAAAAATCTCATCTGGACCATCACGAATCAGCCAAACAACACAAAAAATTATATATTTGACACTAAAATTTACCATTTTTGAATGCTCTTACATGCCACCCCTTCCATCTCCACTCCTAGTGGTTTTAGGCACATCTTGCCTTACAGTATTTTTTTTTTTATTTATAGCAAGTTGTATGTGTGCTAGCTTCAGTTGAAATTTGTATAGGCATTCCGGAGTTATACTTATCTGTCCCATCTCTAAAGGATGCCTGGGTTATCTCATCCCAACAGTATAATTTCCCACATAGTAAGTCATATATCCACTATGTCAACCAAGCACCTACTTGTCATTTTGAAGAGCTGAAATTCAGTCTTGATGTATGGGGCCAGGTGATTGGCAGCCCTGGGGCCAAAAGGATGTGCTCAAGAGATGACCAATTACCTTCATCATTGGAACTGGATACTGTGTACTGTATTAAAAAGTGAGACAAATAGGCCATAAAGTGGGCTGTGTAGCCCAGAGAAACAAAATACTGAAGTTATATTGTCAGCAAGGGCAGTGCCAGTTATCATGCCTTTCTTGAATCATCCTCTTGGTCAATATTATTGCTCAATAGTTTTGGTTGTGCAATAATATTGAATGTGCATGGACTGGATTGAGGTGTTGTGAAACAATACTGTACAGATCAAAAACTTTAGAAATATATTAAGCTTCCTGAGGAACATTGTGCCATCTGTGGGTAGTATTGATAGAATCCTTGTCACTCACTTGTATTATGCCTGTAGAGGTCAAAAAATGGACGAGCTTTAGGTCCAAATGGATTGCCCATCAAATTGCTCAAAAGTGGTCCAGAAAAACTTCTGGAATTAATGGTCTATGTTTTTAGTTGCTTCCTAAGGAGGGAACAATTATCAAAGAAATGGAAAGCACTGCACACATCCAACGTAATACCAAGGGTTACTGGGGGAAATGCTTAGATTATAGAGGAGTAAGTTAACAAATTCAATCTCTTGATTTTATGGGAAAATTATAAATGTGAGAATCAAATCACAGATTGTGGGTGAAGAAGATCAGAATGGTTTCCATGCTAGAAGACTGTGTGCAGTAATATGTCTTGCCTAAACAGCTTGTGGAAAAACGACCGGCCAGGAATTCGGAGATCCATACTGTTTTCATGGATCTGAGGCAAGCCTATGATAATGTTCCCCTCTGTAAATTTTGGACTTCAGTCTTAGAGAGTAAAGTGAGTAGTTTGTGTGTTCAGGCTGCCAGAACGTTATACAGTAACACAACTTGCAGAATTAAAGTAAGTACAAAAATATCTGCAGAGATTCCAGTGACCAAAGGATTATGTCAAGGATTCTCAAAGGTGGCCACATTATTTAAAATATACTTGAATTCCACCTTAGAGATATGGAAACTTTTCTGTTGTTGTATGGGTGTGCCTATAAATGATGAGAAGCTATTCACTTCGTGCGCTGCTGATGTTAAGGTCATTTTTGCGGAGTATGAGAATGACCTGAAATACATGGTGAGAAAGTTGGGACAGAGAATATCAGAAGTGGAGTTTAACTATTAATTTAGAGAAAGCAGAGCATTTGGTTTCAGGAGGAGTAGGCCAAGACCAGACTTTACGTTTTGGGGTAGTAATATCTGTGTACTCATAAATATTTGGGGGTCAATATTAACAAAGAAGGATGTTGTCAAAATGCAATTAAGAACCACATTGGCCAAGGTAGATAAGGAATCAAAGGTTTAAATTGACTTTTATTAGATCAGAAATGAAGATTATAATATACAGCAGTATTGTAGAAACTACAGCAATGAACCTGGGCATCACTGTGGTGTATACAACAGAAACAAAATGACTGAGCTGATATAGGCATGTAAGCAGTTTGGTTGAGAGCAAATGGCCTTAGAAGATGATGGAATGGATTTCAAATACTAGAGGAAGAAGAGGATGCCTGAAAACAACTTGGGAAGAGGGAATCAGAAGAGCCATGACAGAGAGGAATTTACCGGTGGAAGACTGGAAATGTAGATGACTCTGGAAACTAGGATGCAAGAAACAACTACAATTTTGTACTGAATTGCAATGAAAAGCTATAATCCATCAGTGTACAGTGTACTGATGTTGTCAGTATGTATGAAATGATTCTAAGATACAAGGTCATTCAGTAGAAAAACTGGATTTTTTGTAAAGAATCTATTACAAGAATGGAATGCAACACTTATTTATTTTTCAATGCATCCCCCTCAGTTCTATGTAGTTAAACCAGTGACGGACAAGTTTCTCAATTCCACATGCAGACAATTCTCGAGGTGTACGCATAACGAGTTATGCGTCGCTGCCTGGCCTCCCTCGTCAACTGTGAACCTTGATCCACTAAGATCTCCTTTCAGTGGGTTAAAATGTGGTAATCTGAAGGTGCCAGTTCTGGGGAATATGGAGGGTTGGGCAAGCAGATGAACTTCAAGTCTCCCCACGTGCATCTGTGCATCTTCCTTTCGTTCCTCATGTCTAATGTTTCGGAATCCACTGCACACACACTTTCTGTAACATCAGTATGTCATGAATGCTATGGTGGGCTGAACCAACACTGATGTTCATGCGTGCCACAATATCACTTGCCTGTTTCCCCATAATAACTCATATTTTCTTCCAATGTTGTTCTCCGTGACTGCGTAGGCAGAGCTTCCTGGGCATGGCGAATCTTCAACACTTATTTTATTGCATCCCATTTCAAATTATGTGCCCATTTGTACACTTGTGTTTGACTCAAACAACTTTCACCATATTACACTGCCACCCGACGGGTGCGGCCATCTTATTTCACTGATTCCCAGCACTGTCTCCGTGAGGGACATGTTCCAGACCCATCTGGTAATAGTTCTAGGAGACCACCAAAAAGTAACAAAGAAGAACAAACTTCATCTGAGTTGTGTATTCCTTATACAATGTTTGGTTATTTATTGAGTGGACCTTGTACATATTGACATACTCGTATTTATTTAAAACTATATATACACCAAGGTGACAAAAGTTGTGGGATAGTGATATGCACATACACAGATGGCAGTAGTGTTGTGTACACAAGGCATAAAAGGGCAGTGCTTTCATTTGTACTCAGATGATTCATGTGAAAAAGTTTGTGACCTGATTATGGTCACAACTCAGGAAAGAAGAGGTGTTGAACATGGAGTAGTAGTTGGAGCTAGGTGCTTGGGACATTCCATTTTGGAAATCATTAGGGAATTAAATGTCCCGAGATCCCCAGTGTCGAGAGTGTGCCGAGAATACCAAATTTCAGGCATTACCTCTCACCGCAGATGATACAGTGGCCTACAGCCTTCACCTATGACTGAGAGCAGGGGTGTGTGTGTAGAGTTATTGGTGTAACAGACAAGCAGTACTGAACGAAATAGCCACAGAAATCAATGCAGGACATTTGACAAATTTATCTGTTAGGTCAGTGCAGTGAAATTTTGGTGTTAAGGGGCTACGGCATCAGACATCCGATGCGAGTGCATTGCTGACAGCGTAACATCAATCGCAGCACCTCTCCTGCGGTCGTGACTGTGTCCGTCGGGCCCTAGACGTCTGAAAAATCGTGGCCCGGTCAGATAAGTCCCGATTTCAGTCGGTACGACCTGACGGTAAGATCCGAGTGTGGTGTAGACCCCGTGAAACGGTGGATCCGAGTTGTCAACAAGACACTGTGCAAGCTGGTGGTGGCTCCACAAAGGTGTGGGCTGCATTTGCCTGGAATGGACTGGGTCCTCTGGTTCAACTAAACTGATCATTGATTGGAAATGGTTCTATTTGCCTACTCGGGGTCCATTTGCGGCCTTTTGTGGATGTGATGTTCCCAAACAGTGATGGAATTTTTATGGGTGACAATGCACCATGTCACCAGGCTACAGTTGTTCATCATTGGCCTCAAGAACATTCTGGACAATTCATCTGAATGATTTGGCAACCCAGTTCAACATAATCGAGAGGTCAGTTTGTGAACAAAATCCTGCACTGGCAACACTTTTGCAATTATGGGTGTCTGTAGAGGCAACATGGCTCAGTATTTCTGCAGAGGACTTCCAACAACTTCTTGAGTCTATGTCGTGTCGATTCGCTGCACTGTGCCTGTCAAAAGGAGGTCTGACACGACATAGGAGGTATCCCATTACTTTCGTCATCCCAGTGTAAATAGATATCTTAATATCTAAGTCATGTACTCAGGTTTTCCCATTAGTTTAGTATATTTTTATTAAGGTCTTCAACTAAGGCATAATTTAAAAGTTTTTCTGAAGTAATGTGTGTGATTCCTTTGACTTCCTGTGATTTTATTATACAATTTTACATCGCGATAGAATGCCTGTTTAGGTCTTCCGTTTATTTTTCCTATCTAGATGAAGACAATGGCTTAATCTTGTCCTATGGTTGTGAATTGTGCTGCTTGTCCTGTTAGTTTTCAATATTTTTATTGGTGCAGACTATGGTCTGGAATCTGAAATAATTCTTTGCAGTGAACCCATTTACCGCTTTTCATAAGGATTCTCTCTGCTCTCTTTTGCATTTTGAAAACTGTAAGTTCTGGATATTGCATCCATCACCAAAGACTGTATATTAGAGAATCTAAAGCCACAACTGTCATACGTCTCTCAAAATACATACTATGTACACTAAATTTTGTAAGTAGCAAAAGGAAGTTTATTTGTACATTTCCAGATTGTATGAACATGTGACACACAAAGCACTGGAACAACAAGATACGAATGCTAAGTTACACTGCCTGACAAAAAAACCCAGAAGAGGAGGGGGAAATGATATGAAACTTATTAGTTTGAGGGGATATGTAATGTTATTCGAGTGATTACAAAACTGAGTCAAATTTACACACAACTTGGCGGTATGAGCCCAGTCATCACTATGATATTGCACCCCCTCTGTCCTGTATACATTCACAGATTCAGTTGGGAAGGCTTTCATAAAACTGTCGTATTCTCTCCTGAGGCAAGCTGGCCCACAACCGTTCTAACTGGTCCTCGATAATGTGATTTTCACTCTGCAGCGGAGTTTTCGCTGATGCGAAACTTCCTGGCAGACTAAAACTGTGTGCCGGACCGAGACTCGAACTCGGGACCTTTGCTAATCGCGGGCAAGTGCTCTACCAACTGAGCTACCCCAGCACGACTCACGCCCCGTCCTCACAGCTTTACTTTTGCCAGTACCTCGTCTTCTACCTTCCAAACTTTACAAAAGCTCTCCTGTGAACCTGGTCCTCGATATCCTCGATACTGCCACTGGGACAGAGTTGATGTCTAAGGTGGACCCACTCGTGTTCTGCTGGGGACAGGTCAGCTCACAGACACACATACCATTTGTGGACAAACATTGTCCTATTGAAAAGTGGCACTATAATATTGTCACTTGAAAGGTAGCACATGAGGACACAGGATGACTATGATGTGTCATTATGTCATGAACAACTCCCTCAGCCACTGCCTGCTGTGACCTGAATTCATACTTGATGGCTCCCCATACCCCGATGCCTCTCCAAAATACTAGGAGAATAGGAACTCCCTCCGGTTTTCTGTCATACTAACTGATAACTGACATCCAGAGTAGTGCATAAGCACAATTCATCGCTGAACACACAGTGATGCCATCTATCAGCAGTCTGTGCGTCCTGATCATAGCACTACTCCAAATGCAGCCATTTGTGTTGTGCTAACAGCAGCCTATGTACGGGCAGTAATTTCTCAGTCCAAATGCTGTTAGTCTTCAACTAACAGTGCGGGATGACACACAAAGTTGCAAGAAGTCCATTACTTGTTGTAAGATAGCATGCACAGATGTGAAGGGGTACGATGTGCTTCGTTCACAATACAGTGACCCTCTTTCATCGTGGTCAGACATAGTTAACCAGAACGATGATGGTAAGTATGCCTGCACTTACGGTTCCGTGCAGTCCGGCATCGGGCCATCAGATTGCACTGCAAATGAGGATATTGCACAATTCAGGTAGTTGGCCAAATGGTGACCCTCAATGAGGCCTTTTTCAAACTCTTGTCAGTTGCTGATCATGCTGTCTCACACAGGTACACGGCATCCTGTATTCTTCGGTGATCACTCGTTGTCTGTTGCTTTTCGTGCCCCTCATATATCTACCAAACCTGGTAACAACACTAAACAGGCATAATGTTAATACAGTCTATAAACTGCCTATAGTTGTTCTACTTGTCTCAGGTACTTGCAACTCTAATCATTCACATAATTGCTGGAGGCTTGTTAGTGTATGAAGTTAATGAGTCTTCAGGTTCTTCACTTGTTTTGTCAGGCAGTGTACAATAAATGACCATAGAGACTGTATAGCTCAGAAGATTGAACTGTAGAATTGGCAGTCTTGGTCACATTTTGATTTATTTCAACAGATGAAGAGTATTGTCTTTATTGCCCATCATCAGATCTTGAAAGAGTAGGGATGCACAGGTTGTGTGGTCATTAACTTACAAAACTGCTGCCTCTGTAAAATCTGAGTATGGTGCAGAGCCAAACCCAGCCATCTGATCAAATAATCAAGATAATTTTTACTACTTATTAAGATAGCAAAGTTATCATTTAGTTATTTATTTCATTATCTGCATGTTTGATGGATGGATCCTAACCAAATCAGATTCATCATATAGCGGAGATGCTGAGTCGCAATAGGCACAACAAAAAGATTCACACAATTATAGCTTTCAGCCATTAAGGCCTTTGTCAGCAATAGACACACATGTCTG
The DNA here is from genome assembly GCF_023898315.1 of Schistocerca nitens. Taxonomy (NCBI): domain Eukaryota; kingdom Metazoa; phylum Arthropoda; class Insecta; order Orthoptera; family Acrididae; genus Schistocerca; species Schistocerca nitens. The sequence continues at coordinate 171,995,743 of NC_064625.1, read as the reverse complement.
CAGTCTGACAACTGAAATAATAAATAAAACACACACACACACACACACACACACACACACACACACACTGCTACACATGCAAGGATTATTCTATTGTTTTATATAGCAGGAGGAGTTGTTGAGCAGATATTATTTCACTTTGTCCTTGAAGTTAATTTTATTGTCTATTAAATATTTATACAGCTCACTGTTTAACCCGAGTGTAACTAAATTTTAAAACTTCAAAAATTCAGTAAACAAAGTAAGTAATTCCTTAATTTGACAATTATAAAATCCAACAACTACTATTAGCAAACAAAGTCAGCAAAATGCAGCAACAAAATTGTGAATAACTTAAACAGAAGTTTATCAAAATTGCCGAAATCCAAATTCCTTTACATACACAGAAAAAAAATATAATTGACAGAACCAAGATTGTGAATAGATAGTAAAATCTCAATGCAAGACACTCAAAACATGGAAAGTAACAAAAACTGCACACAACACATTCCTGGCAACTAAAAAAGAAGCTTCAAAATTAATTAGAGAAACAAAAAGATGCCATGACAACAATTTACTCTGTGAAATTGGAGAAGACTTCCAAAGAGACAACACCAGAATTTTTTACAAAAAATTTGAAACTAATCTAAGGGGGTACCAGCCCCAAAATCTCTGGTTGAAGGTGGAAAGTAGATAACTGGTAGTTAATAACAAGAAATCTGATGAGAACTTCCAAAATATTTTTAGAAACTTCAAAATTCCATCAGAAATTCTCCTGATAACCAGATAACCAGTTCTTGTCCACAAACTGACCTCTCCATTATCTCTCATAATTGTTTGATGGGACTCATGTCGGGCAATCTGGCTGTCCATATCATTCGCTCGCATTGTCCAGAATGTTCTTCAAACCGATCGCAAACAACTTTAGCCCCGTGACATGGCGCATTGTCATCCATAGTTGAAGTCCAAAAATGGCTGCAAATGGTCTCCAAGTATTGTACGATACAATTTCCGACCACTTATTGGTTCAATTGAACCACAGGATTCAGTTCATTCAATGTAAAAACAGTCCATTCCATTATGCCACAGACAGCTTGTACAGTGCCTTTTTGATAACTTGGGTCCACTGTTTCGTGGGATCTGTGCCACTCTAAAACCCTAACATCAGTTCTTACTAGCTGATATTGGGAGTCAGCTGACCAAGCCACAGTTTTCCAGTCATCTAGGGTCCAACTGATACGGTCACAGGCCCAGGAAAGGAAAGGCAGGTGATGGCACGCTGTTAGCAAAGACACTCTCATTAGTTGTCTACGGCCATTGACCATTAATGCCAAATTTTGCCATACTGACGTAACAGATACATTCATTGTACATTCCCATTGATTTCTGTAGTTATTTCACACAGTGTTGCTTGTCTACTAGCACTGACAACTCTCTACAAACTCCACTGCTCTCACTCATTAAGTGAAGGCTGTCGGTGACTGCGTTGTCCGTGGTGAGAAGTAATTTTAGAATGCAGTATTTTGAGCACACTCTTGGCACTGTACAGCTTGCAATATTGAATTCCTAATGATTTCCAAAATTGAATGTCCCACGCATCTAGCTCCAACTACCCTCCCATGTTCAAAGCCTGTTATTTCCCATTGTGTGTGGCTATAACTGCGTCGGGCACTTTTCACGTGAATCACCGGAGTACAAATGACAGCTTCACCAATGCGTTGCCCTTTTGTACCTTATGTACATGATACCACCACCGTCTGTACATTTGCACATCACTGTCCCATGACTTTTATCACCTCCGTGTATTTAACAACTAAACAGTCATATGAATAATTTTGTATTGCTGCATAAGAATTTTCCTGAAAATACAATTAACATGTTGTGAACTTATGCATGTTACACATGCTGACAATTGCAGAATGCGGTAAACAATATCTTTAGTTGGTAATCATCTTCGTTACATAAATGAAACAAGCAAAATTACATGATGTTAAGTTCATACACAATGCTTTTTGACTGGTATACAAATTACTACTAAATTACAGTGAGTCAAAAGATGCTACTTTATTTTAAGTATTGGTATATTAAGTCCTTTTCGCAGAACTAATAACTTTTACAGAGCAAAATTGAAGACCTTGTGTGTTAACAAATGTAAGTGACATTTTGATTGTTTTAAGAAACCACCCCATAAAGTTTCAACAAATTCCCATAAGTAAGTTATTGCATGTACATCCAATGGGATCTTTTTATTTCACATATGTTATTCACATATCTACATCAACATCTACATAGATATTCTGTAAGCCACCATACGGTGCATGGTGGAGGGTATCCTGTACATCCACTAGTCATTTCCTTCTCCGTTCCACTTGCAAATGGAGTGAGGGAAGACAGCTGTCTATATGTCTCCGTATGATCCCTATTTTCTTGTATCTTACCTTCGTGGTTCTTATGTGCACTGCATGTTGGCGGCAGTACAATTGTTTAAGTCAGCTTCAAATGCCAGTTCTCTAAAATTTTTCAATAGTGTCTCTCAAAAAGAACATCGCCTTCCCTCTAGGGACTCCCATTTGAGTTCCTTAAACATCTCCGTAACACTTACATGTTATTCTAGCAGCCTGCCTCTGAATTGCTTTGATATCTTCCTTAAATTTGACCTGGTATGCATCCCAAACACTCGAACACTACTCAAGAATAGCTCGCACCCTGTCCTATGTGTGGTCTTCTTTACAGATGAACCACTCTTTCCTAAAATTCTCCCAACAAATCAAAGTTGCCCATTTGCTTTCTCACAAGCTCATTCCACTCGTATCGCTTTGTAATGTTGTTACCAAATATTTAAATGACTTGACTGTGTCAAACAGGGCACTAGCAATACTGTAACCAAACATTTCAGGTTTGATCTTCCTACTCGTGTCCATTAACTTACATTTTTCCACATTTAGGACTAGTTGCCATTCATCACACCAACTTTTGTCTAAGTCATCTATCTTTCCACAGTCACTCAACTGTGACACCTTACTGTAGACATTGGGGTTATCAATGAACAACTGCAGACTGCTGCCGCCCATGTCCGCCAAATCATTTATGTATACAGAGAACAACAGCAGTCCTACCACACTTTCCTGGGGCACTCCTGACAACACCCTCGTCTCTGATGGATACTCACCATCAAGGACAACATACTGGGTTCTATTATTTAAGAAGTCTTTGAGGCACTTGCATATCATGAATTTATTCCATATGCTCATACCTTTGTGAGGCAGCAGCCTTGCCACAGTGGACACACCAGTTTCCGTCAGATCGCCAAAGCTAAGCGGTGTCGGGTGTGGCTGACACTTGGACGGTGACCGTCCGGGTCGCCGTGCACTGTTGCCTTTTTTTGGGGTGCACTTAGCCTCTCGATGCCAATTGAGGAGCTACTCGACCGAATAATAGTGGCTCCGATCAAAGAAAACCACCATAATGACCGGGAGAGCGGTGTGCTGACCACACGCCCGTCCTATCCACATCCTCAGCTGAGGATGACGTGGCGGTCGGATGGTACTGATGGGCCACTTCTGGCCTGAAGATGGAGTGCATACATAGTGCATATACCTTCTTTAACAGCCTGCAATGGGGCAATGTGTTAAGTGGTTTTTGGAAATCTAGAAATATGGAATCCACTTGTTTCCCTTCATCCATCTACATCTACACCCTGCAAACCATTGTGAGGTGCATGGCAGAGGGCACATCCAATTGTACCAGTTATTAGGGTTTCTTCCTGTTCCATTCACTATGGAGCAGGGAAAGAATAATCATTGTAGTATATCCCTAGAGTAATTATTTAAAGTCAGTTCTTTTTAGCAGACTTTCTCAGGATAGTTTCTGTCTGTCTTCAAGAGTCTGCCAGTAAAGTTCTTTCAGTATCTCTGTGACACTCTCCCTTACATTAAACAAACCTGTGAACATTCGTGCTGTATTCCCTGTTAGTCCTATCCAGCATGGATCACACACACTTGAGAAATATCCTAGGGTGGGCTGCACCTGGTTTGTAAGCCACGTCTTTTGCAGACTGATTGCACTTCCCCAGTATTCTACCAATAAACTGAAGTATACCACCTGGTTTAACCATGACTAAACCTACATGATACTTCCATTTCGTATCCCTACAAAGTGTAACACCCAGATATTTGTATGAGTTGGCTGATTCCAACAGTGACTCATTGATATTATAGTCATAAGATATTCAATTTTTTTTATTTTGTGAGGTGCAAAATTTTATATTTCTGAACATTTAGAACAAGTTGCCAATCTCTGCACTATGTTGAAATCTTATCAAGATCTGACTGTATTCATGCAGCTTCTCTCAGATAGTACTGCATTCTAGATATTGACATAATCTGCAAAAAGCCTGATTTTACTATTATTTCCTGCAAGGTCATTAATATACAACATGTATAGCATGGGTTCCAACACACTTCCCTGGGGCAAACTCGAAGTTACTTCCACATCTGATGATGATTCTCCATCCAAGATAACATCCTGTGTCCTCCCTACCAAAAAGTTTTCAGTTGTCACAAATTTCACTTGATACCCCATATGGTCTTACTTTTGACACTAAGTATAGGTGCAGTACTGAGTCAAATGCTTTTTGGAAATCAAGAAACACTGCATCTACCTGGTTGCCTTGCTCCAAAGCTTTCATTATATCATCTGAGAAAAGAGCAAGTTGGGTTTCACATGATTGATGTTTTTAAAGCCATTCTGGTTGGCATTCAGGAGGTCATTCTGTTCAAGACACCTCATTATATTTGATGTCAGAATATGTCCTAAGATTCTACAACAAATTGATGTCAAGGATATTAGATGGTAGTTTTTTAGATCACTTTTACTACCCTTCTTGTAGCTGGGTGTGACCCGTGCCTTTTTCTGTGAACTGGGTACGGTTTTTTGTTCAAGGGACCTATGATAGATTATAGTAAGAAGAGAGACTAACTTAGCCACAAATTCAGTATAGAATCTAATAGGGATTCCATCAGGGCCTGGATCTTTGTTCAGTTTTAATGATTACAGCTGCTTCTCAACACCACTGACACTAACACTTACTTCAGTCATCTTACCAGTGGTTTGAGCATTAAATTGAGTTTCCCTTTCTAAAGCAGTATTTGAAAATGGAGATGAGCATTTCTGATTTTGCTTTTCTATGCTCAATTGCAGTTCCTGTCTCATTTAATTGGGAACTGGACTCTAACTTTGGTGCCACTGACAGAGGTTACATGCGACCAGTATTTCTTTGGATTTTGTGAAATGTTATTTGACAATATTCTGCTATGGTAGTCACTGAAGGCATCACACATTGTTCTCTTGACAGTCAAACATGTTTCAATCAGCCTCTGTCTATCACTTTGTTTTACACCTGTTATGCAGTAATCTCTGTTTCTTTAAAAGTTTCTTTACAGCAACTGTATACCACGGATGTACCCACCCGTTATGACTGCTCTACTGGGTACATATCTATGCAGGGCATGGTCAACTATCCTTTTGAATTTGAGCCAGAGTTCCTCTACATGCTCTTGCCCTATGCTGAAAGTTTCAAGTTCCTCGTTGAGATATCACACTACTGATTTTTTATCTACTTTACTGAGCATATATATCTTTCTGCTTGTTTTAGTTGTCCCTTCTACTTTGGAAATCATTGTTGCCACAACTGTGTCATGGTCACTGATACCAGTTTTGATGTGGATATCCTCAATGAGATCAGGTCTGTTTGTTGCCATTAGATTCAATATATTTCCATCATGAGTAGGGTTCCTAACTGTCTGTTCTAGGTAAATGTCAGAGAAGACATATAGTAAAGTTTCACAGGATGTCTTATCATGCCCACCACTGGCAAAACTGTAATTTTCCCAATTAATTGTTGGATGATGAAAGTCTCCACCAATGATTACTGCATGACTGATGAACTTATACAAGTGAACTGAGGTTTTCCCTGAAGTTTTTGATTACACCAGAAGATGAGTCTGGTGGGCAATAGATCCAATTATCATTTTATGCCCGCCCCTGATACTGAGTCTTGCCCAAACAATCTCACATCCAGCTTCAGTTTCTGTCTCAGTGGATTTGAGTTTTTTGTCTACTGCAAGAAATACACCATTCCATTTTCCATTTGCCTATCCTTTTGATGTACATGTAAATTTTCCCCAAAAATCTCACTGCTATCAATTTCAGGTTTCAACTAGCTTTCTGTAAAACTTCCTGGCTGATTAAAACTGTGTGCCGGACCAAGACTCGAACTCAGGACCTTTGCCTTTCGCGGACAAGTGCTCCACCAACCGAGCCACCCAAGCACAGCTTCACTTCTGCCAGTACCTCATCTCCTACCTTCCAAACCTTACAGAAGCTCTCCTGTGAACCTGGCAGAACGAGCACTCCTGAAAGAAAGGAGTGCTAGTTCTGCCAGGTTCGCAGGAGAGCTTCTGTAAGGTTTGGAAGGTAGGAGACGAGGTACTGGCAGATGTGAAGCTGTGAGGACGGGGCGTGAGTCGTGCTTGGGTGGCTCAGTTGGTGGAGCACTTGCCCGGGAAAGGCAAAGGTCCCGAGTTTGAGTCTCGGTCCGGCACACAGTTTTAATCTGCCAGGAAGTTTCATATCAGTGCACACTCCGCTGCAGAGTGAAAATCTCATTCTAGCTTTCTGTACCTGGTATTACGTGAGCTTCACTGCTTTTCATGACTGCAATATATCATGTGAGAAAAGGGCAAGCTGAGTTTTGCACGAGCGATGCTGTCTAAAACCTTGCTGATTCATCGACATAAGATTTTCAGTCTCAAGGAAGTTTATTATATTTGAACTGAGAACATGTTGAAGGATTCTGCGGCAGATGGAATTAGGGATAGTAACTTTGTGGGTCCATTCTTTTAGCCTTCTTATGTACTGGTGTGACTTGCACTTTTTTACAGTCACTTTGGACTTTCTGCTGGGTGACAGATTCAGAATAAATGCAAGCTACGTAAGGGACCAATGCCGTAGAGTACTCTTTGTGAAATCGAACTGGGATTCAATCTGGACTTGGTGATTTATTTGCTTTCAAGTCTTTCAGTTGTTTCTCTACACAAGGGATACTTATTACGATGTCACCCATATGGGAGTCTGTCCGATGGTCAAATGATGGTATGTTTGTATGAATCTCCTGCTATACGATTCCTTGAATGTGAAATTTAAAACTTGGGTTTTCATTTTGCTATCTTCAACTGCCACACCAGACTGGTCAAGAAGGGACTCAATGGAAGCCTTTTACCCGCTTAGCAATTTTACATAAGACCAGAATTTTCTCGGCTTCTCTGTCAGATCTTTTGCTAAGGTGTGACGGTGGTAGTTGTTGTATGCTTCATGCATAGATCTTTTCACAAATGCATGAATCTATATTGACCTTCACTTGTCATCATTTGTGCATTTCCTTTTGAACTGAAAGTGCAACAGCCTCTGCTTCCTCAGAAACCTCTGAATTTCGTTGTTAAACCATGGTGGGTCTTTTCCAACCTTTACCCACTTACTAGGCACATAACTCTCCAGACCGTGATTTACAATCTGCTTAAACTTTGCACATAATTCCTCTACATGCATCTTACTGCAACTAAGCAATGCCAATTCATTGTCAATGTGAGATGCTTACAACTGTATATCAGTTCTGTCTAGCAGAAACACTCTCATACCTTCTTGACCGATTTATTAACTTTCATAATCATAGTTGCTATAATGACATCACGATCACTAATTCTCATTTCTATACTGTCATTATTGATAAGGTTCAGCCTATTTGTTGCTACGAGGTCTAACATATTTCCATCGTATTGAGCAGCCAGGCTAGCTGCTCGAGACAGTTTTCAGAAAATGTGTTCAAAAGTATTTCACATGAGTATTTATCTGAACCCCCTGCAGTTAATCCACAGACATTCCAGCCTATACTCGGCAGGTTAAAGTCATCTCCAATTAGTATTGCTAGATCTGGATATTTATGCACTACTTTCATTGAATGGCTTGAGAACTGTCACAGCAGAATTGGGTGGCCAGTAAAAGCATCCAGCAATTGACTCGGTTTCACCTGCGCCTGTTACATGCGACCGGATAACTGCACTGTCACACTCAACTTCGACCTCAATAGAGACAATATTTTTGTCGACTGCAATGTACATTTCCCCTCCTGTGGCCTGTAGGCTGTCTCTCTAATATACATTCCATGACTTGCTAAATATCTCAGAGTTTTCAACTTTGGGTTTCAGCCAACTCTCGGTTCTAAGAATAATTTTAGCATGAGAACTTTCCTGGAGGGCAGGAAATTCAGGAACTTTATTACGAATACCTTGTCAATTTACTGATAAAATTATGACAGTCAAAGTGTCTTCACGCTGAATGCTGTTTGACTTCCTTTGCTGCATATTGACTGGCAAGTGTTAATCAGAGCACCTCAAATTACTGCCTAACCTAAAAGAAACCTTCACGTACACCCCACATGTAGACTCCACACTTCACGTAGCGCATCCCTGACCTATCGATGGGAGTCCTAAAAGTCCCCACACGATAAGACAGGTCTAGAAACCTGCAACCGAGACTGTCACAGAGTCGATGAAGCCTTTGGTTGAGATCCTCCACTCGGCTGCAAACCAGAGGACACTGATAAATTCTGGGAACAGTGCTGCAAATTGCAAGCTCTGCGTGCAACCCACACACGAGGCTAGCAGTCTTAACCACCTCCGCCAGCCACCTGTACAAACTTAGTACCCTCCAGGCATTGTTGGGGCCGATGTGAGCCATGTGTCAGATGCGGCCCCCCTGCAGAAATATCGAATTCACATCGGCTTTCTTTCCAGCTCTGAACTCTTATCTGCCTAAGGGGCTTCATAATGTGCCTTACAATGAAGCTTCCGATAACTAGTAAACACCTCCCCCACCCGTGTGCCTACTCGGACCCTGCTGAAGGTGTCGGGTGAGACCAGATGGCCAGGCTCCCCATTGGCCCTTCACCTCGAGCGATGCCCTGCTGTAAAGGTGGATCCAGCGTGTCGGTGCACTAGGAGGTGCCTCAAAAGTAGAGCTTGTGGCAAAACAAGCGACACCAGAGGTGTCCCGTGTGACACACCAGATTCTCCGCCATTGCCTGTAGCCAAAAGTGCATTCAGCTGTTTGCGAACTGTGGGCAGCTCCTCCTGTGTCCGCACACAGCGTGCACACATCCTAGCCATCCTAACAAGACTAACTGAAGAAGCAAACTGTAAAAGCAGACAAAATTCTAGATATGCACTTTTCTACCCTCCTCACATGTCACCAATGAACACTGATGCATTAATGAACTGTGTAGCTGTCTGTTCAGTGAGCAACTACTGTTACAGACTGAATGAATTTGCACTTACAAAAACGTGGGGTTAAACCTCTTAAGCAGAAAAACACACACAAAATTTAATAATATCTACCATAATAAGATATTTTTAAAATGGAAAATTCTACCCACAATTGTATTCTTAAAATTTCATCAGTGAGTACCTAACACTGTTTAATTGCAGACCTTGCACATAACATCACTAACCATTGACATATCACTATTTACTTACTGGGCGAGTTAACAAAACATTACTGCAAGACCTCTCCAGAATACAAATTGAAGCAGTCCTTCTACGGATGACACTTTTTGATCATAAAAAACCTTGTAAGTACCCATTGTGTTTATCATACCAGTTCAACTACCAGAAATTCCTGAATATGCACTGCTAGTCCTCTTCACTTAAATGTTCAAAACACCTTTTAGAGCATCACATGGAGAACCTATGGGTTCTGATACGACACCACCCTCTTGCCCCTGAATGTTCAACGTTCCTTTTATTTATTTCTCCTTTTCTCCATATACTCTTGGAAACCTTCACATTTTAGCCTCTGCTGACTTCTCTGTTGTCTCTGTTGATCATTGGCAATGACTGTATCTGCCTGCATAGTATCCAGACCTGATGCATCTTTGGGATGATGCATTTGTGTGATGTTTGTCTCATCCTATAAAAATTAGGCTATAAGCTTAACATCCTCCACATGTATCAGAATAATTTCATGCACAACAATAGTATACTTCTGTAGACCATTTGTACGAGTATTATGTAGTCTTTAAGGCCCTCATCCATATAATTATTGTCGGATTTCCTTCCAGCGAGCCGGGTAGGAACTTTGTGAACGAATGCCTCCATTGGTTTCTGTCCTGGTATAGCTTTTCCCTCTCCACTACACCCCACGTTACTCCTCTCCTCTTGAGATCTTCCTTAACCTGGTCTGTCCATCTCTTTCTAGGCCGCCCAATTGGTCTTCTTCCTGGTACCTCCATCTCCAAATACTGGCATGGAGTTCGAGTCGGATGCATTTGCTTCACATGACTGAACCACTTCAGTCTCACTCATTCTCTCCTCTGTAGTCAATGTCACCTGCAGGTCTCTCCTTACATAATCATTCCTGACTCTGTCTCTGCTAGGTTTTTGCAGAACTGACCTAAGGAACTTCATTTCACACACTTGTATTTGACTCTCTTCTCTCTTATTTATGACACAGGCCTCTAGACTATACATCATGATTGGCAGGAGATAAGTTTTATACATGGTCTGTCTGGCTGTACGAGGGACTTCCTTGTCCCAGATTAGATTTCATACTTGGTGGAAGAAGCTAGATCGTTTTGTTATTCTGTTTAAGACTTCTAGTTTGAAACTTCCATTGCGTGATACGATGCTACCCAGATAATTGAAGCTTTTCACACATTCGACCTTCTCCTCCTCCAGTATTATGTGACAAGTTGTGAGTGTCCTGCTCGTCTTCATTGCCACTGTCTTGTTCCCACTCACAGTTAACTTGATTTTTTTAAATTTTGTGTTCCAGTAATCTAGTCTCCTCTGAACCTCCATTTCTGTCTCTCCCCAGATGGCGATGTCATCAGCAAAAACCAAAAGCGTTGAGATCTTCATTTTCTTCTTCCCTGATTTCTTCCACGATTATGTCCATAAGTGTAATGAAGAGTAAAGGGGAGAGCGAACTGCCTTGCTGAAGACCTCTGCCTTGCTTGTATATATAGGAAATACTAATTTTCACAAAAGGGAGCATCTTAAAAAAGGAAAATCTCTTCAAACACAACTATAATATACACACATATGAAACTAGACAGAAGATGAACCTACACAGAAACACAGTAAATACAAACTTATGCAAAAGAGGAGTGTATCATTCTGGAACTGTGTTATATAACCATATGCCTTCTTACCTAAAATGCATACCAACATTAAATGCATTTAAAATAAAGTTAAAACAGCTCTTGCTTGACCACTGCTTCTATTCTTTGTCTGAGTTTGTGGAACATCATAATAAGTAAACCCCATTTACCAAATTTCACTAACTGCCAATTCATAATATAGTTTACATTGTGCTTATCATGTCATCTCATTTAATAACTGCTATTGTCACATGTAGAAGCAATGTAGTACACCAACCTACATTATTATGCATTTTTATTACGTCAACAATGTAGTCAACATGACTACTGTATTGTAAACTAACTAGGTTTACCACTGTCCTATATCACATGTACAAACTATGTACAAAACTGATTCTTGACCAATAAATAAATAAACCATTTTGATCTTCCACTTCCTACTTGTACACTGCTCACACAACCATTATACAGCATCTGGACTTTTTAAATTAATGAATCAGGAACATTATATTTTCTCAGGCATTCCCATATTTTACCCCTTGGTACACTGTCATATTCTTTTTTCCAAATCCACAAATACTACTATCAACTCCTTTCCTTTTTCCCAATATTTCTCTATTAACTGGCAGAGGGTAAAATGAGATCTAATGTTCCCCTATTACTTCTGAACCCATGCTGTTGTTCCTCTAATCGGTGTTCTAGAATTTTCCACAACCTTTTTTCTATGACCTCCTCCATTATCTTAAGGCAGTGTGATTCCTCGGTAGTTGGTGCATTTCTTTCTACTACCTTTCTTGAACAATGGTATTATAATTCCTTTTTTCCACTCATCCGGCACTTTGTTTTCTTTCCATATCACCCCTAGCACCCACTGTGACCACTATATTCCATGGATTCCTGCGGCTTTAATCGTATCCACTGTCAGCTTATCTACTGCAGCCGCCTTCCCACTTTTCATCTGTTTCAGGGAATACTCAGTTTCTAACCAAGAGATTGGGTCCTGCTCTTCCTCTAATTCAATGACTTCAGTGTCACTTTCTTGTGCACCTTTCCCATTCACTAAGATTTCAAAGTAATTCTTCATATCTTCTCTGATACCTTCCATGTCCCTGATAATATCCCCATCCTCTGTTTCAATCGCTTTTTATGTCTTCTTTATCTGATCCACATGTCAAATATAAATATACTTGGAACACAGGTCTTATAGGATATATAAATGCAGTAATAATATGTGAAGGCTGATAAATGCATAACTGGCTTTTGTTCATGTGATTTTCAAGGTATGGCTACAAGAGTAGATAATGCTTTATAAGAAATTGATACAAGCATCTTAGTACAGCATGTCAACAATGTTAAGGACAGCATTTAACAAACCTTTCATTACACTGTCACACAAATGCATGTAAATTGTGGTAAGTAATGTGACTTAACATTGTTTACTTGCTTAACAAAATAATGCACATTTAGCAGATCAGTAACTCCTTTTGATGTGCATTTCTATTCAGGAACATATGCAGCATCTTTATCGTAATCATATGTATCCACATCTTCCTCCAGTTCATTCAGTTCATTCCCAAAAAGAATGTTCGTGGCATGACCGCAGCTCACATTAAGACTATAGGGGAGTGTGTGTGTGAGCAAATCAATTAATAATCTATAAGAAGAAATAGAGAGTTGTGACATATCTTTCCACGAAAGTACATTACTCTTTTCTGTATCCTAGACAAGAAAGCCAAGCCTGACTACAAATAATTTGCATGTCTTGTATTGTGAGTGTGTACATCACAGTTCAGTTGAAACTGATTTCTAGTTTCAGCAACAAAAGCCAGTAAGGAGTAAATACATACACAGAAAGTGGGACACAAACTGTCAGTCTTTCAGATCACAACTTACATATCTGCTGAGTACACTACAGTGACCAGATGGATGTAGCTGTATATGGAACTTCAGGGTCAGTCCAGGGAGCATGCTAAGTGGTAAGGCGAGCACTTGCAATATACAGGAAAACTGGGGTCGAGACCCAGTCCGTCATAAATTTTCATGTGCTGTGGCAGTACATCTATACCTGTTAAATTTAAGTTGAATTTTAGGAGTAAATTTCAATAATTGAAACTGTAGTTTGTTGTCAGACGTAAATGGAATGGTAATTTTGAAGAAGATATTTTCCTACTTCTGTGAATACTGAGTCATATTTGCAGTACATTATTACTTGTCATACAGCCTTATAATAATCACTGCAGTTTGCCATGTACATAACAGATCTTTATGATCCTTTAATGTAGTTACACAGACAAGTTGTGGAAAGAGTGGGTGGGTGATGTATGTTTTAAACCATTAAGTATTCCCAATTCCTTGCTTTATGTTAGATGGGACTTTGTTGAATATCTTTCGACCACAATACATTACTCTATTCTGTATGGTACCCTAGACAAGGAAGCTAAGTCTATCTATAAATAATTTGTGTCTCTTATATTGTGACTGTATATACCTCAGTTCCATTTAAACTGATTTTTAGTTTCAGCAAAAAGCCAGTAAGGAGTAAATTCATACACAGAAAGCAGGACACAAAATGTCAGTCTTTCAAATCACAACTTGTGGCTCTGTCCAGTACACCACAGTGACCAGGCAGTAATTTTTTGATGAAGGTGGTGACAACCTAAGCACGGTGGACAGTTTTTAACCCAGTGGACTGGCATGTTGGTGTACAGGGATTCAAATATCCATCCAGACACCAACTGTTAGGTTTTCTGTTGCATTTCTGAATCACTGTAGATGAATATGCAGATATAAATGGAATTAATGACAGTCTAGACTGCGTGGATTGATGGTGATTAGACTGCATGGATTCTACAAAACTGGAACAATGCTGTAATTATTCTCATTCAGAATAAAGAGAACATATGAGACACACAAAAACTACAGACCTGTTAGCTTCCTTTCCATAATATAAATATTCTCTTAATTTATTATCAACAATGTCTGCACAAGAAAACTGCATTGTACTGTAATTAGGTAAAGGAATAAACTAATTTTAAAAGTGCATACAGCACAGTGAACTACTTACTACTCTCAAATAAGATTATAGAACAGAAACATGACTCTGAATTACCAATTTTGCTAGGACTCAAAGATTTCATAATTGATTTTCACTGAATCACTACAAAATCTGTGCTGTCAAACATTAAGATGAATGCCTTTGTATTGATGATTACTCTGTACTGTTTGCCTCTAGTGTGTATAAACTTCAACAATAAACTGATGGGCTAATAGAGTGTACTTGAAATAAATATGTTCAAAAATGAAATTTTTTTTATGTGGTGGAACATTAATGGTTTGGCATACTACAAATTGCTTCCCTGAGGTGTAACATTTATTATCAACAACTGAAACCTCTTGCATATGTAATACAAGAACAATAACCAGGAAGACTGCATGAAGTGATGCTACTCCATGATAACAACCGCCTACATTCTGCTAGACTGACAAAAAACACTGTACAGAAGTTATGTTGACGAGTCATTCCGCACTCATTTTCTGCTGAGTTCTTCGCCTCAAGATCTCATGATTTCTACAGTCATGGAATCAAAAAGTTACCACAGCATTGGCAGACCATTGTAAATAGTAAAGGAGAATATATTATTTATGACTTAAGTCTCTTTTATGTGTGTCTGTTGTGTTTATTAACCTCATAGAAAAATGCTAAGAACCTATGCACAAACCCAACATTATGGGCACGGCACTCTAAGTGTTAAAGCCACCTTCACAGTAGCAATATCTCCACTTTGGGGAACTTTAGCCATCCAGATGTGTAAATTGGTGTATAAACATATGCAGCAGGTATTACAGTTTGAACATGTTGGTGATAGAAAACGACATTAATTCTTTACTTTCGGTAGAACAGGCGAATATTTCATTGGTGGTACAAATAGCCAACGATGTCGGCTCGGAGGAGACCTCGGCTATACAACAGGATAAACAAACCTACTTTAATGAACAACTCTAAAGTCTTCAACACCAAATGGACACTCTGCAGAAGCAGTTATTAGCACTGACGGTAAGAAACAGAACTGCACCGTGCAAAATAAATAAGACAGGCACTCATCCTGCCAGCAGAATCAGACAGCCAAATGGTACAAGGGAAACATTGCCCAGTGTGCCAGTATCACAGGCGTTTTGGTGATCAGGCACGCACATCGCATTGTGCTGCAAAAGGCACAGTAGGCCATACTGTTCCATAAGAGTGGTGAATAGTAACTGAAGGAGCTGTCAGTAATCGTGGAAACACTGTCAGTGACTTGTTGTTGTTGTTGTTGTTGTTGTTGTGGTCTTCAGTCCTGAGACTGGTTTGATGCAGCTCTCCATGATACTCTATCCTGTGCAAGCTTCTTCATCCCCCAGTACTTACTGCAACCTACACCCTTCTGAATCTGCTTAGTGTATTCATCTTTTGGTCTCCCTCTACAATTTTTACCCTCCACGCTGCCCTCCAATGCTAAATTTGTGATCCCTCGATGCCTCATAACATGTCCTACCAACCGGTCCCTTCTTCTTGTCAAGTTGTGCCACAAACTCCTCTTCTCCCCAATTCTATTCAATACCTCCTCATTAGTTATGTGATCTACCCATTTAATCTTCAGCATTCTTCTGTAGCACCACATTTCGAAAGCTTCTATTCTCTTCTTGTCTAAACTATTTATCGTCCGTGTTTCACTTCCATACATGGCTACACTCCATACAGTGACATAATCAAAACTAAAGACACACAGTGCTCAAGATTGGCCTAGTTATTTGTGACAATTTGATGATGAGCACATATGCAGCGAATCTAGCTCACTTATTTACATTATCGTGCCAGTTGTACATCAAGGCAAGAAAACAAATCACTGCTATCTTATCGACTCATGTTCCGATGGAAGTACGCTACCATTCAGACGTCAAAACCGCAACAGTGTTCACACCTCTCCATCTTACAGCAGCTAACAACTAGCTCATTACAACATACGGTAATTGGGAAGTGACAGTTGACCAGGATTTCTGTAAAAAGTTCAAATGGAGGTTCACGCTAGCTAGTGTTATTGAGCCAATATTGGGACCAGATTTCATTCACTACCGAGGACTGGAAAACAGTCTCAGTACGGCACAGATTAAGGCGAACAACGAGGTGGTCACGTTTGCTATGGGCAGAAGTGTTACCGATGCCATCACCTCACCCCACGGTTTGGTTGTACCAGAGGTACAACAGGAAGTTACCGGCCACTTAGGTAAGATATTGCATACCACGGTGCATTGCATTGAGACAAGATCTAGACGACCGATCTCTCAATGCCCACAGAGGTTAGCACTTGACCATTTTTCTGTAGTGAAGGTAGAATTTGAAAGGATTTTTCAAGCAGGTGTCATAAGCTGAACTGATGGCCCCTGGGGATCACCATTACATTCTCTGAAAAATAAAGACAGCACCCAGAGACCTTGCAAAGGTTACTGTGCTTTGAATAGACAGACCATTGCTGACTGATACGTAGTTCCTAATATGAGGGATTTCACGAATGTGCTAGCTAGAGCGTGATTGACTGTAAAAATGTTTAATCAGATTCCTCTGGCAGAAGAAATTTCCAAGACTGCAGGGATAACACTTTTGATCTTTTTGAGTACCTAGACATGCCATTTGATCTAAAAAAATGTTGCCGTCACAGTAGCATTTTACAGATGAAGTGCTAAGGAGCTGAATCCCCGTTTCATCTATCTCGGCGATACTTCTATATTTGCACAAACAGTTGGATTAGATGAGAAACATCTCAGTCCAGTGTTTGAAGGGATACATAAATGAGAGCTGATAGTAAATGAAGCAAAATTCACCAAAATCAAGTAACATTCCTCAGTCATACAGTTTTGGCAGCTGCTATTTGTCTGCTCAGGGAGAAGATAGACGTCATTAGGAACAGTCTGTGCCCGACAGACTTTCAGTAGTTAAGAAGATTAATGGGAATAGTTAACTTCTACTGCCAACACCTGCCTGGAGTGACAGAAACACGGGCACCACTGATTGACAGCCACCCTGTCAGGTAGTGACGCCAGAGACCGATGCTCCCTGCCATCGATGCTACAGATGCAGCACGCCTATGAAAAGGAGAAAGCCAGCCTGCTAAAAGCAGTTTTCTCGTGTTATCCGGTCCGCGATGTGCCATTAGTAGGAGCGGTAGACGCTAGCCGGTAGGCTATCGGTGTAACTCCACATCAATATGACAGAGGCTCAAGCCGACGAGAGAGTGTATGACTGAGAGCTGCTGGCCACCTTCAAAGTCAGGTAGCACTTTTGCCCTTATGTAGAAACTATACCATTTGTAGTGTTTACAGATCACAAACCAGTCTCATTTGCTTTTGACAAGCTCAAGGAGGGTTGTTCTTCCCAACAGTTTCATAAATTAGAGTTTATTTGTTAATTTAAAACAGACTTAAGGCACATAAGAAGGGCAGAAGATGTAGTAGATGATTGTCCCTCCAGAATCAGTACTGTGTCTTATAAAATAAATTGCAGTCAGTACAATCCATTACAACCTGCAGATGAACAGCTACAAGAGTATTTCCAAAAAAAATTCATTGGCTCTCCAGCTCAAACAACTGCAGTTATTAGGTACCGAGGATCTGATCTGGTGTGATATGTCTCACCCGTCACCAAGACTATTCGTACCGGAGACACTATGAAGAGCAGATTTTGACAGCATTTGTAACCTCACCCATCCGAGTGCAAAACCCAGCATTAAGCTAATGATGAAGAAATTTGTACGGCCCAGTATAAAAATGTCAATACTGCAAAGTGTGCAGACATATACACAAGCCAGTGGGAGACTTTGGAGAAAGAGCAGGTTGTTGCTCCCACATTCACGTAGATCTTGTGGGCCCACTCCCACTGTCACAGGGGTACCATTACATACTTACCACTATCAACAGATGCACTACTTGGGTGGACACAACACCAGTCAGTGACCAGTCAACAGAAACAATAGCAAGAACCTTCCTAACAGCTTTGATTTCCAGTTTTGGCTGTCTGGCCCATGCCACTACAGATGAGGAGGTGACAGTTTGAGTCAACACTATTCCTCAAACTACCCAAGTTGTGTGGGTTCCAACACCATCATACAACCAGCTACCAGCCCACAAACAATGGGATGATAAGAGTACTGGCACAAAACATTAAAAGCTGCACTCATGTCTCAAGGGAACCCCTGAACTGCTACACTTCTTAAGTTTTTCTTGAATAACTCAAAAAATGTAGTTTCTAGTGAATTTCTGTCCCAGTACAAAATTAAACTTCACTAAATTTCCTACAAAAAAGGTCCTATTCATTTTCACTCTAGGACCATTAATTTCCATGTTCAGGGGGATGGAAAAATCACAGCTTATTTATTTATATTGCTTTAATAGTATAAAATCAATGTTTATCTGTAAAAGAAGTGGTCTAAAAACAAATATTAAATGTGTGTTTCACATCTAAGTGCAGTAGAGCTATATTAACAGAGGTAAATTGTGTTCTGAGTGTGTAACAAGGTGAAGGGTCGAGACGTATGGGGAAGAAGCATGAGGGAAGGTAGGTATCCGGATTGTGTTCATGAACTTTATTATTGAAGTGATGTAAAATCAGTCTGTTCACAGGATATGTAGACATGATTAGCGTTAACATTAATGAATACATTATTATTTTTAGCCCTACTCATGCAACTACACTTATCATTAACATTTTTTTGTTTTATTGATTACCAAGTAAAAATCCACCAATGGAATAGGAGGAGCTGTCCATAGAATATGATTTAAAATTAGTTTTAAAACTTGCTTCACTACCTGATCATAACATTTTTTTGCTGCATATTGGACTCCTTTCTGAGCGACTGACAGCTTTAGTAATGGGTAATAAAGGTCATTTTCCTCTCAAGTGTTGCAGGTATGTACATTACTGTTCTTCTCAAATTGTGATGGATTATTTACAATGAATTTCATTAGTGAATATATGTATTGTGATGGCACAGTTACAATGCCTCACCCCTTGAAGAGATACCTATGTGCCATCCATGGGTAAACACTACATATTATTCTTACTGCTCACTTTTGTTCAATCAATACTTTCTTGCTAAGTGATGAGTTACCCCAGAAAACTATTCGGTACAATATGTAAAAGGTGTCAGGGTGTGTACTTGTTGTACAGGACTGAATGTAGTGTTTTTTCTTTCAAATATGTGGGGAGAATCCATTTCTCATAATCACTTAATAATTATTTGGAAAATATCATTTACCAACTCTCTCTCTGATGGGGTTTATTATAACACTAGTATTGTCTACAAAAAATACCAATTTTTCTTGTTGAATATTACGTGGAAGGTCATTCACATATCTAAGGAATAGGAGTGGTCTCAAAATTGAACCATGTGGGACACCCTTTGTGATTCCCCCTCCTCCCCCAGTCTCTAAAACTTTCTCTTTTCCAAAACTGTCTGAATCATTCAAGGCAACTTGTTGCATTCTCTTTGTTAAGCATGACTCAAACCAACTATGTGTAGATTGTTCAGTTCTATAAAACTTCGTAAGACCTCACTCACTATCTCATTAGTCAGATATGAAAAAAAAAAACTGTTATATATGTCAGAGAATGCTCACAGGTATACTGGAAACCAAATGTGGATCAAAGAGTACCATGAGCACTAATAGTTCAACTCGCCTCTAAATAGCATAAACAGAAACATTATGAGGAGGAAGAATCTGCACGTAAAACCATGGCTAAAGTTGCAGGAGAGATAAACTAGGAAGCACCAAGACAGCAGCATATTTAGCACAAGTACCGGTCTCGATGATGTTTCGGATTGTGAGGCGCTCAACTGCACGGTTACCAGCATCTGTACAAATTCCCAACCTTTGCTCAGTCCAAGCTCGCCACTTTCATGAATGATGATGAAATGATGAGGACAACACAAACACGCAGTCATCTCGAGGCAGGGAAGTGCCAGGCTTCATAAGGTGATGGATTACTTAGGAGTGTCATGTAAGACTCTATTGTACATCTAGGCCAGAGCCAGCCAGAAATTCTGCACACATGCAACTTCCTGGTCACAGTATGCACACTTACCAGATGTGTAAACAGGGAAACGGAACCGTCGTCACTCATTTAGTGTGTGTCTCTAAGCTCATTACTTTGCTGTACCTGTTAGCTGAGATACACTGCACCTGGGGCACTCTCGTGCTCTTTTCACAGTACGCAATGCAATCGAGGAAAGATACTGTGTCATTTCATCAGCCTATCAACATGTCACGGTTCTAAAACAAAACATAAAAACAAATGGTACATAAATATGCCACATTGGTTTTACACCCATGTTAGGTACCTAAACACCCTTCATGGCAAGGGTATCAAACATGCCTTTTAATAGTTAAAGGATGATTTTCAAATACGTAATTATACCTTGAACAACTGATTTAACACCAAATTTTTTCAGCTTACTATGTTTGCCTGTGTAACACGGGGCAGCAGGAGGCATAGTTAGTAAATAACAATTTTAAATTTGATGAGAAATGATAAAGTTAGTATTGGGCACAAAAGCGCACAGCACATCAATAAACGCAAGCAGTTGCAAAAATTGTCATCACTAATACTCGATTGAAACCTTGATTTATTCATTTCCATTACGGAAAAGTCTTTCGCACACATAAGTAGATCCAAACGTGGACATAACTCTCACAACTTTGTGATTCGGGTGTCAAAATTCTTGCTGCAGAAAGTTTTTGTAGAATTCTTTAGTGCTTTGTACTGTAAAGAACTTGTCCTTCAGCCATGTATTGCATTGCAAGTCAGTCATGTCCATCTGCAGACAATTTGGTGCATCTTCAACTGATGCTGAAAAGGGCAGTTCAAAGCAATGAGTGAGGAGACACCCTTGTAACATCTACAAATTGTGCTCACAATTACTCCTCAATTTTTACAATTCTTGACATGTATTCATGAAATCTAGTGCTTTATGGACCAAACCAAGAGTAGGGAAATGTACAGTGTTTTCAGACAATAATTGACTCTCCCATGGAGCTAACTTCCTTTTGAAAAAATTTACTTTTTCCAATATGTCAGAAATTAAATTATTTTCACCTTGCAAACAGACATTCAGACTGGTCATGTGAGACGGAATGTCCACGGGAAATGCAAGGTCCGATATCCACCACGGATCTTCTAATTTCAGTTCACTCTTTCCCTTCTCGTGTAAGACGTGTCCTACGGCCAAATGTAAATCAGAAAATCTTATCAGCATTTTCCTCAGCTGAGCTAGCATACTTCGGAAAGTACGGTACGTCGCCGTACTACTCTCCTAATTCCTTCGAGAACTGCCGAAACTGGCAGTGTGTAAACCCATGTTTCTTCAGATAGTTTACAGAATGCACAACAATTTCTGTTATGTCTTCTAATGTTACCGATTTTGCACAAAGCGCCTCTCAATGTAGAATGCAGTGAATTCCTTACAATGTCTCTTCTGTGTGTCCTAGCTTTTTGCACATCAGTGCTGTAAGTCCACTCTGACGGCCTCACACAGCCGGTGCTCCGTCTGTGGTCACTGAGATGAACCAATTCCAATCCATACTGACACCATCAATCACTTGCGTGACATCTTGGAGTAAGTCTACACCTATTATAGTTCCCTTCAAAGGTGCTAAGTCCAAAAAGTCCTCTGTTACATGCAGAACAATATCGACACCTCGTACGTACATCATCAGTACCTGAGCCGCAACTATAAAAGCTGTTGCTTCATCCAATGCAATGGAGAAAAAAACAAAGTCCTTAGCCTTTTTTATTAATTTCCTGTGCACATCTTTGGCCATAACACTTATACGTAGTGCCACTGTTTGTTTGGAAAGGCTGATTTCTTGAAACCTGCTAACGTTTGTGGGACACAAAAGTTCCGTAGCCTCGATGGACAATCTTTTACAAACTCCCCTTCAGAAAACAGTTTCCGAGATCTTGCTATTTTCAATCCAGTTTTGAACCTTGTTCACAGTGCAGATGTACTATGATTGTCATTCTGAAAAATTGAAAATAGGTATGAATGTAACACAAGAAATGAAGAGTTCAAGAGGTATCAATTATTATGACTTATATTAAAAACCTGTTGATGAGCCTCATTCATTACAAGTACACTTAATTTAGCTTGCCTTTCTTCACTGTGCATACACTACACTCATCTTTTTGAAATGTATGTAGTGTCTTTCAGTCCTGAAATTGTGCTTGCCACCTATTATTTGGTGGCACAGCGAACATTGTGAGTTTTCACCTAATTCTCTAAAGAGGAACTGCAGTTCCCAGTAGTGCATAAATGACTGAGAACACAGATATCCCGTTCTTTCCTTTTTGCGATACTTGCCATTTCTCGGTACATCTCATGTAAGGCTAGTCACCAGAAGGAAGCAACCTGGTTGTGCTCCAGTCCTCCTGGTACCACATAAACTATCATAGCTACCAAGAAATACAAGAAGAAATTAGCAAAAAGTAAACTCGCAATTGTTTTGAGGAGGTGGTCATTTTGTAACGTAATTCTAAAATTTTTCAGAAAAATTAATTTTTATTATCACAATGAGCAACAAATACAAGAAGAAATTGGCAGAAAATATACAGTCAACTGTTTTATGCAGGTGGTTTCACTTTGGAGACACTAGAACATACAGTTTTCAACCCTCTTCATTTCATGTGATATATTTGAAAGTAAATTCACATTTTTCTTTAGACAGAATCTCACATTTCAAAACTTCCATGAACTCATATTTCCTAAAACAAATTATAAAAAGCAAAACTGGGCCTAATATTTAATAATTTTTTTGAATCAAAACTACTTACTGCCCCAGTGGTTTCATTTTGAAAACCCTCATAAAGCAATATACAGACTCAAATTTATAAATATGAAAAATATGTCAGAATCTCCTACAATCACATAGTACTCTCTCCATACTGATTGTTGCTTTGAATGTTATAAGTGACTGCTACAATGCCCTATATTTGCAGAAGTGCCACAGAGTACCTCTAGGTGTCTCTCTGCCTTGCAGCAGTATTGGTGGCTTCATGATAAAGGCACTGGTAAGGGCCTAGCACCTACCTGACTGGTCTGAACAGCAAGCTAAGGTTCACCAAATGCCAAAGTATACACCTTTTGAGGCCCAGTCACAAGAAAAGAATGCACCATGCTTAATCTCGTGAACAGGATCGTAGACAGTGCAGCAATTTTGGTGCCTGAGAAAGGTTTGAACTATGCATCAATTCTAGGGACAGCTCCAGGCTGAGATGTGATTGTTGAGATAGACCAGGCAATTTTGAAACTTGCCAGTGATGTTGCAGAAGAGATTAGGAGGGAGACCTGCCAAATTTTAATCTGAGCCCTGCCAAAAAAGTTTAATATCAGTTCAGCAGAAAGGAAGGCTGTGTGAGACTTGACAGCAGACAAAGACCTCGTTATTTTACCTGTCAACAAGAGGAACACCACTGTTCTTTTCTCACGATCTGTATAAAACAGCAAGATAGAGGTGCTGCTTGACAATCCCGCTTATTGCAAGCTAAGAGAGGACCTGACTGGCAAGATTCAGAGGAAAACAGAAGATCTTCTCAAAAAGAGTTCTGTTCCAGCTAAAGCCATTAAGGACCTTTGACAACAGGCTGCAGTTCCCCCAAGACTGTGCAACATACCAGAGATGCACAAGGATGGGACCCCTCTTCACCCAGTTGTGAGCAACATTGGAGCCCCCACCTATTTCCCCACCACGTATCTCACTTTGCTGTTGGGACCTCTCATAGTCAAATGTGACCATCATATCCAGAATTCGCAGGACTCCATAGGATTCCTGAAGATGTTTATTACCTTTGACATTGTACCTTGGCAGGACTCATTAGGGCTTATCAGCAGGAGGTTTGAGAAAGAAATTGTGGTATTGTTTAAACTTTTACTTACCTCAACTTATTTGTTGTTCAGTAACCAGTATTTTGAAGAAGTGGATGGGGTTGCCATGTGAAGTTATCTATCTCCCATGTTGGACTACTATTTCATGGAAGACTCCGAGGAAAAAGTACTGCAATCGACAAGTCTCCGACCTTCGTGCTTCCGACGGTATGTAGACGATACATTTGCAGTGTGGCCCCACAGAATGCACAAATTACCCATGTTCCTCCAGCATTTGAACTTCCTCCATCCGAGTATACAGTTCACCATTAAAGTAGAAAAATATTGCATCTTACTATTTCTGGATGTCACGGTTAGAAGAAAAATCGACAGTATACTGGGACATAGTGTGTACCACAAAGCAACCCACACAGAGTTATATTTGTAAGCCAGAATCTGTCAACATCCTGCACAATGCGATAGTACCTTACGCTCTTTGGTTTGCAGAGCACTTGCGGTCTCAGATACCGACAGGCTGACTGGTGAGCTACAACACCTAAGTGCGGTGTTCAAACAGAACACCTGTGCTGATAGGTATGTCAGGCATTCCATTCTAAACAGGGACATAAATGAAGAAGATGTAGAGGCACCCAATGCAACGGAAAATTTTGGCAGCACGTCTTCAGGAAAGTCTGAGAAGTCACTTCATTTGACAGTTTCATATAATCTGACAATGCCTAATCGTAGTGAAATGCATTATTTTTAAATAAAAATAACTTTGCAACTGTGACTGTTTTATTTTTAATGTAAGATTTACAGTCTGTCTAAAGTTTTTCTATGGTTGTTCTATGTCAGTCATGTAGCAACAACTTTTCATATGCTCTTTCCGGTGTAAAAGGTCTGCAGGCCTTCTCAATGGATTCATTAACTTTGGTAACTGTTGCGAATATATGAAATTTATTAGTCAGAAACAGACAGTGATCAGGTGGAACCAAGTGGTAGGGGGTAGAGATGGAGGGAGCAGATGTCATGGACACCACCCCCCATCTGCAAAGAACATTTTACAAATTTCAAATTTCCCAGCTAACTTTCATTGAATAAGCTAAGAGAATCAAAGTGGCAAGCAATTCTAGAAAATTACAAGCTTTAGTTTACACAATGCTTCTCAGTGCTTCCATAAGGACTAGCTCAGATTAATAAGTTTGTGTTCCGAGTGGCAGCAGAGGACATTCCAGCCAGCAGATGAATGCACCCATTCATAGGTCCGATCACGCCTGTCACCACTGACATATCCAGTCACAGGCCTGTGACAGAATCGGCAAACTGTGGAAAGTTAAGGAAGGTGAGACAGAAGGCAAAGAACCCCTTGTAAGAAAAAACAGCAAATACTTTCTCGAATGTTGTGGTGTCACCGCCAGACACCACACTTGCTAGGTGGTAGCCTTTAAATCGGCCGCGGTCCGGTAGTATACGTCCGACCCGCGTGTCGCCACTGTCAGTGATTGCAGACCGAGCGCCGCCACACGGCAGGTCTAGAGAGACTTCCTAGCACTCGCCCCAGTTGTTTGGCTGACTTTGCTAGTGATGGTTCACTGACAAATTACACTCTCATTTGCCGAGACGATAGTTAGCATAGCCTTCAGCTACGTCATTTGCTACGACCTAGCAAGGCGCCATTATCATTTGCTATTTATCTTGTGATGCATGTACCATCAAGAGCGATGTTCACCAATTATGGATTAAAGTATTCCAGAAGCTACGTACTTTATTTGCTAGTATCCATTACTTGTCCTGTTCCAGACCTCACGCCAGCCTGCGTGAGCTTAACGCATGCCTTTCGGCTTCCTCCAAACCCCGTGGATTGGCTCCTGCCAATTCACAACAAATGTAGATGAAAATAACAGGTAGCTCAGTTGGAGGAGGTGGTGAATGGGTCCTCTCCCAGATACAGCAGTGGTGTGTACACAACAAACCATAGCCCCACAGAAAACCACATACACACCACTTGAAGGTCAACTTTCATTACGTAGAAATCCTGCAGTTAAATTAGCAAGATTCATCACCAGACAAACAGCCGTGTGATACCTTGGAGTCCAACTAGATGAAGACTGTAACTTCGCTCAACATATCCAGACATTCATAAACTAAACAAGCAACATTATGCACAAAACTGCCCCTGCCTCCACAGCAAAGTGCAAGCTAGTGCCATGTGCAGTGAGAGCCTATCACAGTGTCATTTTTACGTCTATCACACACCACGCAGTAAGTGTTCAGGTGCACGGACTTGGGTGCGCACAGGACAGGTGAATCCTGTGCCGTACACGGGGCAGTGTGCTCCTCAGACTCACAGAGTCCTTTGGCACCGTGCCACCTGATAAAGTCCAACAAATCTTAGACTACAAGGTAACAACAAAAGTCCAACTCCTGAACTGTAAAGTGGGTACATGGCAGAATGACTGGGACAACAGTGTAGATCTAAGAGAGAAAGCTGAAGAAACACTAGAAAGTGTGTATGAGTGGGCAGCTAACAACAAAGTCACATCATTCCATGTACGCTTTCACGGCTGGCGTCTTTATCAGTAAACTCTTCCGGGCTAAGTTGCCGTGGTCGATCTGTAGAACTTCTTCTCCCTGACGTTTCGTTCTCAAGTACGGAGAACATCTTCCGAGGTGAGTCGACGACTGGCTGCTAGGAGCTGGGGCCGCCGCTTATATGGATATCGTAGAGGGCGCCACCGCACGTCACGTGGCGTCGATGTGCAGCTATCTCTGGCTATCGTCTGTTCTCTCGATTGCAGGCAATCGATTGTCACGTGATTGATGCAACGTCGACCGCCATATCTTATCCAATTTTAATCCTTCTTCTTTACGATTAAAATTGTATTGATGTTTGTGGATTTCAATTGCCTCTCTACACATACGTGTATAATAATGCGACGTCCTCGCTAGCACGCTTGTTTCACCAAATTTTATTTCATGATCTCCATCCTTAAAAACATGTTCCGCCACTGCCGATTTGTCGATATGTCCCAAGTGACAGTTTCTTTTGTGCTCCGTCAACCGTGTATTGATGCTTCTTTTTGTAGTTCCTATGTAAACCCTGCCGCAACTACACGGAATTGTATATATACCCCTGGGGTGGCTAGGGGGTGACGAGCATCTTTTGTTGATCTTAGGCATTCACTAATTTTCTTAGTAGGTCTAAAATTGGATAAGATATGGCGGTCGACGTTGCATCAATCACGTGACAATCGATTGCCTGCAATCGAGAGAACAGACGATAGCCAGAGATAGCTGCACATCGAAGCCACGTGACGTGCGGTGGCGGGCCCTACGATCTCTATATAAGCGGCAGCCCCAGCTCCTAGCAGCGCCTTCTTTCAGTGTCTCTGCGCTCCCTCCTGCCCTGTCTTCCCTTTTCCTCTCCCGCCCCATGTGTCTCCTGCCTCTTCGTGAACCCACGGTTCCCCCTCCTCCCTTCCTCCCGCCACTTCCCCAGCTGCCCCATGCTCTCCCCTCCTTTTCCATCCTCTCTGCCCTTTCCCTCGGCAGGTCCCACCTGGTAGTTTTATTCTTCGTCGTGTGTGCTCCGAGTGGGTTTTAAGTGTGTTGTTTCGGAGTGTTTTTAATACTGTGGCCGACTTTTAACCTGTGCCTGTGCATCTAGTGACTTCCATGTGTTTTAAGAATCACCAATTGTGTTTTTTAACTTTCTGGTGACTTTTTTTAACTGTCCCCAATGAACGTCTACATATCGGTGTATTTTTTACCTCCATTTTCTCCCCTTACTCTGTTTTATGTTCCCCCTTTTTACCTCCTTATGTATGTATTATTTTATTCTTGTTTTAATTGTCATATCACTCGGCTGAAGAGCGGCGGATTGTGCTGCTGCCAGCCCTCCCCTGCCCGTATGGGGCAGGGGAATGAAATCACAATAAAGAAAAAAAAAAAAAAAAAACTCCTAGCAGCCAGTCGTCGACTCACCTCGGAAGATATTCTCCGTAGTTGAGAACGAAACGTCGGGGAGAAGAAGTTCTACAGATCGACCACGGCAACTTAGCCCGGAAGAGTTTACTGATAACAAAGTCACACTTAATATTAAGAAAACAAGTGCTATGAACTTTTACAGAAACAAAAAACCATATTATAACAACCTGAAGTTAGGTAATGAAACCATACAATGGGTGGAAAGCACAAAATTTCTTGGCATGCAAGTTGATAGTTGAAGTGGGAATACCATGTAAAAATACTTCGTAACAGAATCTCTACAGCGTGCTATGCCCTCAGAGTTCTTACTTCAGCATGCGATATTTCACGTATTAGATCAGTATACTTTGTGTGTATCCATTCTGTTACTAGTTATGGGATAATATTCTGGGGAGTGAACAGGAAAAATATCAAAGCTATATTCAAATTGCAGAAAAGAGCAGTACGTATAATGACCAAGAGTGGCAGCATGGCTCACTGTCTTGAACTTTTTAAAATGCTGGAAATCTTAACTGTCCCATGTGAGTATATTTTTCAGAATGTTGTGTACATTAAAAAAATATTGGACACTATGTTAACAATGGTTCTGTACATGGTTACAAAACTAGGAACTGCAATAATTTGCATCTGGATAGAAAAAATAAAGTTAAAATGCAACAGAGTCTACTGTATAATGCCATCACATTATATAATAAATTACCGCAAAACATAAAAGACATAGAGACAATCTCCTCCTTCAAAGAAAAACTAAAAAATATGTTTACAAAATAAAAGTTACTATACAGTAATGGAGTACTTGAATTAAAAAAGGTTACTTAAACTCTGAAAGTTCTGTGTTAAACTATATGGAGAAATAATAATTACATAAGACTGAAAAATGTAAATTAGATTATAAGAAAATTTCACTGTCATGTATTGTGTAAGAAACAAATTTAAACTGTTAAATTGTCTATTATTTAATGACGAAATCCATACAATGTAAATTGTTTCACGGATTAATAAAGAAATCAAATCAAATCAAATGAAATCAAGTGAAATGGGTCAAGTGTTTAACAACTATTCCTATGCATTTCAGAGTACCTAGTGCTTGGATGTGTAAACCCCAGTCTGGGCTTGGTACATTATCTAATGGAGCATGGGCCCATATCCAGTTTACCTGCACAGGTTTAACAATAAAGACAATGATGTTTGTCAGTTTGGTCTGGTCATAGAGTAATTCACGACAACATTGCCTTTAACTGTGATGCCTATAATGGAATTAGGGAACTGATAGAAGCTAATCGACCACTACACGAACTTACAAGAAATAAAAAACGGTGGATAATAATAGGCAATATTGCTAACACCACTTACTGGCATGAAAATACAAATTTGCCAGAGATATAACAATTATATAATCCCTCCCACCCAGCACAGCATCCATATACACTACTGGCCATTAAAATTGCTACACCACGAAGATGACATGCTACAGAAGTGAAATTTAACCGTCAGGAAGAAGATTCTGCGATATGCAAATAATTAGCTTCTCAGAGCATTCACACAAGGTTGGCGCCAGTGGCGACACCTACAACGTGCTGACATGAGGAAAGTTTCCAACCGATTTCTCATACATAAACAACAGTTGACCGGCGTTGCCTGGTGAAACGTTGTGGTGCTGCCGCGTGTAAGGAGGAGAAATGCGTACCGTCACGTTTCCGACTTTGATAAACGTCGGATTGTAGCCTATCGCGGTTGAGGTTTATCGTATCGCGATATTGCTGCTCGCATTGGTCGAGATCTAATGACTGTTAGCAGAATATGGAATCAGTGGGTTCAGGAGGGTAATACGGAACACTCTGCTCAATCCCAACGGCCTTGCATCACTAACAGTCAAGATGACAGGCATCTTATCTTCATAGCTGTAACGGATCGTGCAGCCACGTCACGATCCATGGGTCAACATATGGGGACGTTTGCAAGACAACAACCATCTGCACGAACAGTTCGACGACATTTGCAGCAGCATGAACTAACAACTCGGAGACCATGGCTGCAGTTACTCTTGATGCTGCATCACAGACAGGAGTGCCTGTGATGGTGTACTCGATGACGTACCTGGGTGCACAAATGGCAAAACGTCATTTTTTCGGATAAATCCAGGTTGTGTTTACAGCATCACGATGGACGCATCCGTGTTTGGCGATGTTGCAGTGAACGCACATTGGAAACGTGTATTCATCATTTCCATACTGGCGTATCACCTGGCGTGATGGTATGGGGTGCCATTGGTTACACGTCTCAGTCACCTCTTGTTCGCATTGACAGCTCTTTGAACAGTAGACATTACATTTTGGATGTGTTACGACCCGTGGCTCTACCCTTCATTCAATCCCTGCTAAACCCTACATTTCAGCAGGATAATACACGACCACATGTTGCAGGTCCTGTATGGGCCTTTCTGGATACAGAAGATGTTTGACTGCTGCCCTTGCCAGCACATTCTCCAGATCTCTCACCAATTGAAAACGTCTGGTCAATGGTGGCCGAGCAACTGGCTCGTCACAATACGCCAGTCACTACTCTCGATGAACTGTGGTATCGTGTTGAAGCTGCCTGGGCAGCTGTACCTGTACATGCCATCCAATCTCTGTTTGACTCAATGCCCAGGCGAATCAAGGCCGTTATTACGGCCAGAGGTGGTTGTTCTGGGTACTGATTTCTCAGGATCTATGCACCCAAATGGCCTGAAAATGTAATCACATGTCAGTTCAAGTATAATATAGTTGTCCATTGAATACCCATTTATCATCTGCATTTCTTCTTGGTGCAGCAATTGTAATGGCCAGTAGTGTAGCAGTGCCAATGTGAGTAACAAAGTGCAGCTAGTCTTGTGGAAGATGTGGATGCGAGCATCGCATTACAGAACGTGCTTCTACAGCCAATATCACAGCAACACACAAGGTACAAGTCACAGTATGACAACAGCCTCACGATGGCGCAGCTTCCAATTTCACCTCGGTGAGAGAGACGAGGAGATGGGCCTCGAAGGGAGGTGTATAACACGTGAAGTGTAACACGGTGCCTTAATAGTCCCAATGTTTTTCTGAGACAGTTTTCAAACACACAAAAAATAATTATGAAAACTAAAGTGTTTACTATGGCAGAGAAAGAATGGTATCATGCTCTGATGCCACTGAAGGGCATATTTAGCCAATACAAAAGCATGCAGTCTTTCAACTAATATTGGCACTGATACATGGTACAATCACTCAAAACATGTAACAACTTTAAAAAATGTTGGCACATAACCTATTATGTTAACAGAGAGAGTAGGCCTAAACTAAACAATAAAATAAAGAAATAAAATCAAACAATGGAAAATCCCGGATGGAATGTAACAATTTTATGAAAAGGAAAGGTACTACTGACAATATAGTGGAGATGCTGAGTCACAGATAGGTACAACAAAAAGACTATCACAATATAAGCCTTCAGCCAACAAGGCCTTCATCGAAAATAGAACCCCCCCCACACACACACACGTGTGTGCGCAACTGCAGCCTCTGACTGGGTGGGGGTCAGGAGGAGGCTGCGGTGGGGAGGGGGAGGGATAGCAGAGTAGGGGAGGGAGACAGTGAAGTGCTGTTGGGCAGTGTGCAAGGATGAGATGGAGAGAGGGTGCACAGCTAGGTGCAGTTGGGGGTTAGACAGTGGGCGGGGGAGAGGTGAGGGGGAGGGAGTGTAGCCTGCTTCCGTACAGCCTAGACACCCGTGGTCGTCACATCTGCAGTGATGAGTGGTCCCCCTCAAAATATACCGAGGGTCTCACTGAGGCCCTCACAGACCACAATTATGCTCTGAACCTTGTACAAAAACAAATCTCCCTTGCTTTTTCAGCCCCCCACAAACTCCAAACGTCTCACTGCCTGGTCACAGAGCAACATTCCCCTCGTAGCTCAGTACCACCTCAGGACTGGAACAACTGCACCTAGCTGCCCACCCTCTCTCCACCTTGTCCTTGCGCGCTCCCCAGCGCCACTTCATTGTTCCCCACTCCTACCCTGATATCCCTCACCCTACCCGCCCCAGCCTTCTCTGTACCCTGACCCAGTAGCACTCCCATCATGCACTGCTGCTATTGTCCACATTGTGGCTTCAGCTGCCAGAGGCTGCAGTCGTGTGTGTGTGTGTGTGTGTGTGTGTGTGTGTGTGTGTGTGTGTGTGTTGGTTGTCTATTTTCGACAAAGCCCTTGTTGGCCAAAAGCTTATATTGACAGTCTTTTTGTTGTGCCTATCTGCAACTCAGCATCTCTGCTATATGGTGAGTAACACCTTTCCTTTTCATAATAAAATAAATAAATATATAAAGAAACATCTAAAGAGACAGAGACTGCTGTGTAATTGTAAAACAAAGTGTAGCGCTGTAAATAGAGAGATGGTGAATGAAACATTTATGGCTGTCAAAGGACTAAATGTGAGAAACCTACAACAACTGCCTTAGCAGAATATTATCAAACTATCTCTCACAAAACTAAAAGAAATTCTGGTCATATGTAAAGGCTCTCATGGACGAGACAGGAATTGGAATTGAAATTG
The DNA here is from genome assembly GCF_023898315.1 of Schistocerca nitens. Lineage (NCBI taxonomy): Eukaryota > Metazoa > Arthropoda > Insecta > Orthoptera > Acrididae > Schistocerca > Schistocerca nitens. The sequence continues at coordinate 171,963,100 of NC_064625.1, read as the reverse complement.
AGGGTAGCAAATCAACTGCAGAAATGCTGATCTCTTCTTTCAACTGCTTTTTTACAAAAGAAAATTCACAAGTATTGCCTAAATTTAATCCTCACGTCAGTGCAAAGATGAGTGAAATAGGTATTAATGCCAGCTATGTTGAGAAACAGGTGAAATCATTAAAATGAACTAAATTCTGTACTCTGATCAAATCCCTGTCAGATTTTGTATTAAATATGCAGCTAAGTTAGCCCCTCTTTTGACTATAATATATCCAGATTTCTTGAATGAAAGACCCTGCCCAATAGTAGGTCACACCCACTTACAAGAAGGGAGGTAGAAGTGATCTGCAAAACTATCATCTAGTATCCTTAAAATCCATTTGTTATAGGATATTAGAACATGTTCTGAGCCAAAATGTAATTAGGTTTCTTGAACAGAATCGCCTCCTCCATGTCAAGCAAAATGGATTCCGAAAACATCAGTTGAGTGAAACCCATCTAGGACTTTTCCTCATGTGACATCCTGAGAGCCACAGATCGAGGCAGTCACATAGATGTAGTATTTCTCGATTTCTGAAAAGCATTTGACCGAGAACTAAATCTACACTTATTATTGGAACTATGGTCGTACTGAGTACCTGCAAAATTTGAGATGGGACTGAGGATTTCTTCGTAGGAAGGATGCAGCATGCTATCTTGGATGGAGAGTCATCAACAGATGTAGAGATAACTTCAGATGTGCCACAGAGAAGTGTTGGTACCCCTGCTGCGCATATTGTATGTTAATGACCTTACAGACAATATTAACCTCACTCTACTTGCAGATGATGCTGTTATCTGTAATGAAATTGTGTCTGTATAAAGTTCCACAAATATTCAGTCGGACATTAAATAAGATTTCAAAGTGAGCAGAGATTGGCAGTTTGTTTAAGGGGCTCCGGAATGGCTCAAAATCATGAAAAGTTCAATTTTTACTTTTTTGCGTTTTCTGAATCTGCAGACTATTACCTTTTAATAGATATATAATTTATTCAATTCCGAAGACTACAACTATTCTAAAATTTTTTTTGAAATGTGTTCTACATGGGCGTGACCCACTGTGGCGCTGTTAAACTGCTGTCAAATGGTGTTATTATTAACGTCCGTGTTCATCAGGTACATTTTAGTGATGTGAGATAAAGTATGTGTTGTGGCTAACCTGTGATGGTTCAATATATATCGCTGGTGTGATTGTCGATTGTTTCAAGTTTATTTACTCTGTCGTTATCTCGAAAATATTCGTAATTAATTCTGTTTCTTGAGTCTCTGTTTTGTTCAAGTATAATAATGAGTAAAAGTAAAGTTATTAGAAATCCTCTGAAGGCTTTTTAGAAAAGGAGAAACGTTGGAAAGCCAAAGGTATGTGTTATTACTGTAAACAATAAAGACGATAACCAAGTGAGTGAAACTAACCTCTCAAGTACACCTGCCCATAGCAGTCAAAGTGGGAAAGAAAATACTTCACAGAAGAAGCTTGGTTCAATGAGTGAAAACTATGAATGTTTTATGGGCGAATCGGATGTGAATGAAATATTTGATATGTCGGTTCTCAAAGGAATTTTTTCAAACTGTGTAAGATGTATTCATTGTAGTGAAGTTGGTCTGGAACTCTCCATATTAAAGCACGTAGGACTTGCTAGTGAAATACAACTGAAATGTGATAAGTGTTCATACATGACCACCTTTTGGAACAGTGTTGCAGTAACTGCAACTGAAGAAAATGGTAGCAAAATCTACAAACACAACAATAGATTTGTTTATTCCTTGCGTTCAGTTGGTAAGGGTGCTACTGCAGGTGCAATTTTCTGTGGCATCATGAATCTTCCAAATCCCCCAACCAAGTTTATGACCTATAATAAATTAATAGGGTCTAAAGTAGAAGATGTCTGTATAGAATCTATGAAGAACGCCGTGGAAGAGGCAGTAATGGAAAATAATGGTAACAGAGATTTGACTGCAGCGTTCGATGGTACCTGGCATAAACGGGGACGCACATCTCTTCATGGTGTAGAATCTGCCACCAGTATGTATACAGGGAAAGTTTTAGATGTAGCAGCAATATCAAAGTATTGTAGATGTCCACAAAAATATAAAGGTACACATGAAAATAATTGCAAAGCTAACTATAGTGGCAGTAGTGGAGGAATGGAAGTGGCTGGTGTTGCCAGTATATTCCAGCGTTCTGAGGCGTGTGATAAAGTGCGATATGTTAATTACCTTGGTGACGGTGATTCTAAAAGTTTCAAACATGTTCAAGGACTGAAGCCCTATGGTGATAATGTTGTAGTGCAGAAATTTGAGTGTATTGGACACGTACAGAAGCGAATGGGAACAAGACTTCGGCGACTGAAAGCTTCGTACAAAAAAACAAAAACTCAGTGATGGTAAAGGGTTGGATGGGAAGGGAAGGTTAACTGACAGTGTAATTGACAAAATACAGAACTATTATGGAATGGCTATTAGGCAAAATACACAAAGTGTCGACGAAATGAAGAAGGCTGTTTGGGCTCTTTTTTTCATACTTCTTCAACCGATGAAAATCCCCAACATAGCTTGTGTCCCAAAGAAGAAGACAGTTGGTGTAAATATAGCAAAGGATTGCTAACTGGTGAAGTGTACACTCATAAGCATAGTCTGCCTCATGCAATAATGGAGGTGATAAAACCTATTTTCAGAGATTTAGCAGCACCTGAACTGTTGAAAAAGTGTATTCACGGAAAAACTCAAAACCCCAATGAAAGTGTAAATAGTGTTATATGGTCGAGAATCCCCAAGACTGTATTTGTTGGAATAGAAACACTTCACTTTGGTGTGTATGATGCTGTTGCGACTTTCAATGATGGCAACATTGTAAGGTGCAAGGTATTTAGAAATATGGGAATGAAGATAGGTTCTAACATGGTACGAGCGATGCTTGCTTTAGACAAGGAACGCCTTCGGGCTGCAGACAGGGCTGTAAAGAGTCTAGAAATACAAGCAAGAGTAAACAGGAGGAGGAACAAGAGGAAGCTGGAGGAGGAGTTTGCAGAGGATGAAGATAATCCATCCTATGGACCTGGAATGAACTAAAAAGTTAATCCAATCTTTGTCGCTCGATTCCCAAAACTTTTATTTTCTCATACTAATTACATGTTTTCTAAGGATCTTCCAAATACATTTGTTTCAAACTTTCAGTAAATGTTACACAGTACCTTCTGCATAATTTAACACAGCCTTTTTCCAAAAAACTGTATATTTTTGAATGTATAAATAAAAAATTGCAAAAAAATGTTGTGAATTTTCATTACAATTGAAAAAAAATCATCTTTAATAACTGAACTAAAATTTTGTAAAATCCCTGTGTTAAGTTGTAGCCCATATTCCAATAAATAATCTGTAAACAGTTCAACTTCCTACCTCAAATACTTTGTGAGGAAAGATGTAATTTATAAGCGTTATTTTAACATTGCAAGTATAGGGCGTTCCGGAGCCCCTTAAATGTTCAGAAATGTAAGATCGTACATTTCACAAAAATGAAAAAGAATGCAGTATCCTATGAGTAAAATATCAATGAGTCACAGCTGATATTGGTTATCTCATGCAAATACATGAGTGTAACAATTTGTAGAGGTATGAAACTGAACTGTGGGCTCACTCTTAGGTTAAACAGATGTTAGACATTAATTCATTGGGCAAATACTGGGGCAAGCACAATCAGCATACAAAGGAGGCTGTTTGCAAATGACTAGGGTGACAAATATTGCTCAAGTATGTGGGATCCATACCGAAAAGAACTGACAGGGATATTGAATGTATACAGAGAAGGACAACACGAATGGTCACAGGCTTAAGAAACTGAACTAGCAGGCTCTTCAAGATAGACCCAATTTATTCTGTGAAAACCTTCTCATAAAGTTTCAAAAACCAGCTTTTAAGTGATGATTCTAGAAATACACATTTTGGACACATATTAGTGGACATTAATATGGAGTGTATCCTGCCTTCACCTTTATAACAGCTTCCACTCAGCTGGAGATGCATTCAGTGAGGTGTCTCAATGCCGGTGGAGGAACGGCAGCCCGTTCTTCATTGAGATCTGATGCCAGAGGAGACAGTTATGTGGGAAACAGGAGTGAAGTGTTTCTCTGGGTTCATGTTAGGACTCTGGGCAGGCCAGTCTATTTTAGGAAAGTTACTGTCCTCCCACCCTCGCCTCACAGTTGCTGGTTTATGACAGCGTGCATTGTCATGCAATGCAAACAAGCATCATCTCAGGACAGTTCATCTACTGCAGGCACTAAATAAATCTGAAAAGTGTGTTTGGCATTTAGCATTCTCTTACATGCGATAAGGGGACAACTCACTTACCGTGAAAAACACACCCGCACCGTATCACCGCCACCTCCGTTCTTCACCCTTGGCACTACACAGTGGCAGGTAACATTATCCAGACATTGTTAAACACAAGCCCAACTTCATTTTTGTACATAACTGCTTTTCCTTTGAAAACCAGATTTGTAAATGAGCCCACAGTACAGCCATGGGCACTCTCGTGGCTTCTTTCCAAACTTCCTGAGGTTATTGAACACTCCTGTCCCTCATAAAAATTAGATATTATAATAAAATTATAAAACACAATTACTGTGGTGTCATTCACCATAGACACCACACCAGGCTTGACAATTCCTAATTCGCAAGTTTACACCGGACATTCCAAGAGCCACCTCAGAGGCAGCCACCCAGCAGGTGTGGCCGTCAACTGACAGCCGTTACACCGGTGCACTCTCCTCGGTTGACGCGGGCAGTACTGCTATCTGACTGTATAAAAGGCCGCTGCGAGTGATCTTCGGCCCCTTCAGTCGAGTATAATGCGTCTGTGGATACTCGGCCTGTCTCTCGAGTGATTACAGTGAATTACGGACTTCTGGGTGTTACGTTGGATCTGCCAACACTTGCGTTCCGCAACCTGTTTAAGTTGAGTAAACCAGTTTCACCCAACTGTTGTGTCTCTCATTCTTTCCTTTCTACCTTAGAATCCACACATCAGTACAGGATAAAACATTGTAATTAGTATGAGAATCTTCATCAACATAAGAAAAAATTGCCACGAGTTACACTTGTTGATTTTAATATGTGTGAATGATTATGTTTATTTGTTGCACCAAAAGAAAAATTTATTTAAAAAAAACCATAAGATTGTAATGAATAATTGAGGAGAAAGTGGTGGTAGTGATGACGATTTTGGTTTGCACGGTGCTCAACGGCATGGCTATCAGCACCTGTGCAAATTCCCAATATTTTCACTGTCCTGTCTCACCGAGTTCCCAAATGATGACAAAATGATGAGGACAACACAAAAACCCAATCCCTGAGTAGAGAAACTCCCCAACCCAGCTGGGAATTGAACCTAGGGTTCTGTGATCCAGAGGCAGCAACACTAGCCATGTTTTTTCCCCCCCTTAATCTCATTTTGTTTGTTAGTGTCCGTTCTATTTGCTCGGGGCGGACTTACCGTATCACTCGTCCAAGTTCATCGGTGATCCATTAGCTCAGTTTTTTTATTACAGAGGGCAGCTAACCCTCTGACCGAACACGCTGAGCTACCGTGCCGACACCACTAGGCTACGAGCTGTGGACTTGGGGTGAAAGAAATGGAAAGGAAACAGGATGGGGAAGAGATAGGAAGGGAAGAATTACTTCCAGCCACACAGGGCACTGTGGCAATGCGACAGTAGGAGTTGAAAATTTGTGCCAAATCGAGGCTCGCACCCTGGTGCTTCACTTTCCTAGAATGGTTCCCTCGACTGCCTCAGCCAGCCAGACACACTTTCCATCAGACTCAAATTTCTACCATCCCACTTGCAGCACTGCAGTGACCCCTGCCCATTAACCCTCTCCTACCAGATTTCTGATTACTGTAGGAATTTGGACACTGGTTGTGCATCAGCACTGAAACTTTTTCATCAAACAGCCATCACGCCCACAGAGTAATAGATATGAGTTGTGTTCTGTCAGATGTGTCCGACACCGGTCACATCTGGAAATCAAATTATGGGACAGAATGGCTAACTGCTACTCACATTCAGGAGGCAAAATTCTTATTCTGTTGATTGTACTTTTACATGTTTCAGGTGACAGTACTAAGGAGTACTGGCCAGACAGTCTGTCTTATATTTTATTACTTGATAATATGTGTCATAATTCCAAGTTAGTATAAAAAATTTGACCTTCTAATTAACATTATTTCAGTTAGGGAATAGCTTCTCGCATAAACATGTGGTGTGAAGATCACAAAAGGAATATTTTTCTCGGACCATCAGTCTTCTGGACGGCCAGCCACAATTTCTTCATATACGTCTACACTAGCGCTCTGCAAACCGCTGTAAAGTGCACGGCAATGTGCGTTTTTCCTTGCACCAATCATTAAGGGTTCTTCCCATTCCATTAGTGTATAGTGTGCAGGAAGAATTTGAAAATGCTTCTGTACTTACTGTAATTTGTCTGTTCTCATCCTCGCAATCCCAACAGAAGTGATACACAGAGGGCCGTAGTACACAGTTCAATTGACAGGACACCCGTATTTAATGTGGAATTGACCACTAGATGCTGCGAGAGGCAGACTCACCAGTATAAAAGGAGGTGGATATTATTTGTGTTGTCAGTAGAGAAACAGGAACAGCAGAATCGGTCGGTCAAGTGAACTCGGTGCCTTCAAATGTGAGCTTCTCAAAGCCAAGAGGAACATTTCAACCCTTATGAAGCTGATTGTTACTGATGCGACTGTGAACTGCAAACGTGAAGGAACAGCCACAGATAAAACAAGATCAGGCAGATCTCAAGTACTGATAGACAGTGACTGCCAAGCATTACTCAGAAAGGTTGAAACAAAGGGGACACACACGAGTTCCAAAGTGTTACTGACTGTCCAGCTAACACAATGACTGCGCGTAGGGAGTTAGAAAGAATAGGGTACAATGGCCACGCAGCACACTTCTGTAATCAGTGCTACGCGATGCTTGCTGTTGAGATCAACACCACTGGACAGTGGGTGACTGAAACAAGTGATTTGACCTTATGTGTAATGCTATACTGCCTACGGCAGTACAGAAGGGTTGCATTTGAACAATGTCTGCATAATGTTACCTGCAATTGTGCAGTGCCAACAGTGAAGTGTTGATGTGGTGGTGTTACTGAATGGGTTTGCGTTTCATTGTTAGAAAGTGGTCTCCGTATTGCACTTAAGAAAATGGTGAATGTGGAAGGATATGAATGCATTTTACAGATCTGTTTCCTGCATTTTTGTGGAAGATGAGATCAAGGTGATGTTACATGTCAGCTTGTGGTTAATGAAAAGCACTTTCTTTCCCTCTTTAGTATCAGGTTCTTAGTCCTCTTTAATCAGTGTTCCTTTGTTTTTGTGTTACTTTTGTTGGTACTATTGCTGCATTTTTAACTAGCAAACCATTCTAACCCATATTACAAATGTTGTTATGCTACTCCGGTGTTTTTTTTTTTTTTTTTTTTTTTTTATGTCATGTATCCACATATTTTCATTCACAGCTTAACAATGTGGGCTAATATAATGATCACTTAACATAAATTTTACACACTGACACAACTACTTATATTAATAGTGAACAAAGGTATGCATATTTTTGGTACACAACAATGTAGTTCTGAATTAAAAAATCACAAGAAAAAATATTTTCCTTTTAACATTGCTTTTATTTTGTAGATACCGTATCACAGATTTTTTAAATGTAAATTTACCAAAAAAAAAAAAACTTTCTGAAATTATAACAAGTGCAAAAAGTATAACAGGTGCAAAAAAAATAACATAGGTACTTTGTACTATTTTGATATATAACATATAATAAATCAATTAACAAACATAAGGATATGATAACATGATTCCATGACAGACATCTTATAACCAAACCAATAGTCAACAAACAGAACAGGGTTACTAGCTGCACAAATGAAATCATCAGCAATGAAATGAGTGAAGTGATTGGATGTCTCATTCAAAGCTTCACTATAACCTAGGAACTAATGACCATTACTGAAATTTGTAGAAAAAATTATGCTTCTGTGCACTAAGTGGAAAATTCCATGCATCTCTTATGTTTTGTTACTTCATGCTGCTTGTAATATATCAAGGAATTGTATCCTTTTTTTAGCAAGCATTACTTGTCACTGATACATCAATCTGTGAAGGAATGGCTGCACTCTGCCCCTCCCCCTTTTTCAGTGATTTTAATCTTCCATTTTTGTTTCCTGTTTTATCCCATTACTACCAAACCAAGAATTAAATTTACAGACACTGAAATAAATACTGCATTATTTTGGAACTGATTGCAAGTTAGGACATAACATGTCCACTTTCTAATGAAGTACTGTGAATAGCTTCAAGAAAAAGAATTCAGTACTATACAGTGAAATGGTTGAGTGACTAAGCTGCAACATTGATGTAAACATAAGCAAGTAAAACAAGGCTCAAGTTTAACAACAGTGACAAAGCAGTAATAATCAAAGCTCCTAGCAGTTCTTAAAAACTATGGTATACAAGACAGTGTTTCTATGGAAGATATTGCCAGCTCTCATACTGCTTCCTAATTCTTTTAAGCACCAATCAAACTCTCCCTTCAATGATAATAAACTTGATGTTTACATAATTCAGTAACCACCACCACAATAGTCCTCCAATTTTTAATCCACTCCACCCTTCCCCTCCCCAAGAAACACAAACCCTCTCCTATCTTGATCATATGGTTTTCTTTCAATCTCTCCTCTTCCAGTACCTTATTTCCTAGTCCTTTATGCCAGTTAGTTTCCTGCTGTCTGAATTATTCTCTTTCTCTTCTCTAATTTCATATGCCAGAGTCCTATATTTCTGCGTCCTATCCCCTTTATATCTCGTGAACTTCTCTTCACCTGGGTTCTGTGGGTGCTGCTTCCCCCTATCCCATGTCCCCTAAACATTGTCTCTTTTTGCTGCTTCAGAACAATCCTATGGTCCTGAACATTAATGATGCAGCTTTTTAAAAACATTATTTTTATTGCCTGTACAAGGAGCTGCACACCGTGAAGTATTAACGTGCCCATATACACCTCAGAAAACATAACAAAGCTCCCAATTTAATTTTTATTTTTATACAATTCCTCTTGTCTAACTTGGTGACTTAGTGGGTAAGCATCATACTACAATGTGAGACTTTAATTTCTCTCAGCAAATACAATGTTCAAATAACTTACGAGAGTGCTGCCAATATCTTGACAGGGGCACACCCTGCCACTATCAGGGCAATACTGCTGCAAGTGACCTTGGATCACAGCACCCATGTCATCTTGGAGAAGGAAGAGGAGGAGGAGATTAGTAGTTTGATGCACTATCGACAATGAGGTCATTATAGACTGAGCACAAGCTCGGATTAGGGAAGGACGGAGAAGGTAAGCGGCCTTGCCCCTTCGAAGGAACAATCCCGGCATTTGTATTAAGCGATTTAGGGAAATCACGAAAAACGTAAATCGGGATGGCCAGACAGGTTTGAACCATTGTCGTCCTGAATCTAAGTCCAGTATGCTAACTGCTACCCTCACCTGCTCATTTTTCACCTCGGACCCTGAGAATTTGTCAGCTGAGTTAGCCCATCTCAAAGTCACCTTCCTATCAGAATGGTTATAACAGAAAACAGATCAGACATGCAGTGTACTATCGACCGACTGTGCACTCGACGAATGATGATAATATCAAGGTGGCACCAAAGTCTACGGCCTTTTTGCATTACACGGGGGGAATTTCAAACAGGATTGGTCATACTTTGGGGAAATGCAATGTGAAGTGTGTATTTTGGTCACCACTGAACATCAGGGTCCTATCAGGCTCTGTAAAGGATGATCCCAATTTGCGTAAGGCTGGTGTCTACTGTGTTCCTTGTAGTTGTGACATGTCACGTATTGGTCAGACCATCAGGACTGTGGAGGACTGTTGTACTTAGCGTAAGTGGCATACACACTTACAACAGCCACGCAAATGCACCATTGCAGAAAATTGTCTTTGCAGTGGTCACCCTAAGGAAAACAAAAACACTGAGATTCTGGCATGCACTTCCAGCTATTGGGATAGTGTTATTAAGGGAGATGTTGAAATTAAATTAGCAACTAACCTTATAAATAGAAATGGTGATTTTTATTTAAATACTGCATGGAATCTTGCTCTCTCCCTTGCCAAAAAAATCTGTTGACTATTAATTTCATTATCAAAAACTTCTGACGATGAGCATCTTGGTTTGTGATGGCACTAGTGTTTATAGTGTGTGAGAGTGTTACCTTTCTAGAGTTTCTCTGAAAACTGAGGTTTTAAATTTCCTGGCACAGTGCTTACTTGCTGCAGTTTTGCACTGAAAATGGCAGGGTGTGCTCCTGTCGAAACATCGTCGGTTACCAATGATGTCACCTGGCTGCATTTCCGTAAGTTATTTAATCGTAATACAAATCCGAAGGTTTGGGGTACAACTTTCAGTTGGTTCTAGCATTTTCCCTGTCATCTCTGGAAATGTTGATTTCAAAAATGCAAGTTTCATTGCAGTTAAGTGTCAATGTTAAAATGTAGGGCCACCTACAACTAGCTGGAGCAATCAGTTCAAAGGTGAGAAGAGAGCACTGCCACACCATCTCCATTAGGACAATGCCCAGTAAAACACAGTGGTGTTCAAACCAGCCTTTGGGCTAGAATGCTTTTACAATTCCTCTTCAACAGTTTATGATAGATAAAGGCTACCGACACAATGCACCACCAGAGAAATTGCACTTGTTAGCTGCCTGCACCCAATAGAGAAAGGAATAGGGTGCTCCTGTCACTCGTCCCTCCGTAGCTTGAATGTCCGCCAACACAGCAGGGTGCCTCACATCAAATATTCGATTTCCTAATGCGTTAAAGACATTTGCATAAATGCTGCAGCAAGTTGCGAGCAAGAGCATGGAGTATTTATCAGCAGCTGACACTGAGAAAGAAGCTTCCTCCAACACACACAGATTGTGTGACATCATCGTATGAGATGCAGAGACAACCTTAAGATGTGAGATTTCAGTGTGGAGTGCAGAGAAAAGCAGGCAGTAGACTGCCTAAATCGTGTCCTGTGACTGCCACAGACCTCCTCACACTATCACCACACACAGTTTATGTGGCCATGTTTTGATCAAAGGAAAAAAAAATCATTAAATTCAGTTAATTTAATTTTCTTTCATAGCAGATTGTACAAACTTTGATGTTTGTCTTTAGTTAACTTCCAACAAAATAAATGAGGCTGCTTGACCAACACGTTGTCCTCTCTAGTTATTCACCATCACCTAAACATCTGTTATGTACCTAAGAAATAAAACTATGGAATAATGCTTAATATTCTTACTCTTTTGCAATGTTATAGTCCAGCAATACCTAAATGTTTTGCCTAGTGAATCTTTGTCAATGATTACCACCAGTCTTTTTCTTATCACAATACGTATTTCATGTGACCCATAAAGCACTCCCGGATAGCCGAGTCAGTAAGAGTTTGGCGCAATGCAGGCCTAAGCTTGATTCTGAGTCTCTAGATATAGTTTTGATCTGTCAGAGGAATTCAATATGCATTTCATTAAAATCTCATATAAAATTTTGTCACCACACATTGAATGATCGAAATCAAACACCAGGAATATAAAAAAAAGTCTGACTTTGGCTGCATGCGTGACACCGACATGAAAGAAGAGTTTGTTTAGAACCAAAATGAAATGTCATGTGACTAGGGCCTCCCACCGGGTAGATCTATCACCTGATGCAGGTCTTTTTAGTTCACGCCATTTTGGCGACTTGCGTGACAACGAGGACGATAGAATGATGAAGACAACACAACACCCAGTCCCCGAGCAGAGAAAATCTCCAACCAGTCGGAAATCCAACCCGGGCCACTCACATGACTTTCTGCTATACTGGCCACTCAGCAGTAGCTATTTGAAAAATACCCCTCCACCGCCATGCACACACATAACCTGACTCCCACTTATAATACACTAATAACTGTAGGGGACTGATGACCTCAGATGTTGTCCCATAGTGCTTAGAGCCTTTTGAACCAGTAACTGTAACTATTGACACAACAAATGATGTCTGTATTAACAACAAAAATAATTTAATACAGATAGGCACTGATGATAATTTCATTAAAATAACAATTAATTCAAAATAAAAAATAATTCTTATTATTAAATAACATCAAATCCTGATAAGGTCATAAATTCATTCTAACAAAAGAAATAAAAAGTTAGAACTACATTAAAATAATACAGACAGGAACAAAGTGTCTGGACATGAAATTGAGACAGTGAACATAAACAACAGATCACACCTATCCTGAATATTGTATTCATTGTGCAGAGTGGTAATGAACAAAAACATATTACAGCATAACTCAAATCAGTGTAACAATTGGTTAACACATATTTATTTCTTGTGCTTTACTTTCATTGAGAATGTTATTCAAGTGTAAAAGCTTCATATTTTGACTATAATTCTTTTTGGAACAGTTTCCCAGTTTAACAAATCATGGCAGTTTTTGTGCAAAATTTTTCTACTTTAGTTCTTAGACTTCTAATATTGCAATCAGTTTCTTCTTCACTGTGCAGCTACTGTTGCGCATATGCACTATGTGATGTACTAACCTACTTAAAATGTGCATTTAAAATATTACTTAGTAAACAATAACTAATCTGCAATGCAAGATGTCCTGTCACAAGGTAGATTATTAACAATTTACCACAGGTTAACAATTATTTTAAAACAACAATATAAAAATAATTTGAGTCCACATGTAAATTTTATGTACGACAAAATAGAAAACTTAGAACTTAAAAAAGAAAGTACTTATTTGGTTCACTGAGGATTTGCAGTCGATGAAGTGAATGTTGCCTACATTTTGCAAGTGAAAATGTTTTGTGCTTGTTGCACAGTGTTCTCACTGTGTCTTCCAGTTTTACATCATTAATGTCTTATGCAACAGAAAGTTTGTCACGTGGTTGCAGATGGTGATGTCGAAGGGGAAGGTGGAGAAATATAAGAGGAGAGCAACAACGGGCCACAACCGTATAAGGAGTTGGGAACACAGGCTGTGCTAGTTTTCTCAACATAGTTTTTACTACACCACCACCAACCATTACTTCACGCTATGAGAAACTCAATCATTCAGTGGCACCAGAACACAATGAATGTCTCCTAAAGGTGTTTTTTTCCCCCCTCTGAAAATGAGCAATGGTTAACGAAAACCAGACAACCTTCAGATCTATTCATCACTTGCAGACCCTCTACAAAATCAGTCACAACCTGCTTTTCTGCATTTTCTTCTTCATAAATGAAAAAAAAAAATTTTTCTGTAGATTATCATCTAAATCAAGTCATGTATATGCATTATTTTTATTTTAAATCATAGTAATATCAAAAACAATATGGAATTATATTTGTTTTTACAGGAAAAGCCATCCTCAAATGAATCCATTTGCAAAATAAACGCATCTTAGAAAATTTTATATGCCCATTATACATATCTATTGACAGTTCAATACAAGCATCAAGTTTTTGTCACAGATAGTTTTAATGAACATTACAAATACAACACTTATTTTCAAACTATTTGAAATGGCTAAAAGCAGATTTTGCAAAAGCCATATATTTCTACTACAATGTACAGCAGAATACATATGTGTCATCATGGTGCAAACTCCAAAACTGTCACTACCCAAAATTGCCTCAAATTTTAATCCTTACCCTGCTACAGACATACTCTCTACAGTCCATGCTAAGCGTAGCTTTGTTGTGGCTGCACTGATCGCCAAATGCTGAAACCTGTGCTCAAAGATGGTGTTCGAGCTGCTAAGCAATATTTATCGTGTGATTTTAAGAAAATTATTCGCTGAAAAAATTTCATTTTTGCACATCTTACAGTCTATCTTTGCTTGATAAAGAATTGAATTACTTTTTATTATTGTCATGGCTACTGTGCTGCATCAAATTAAGTAAAACATTGCATGCTATTTTAAAGAGTTTGCAAAGGTAAAAGCAAACTGCGTAAACTTTGTGTATGGTTGATTTTAGGTCATAAATTTCAGTGTATGAAAAGTAGATAAGGTATAAAACTTTTATTTGAAATTGAGAGCTGAATGATCTCCTTTTGTTCTCGAGTCATTGACTCTTACATCCAACAGACTGTCACACACATTGCACCCATTTCCATCACTGCAATTTGGGAATTGTGTGGTTGTAACAATCATCATATTTCATAAACAGTTCAAGATATTGAAACAAGGTTTTTGCAAATGATAGCATGCAAAGATGCACATTTGTTACATGATAAATACTTGAAACTTTTTTACTCACAAAGGTAATTGTGGAAGTAACTCATAAGCAGCAGTGAGAGGTTGGTGTGTGGTTACACACATACACGCAGTAGCATTGTAGGAAACCCCAGGCAGTGCCTGTAAACGTGTCAACAGCACCTGGGGAACAGCGGAGCAAGAGATGTATACATGTCCGCAGCAGCTAAAAGGTTAAATATTCTTGATGCAACCTGTCATAAATGAATTCACTTGTTCTTCATATTAAATGTCATGGCACATTAAGACTGTGTGCTCTACAAGGGCTCAAATCCAGACCTTTATCCCGCACAGGAAATGCTTGTATGAAGATATCCAAGCCCTTGTCCACCCTCACATTTCCAATACATTGCTTTTAATTTTCAAATTTTACAGAGGCTCTACTGCATACTTTGTAGATTACCACTCCCCAGAAGAAAGGATATCATGAAGAAATTACTTAGCCAAAGCCTGTGATTTGTTTCTAGAATGAAACTTCCACTCTGTTATGTAGCGGGCATTTTGTACAATGATATAAAGTCAAAATCAGTGCATAAATAAACAAATTGTAAGTAGCTCCAAACACCCATAAATAAAGAATGAAAAGCATAAGAAGTCACATAACCAAACACTTTCTATATAAATCACGTACGTAACAGACAATGGATCCAAAAATAATAATTTCAGATCTCACAAAATAATAATATCCTGCACCATGGGAAGTAATACAGGAGAAACAAAACAGATATAGAAGAGATTCCGTACAAAAATAAATGTCACTGAAAATCTATTCTTACTGTCCTATTACACAGCCGTCTCAAATGGTTCAAATGGCTCTGAGCACTATGGGACTTAACATCTGAGGTCATCAGCCCCCTAGAACTCAGAACTACTTAAACCTAACTAACCTAAGGACATCACACACATCCATCCCCGAGTCAGGATTCAAACCTGCGACCGTAGCAGTCGTGCGGTTCCAGACTGAAGTGCCTAGAACAGCTCGACCTCCGCAGCCGGCCACAGCCGTCTCAATGGCATAACTTGCCCAGAAAGTGAATCTTACTTTTACTCATAGTACTACATTGTGATGTAATTATTTTTGTACTTGTGTTTTCTACACTCGCTTAGATGTCAATGTCAAAACGTGTTTCCCTCACATTGCTACAATTGAGGTAACTGTACTGCACCTAGACAATATAAAAATAGTGGCTGGTAGATATTTTAATTATTTCGAAGGACAGTTCTTGTTTCACAACCAAGTAAGCATTCCGGGAATAGTGTGATGGCAAACTTAGTATAAGGAGGTGATAGGAACAAGTTTCACGATAACAACAACAACAGCAATGTCATAATATGTGCAGGAGTAAGGCACTTAAAACACAAATTGAAAAATAGGAATCAGTACGCGAAGCACTAGTACGCCAGTAGCTGCTCGCCATTGTGCTAGTCCCACAGTAATACTGGAGAGGCTAGGGTACAGGAACGATGACTCTGTCACCGACAGAGATCACAGTGCTCGCACTGTCGTGGTGGAGCTGGCTGAGGTATACACCGAATCTCATCTTGCCACAGAACACCTCGGACAGAGTCCTCAGCGGCTCCCTCGTCTTCTCGCCTGTCGCCTGGTCGATGCATATCACCTGGCAGCGTGTGCAGGGCCCGTCCACCTGTACAGAATTGACTATCTTGAAAATGAAAAAAAAAAGCTAATGGACATTGCAGGCTGGCTCATGTTTTCTTCACGTTTATAGGATGTGAAGGTCAATGCCCAGTGAACTATTAACTGGAGAAATAAACACAATTCCCAAACAAACTTGAAAAAAATCTCCTTTGAAGGTTTTCGAGCACTGTTCAATGTAACACACTTTGATGTTTTTAAAAAATCAGTCAGTAGCCGAGAGTATAGGTCTTGTAGTAATGCAGTCACCAGTTTGATTCTCAGAAGTACATTTACACCTACATCTACATGATTACTCTGCAATTCACATTTAAGTGCCCGGCAGAGGGTTCATCAAATCACTTTCACAATGTACGTCTACCGTCTCGCTCTCGAACAGCACACGGGAAAAATGAACACTTAAATCTTTCGATGCAAGCTCTGGTTTCTCAAATTTTATTAAAATGATCATTTCTCCCTATGTAGGAGGGTGTAAACAGAATATTTGGAGGAGGAAGTTGGTGATTAAAGTTTCATGAAAACACCTCACCACAACAAAAAACGCCTTTCTTGTAATGATTCCCACCCCAACTTGAGTATCACATCCATTACACACTTTTCCATATTTCCTGGTAGTAAGAAATGAGCTATCATTCTTTGAACTTTTTCGATGTCCTCTGTCAATTCTATCTGGTAAGAATCCCACACTGCATGGAAATACTCCTGCAGAGTACAGACAAGCATAGTGTAGGCAGTCTCTTCAGTGGATTTGCAACATCTTCTAAGTGTTCTGCCAATAAAATGCAGTTTTTGTATCACCTTATCCTCAACATTATCTGTGTGATCACCACCATGAAAGTAATTCATTATTGTAATCTCTAAGTACTTAGGTGAATTGACAGCCTTTAGATTTGTGTGTTTTATCGTGTAACCAAAATTCAATGGATTCCTTTTAGTTCTGATGGGGATGACCTCACACTTTTCATTATTTAGGGTGAATTACCACTTTTCACACCATACAAATATCGTGTCAATCATATTGCAATTTGTTTTGATCTTCTAATGACTTTACTAGGCAGTAAATAACAGCATAATCCACAAAAAATTTAAGATGGCTGTCCTAAATCATTTACACAGATTTAGAACAGCAAAGAGCATACAACACATCCTTGGGAAATGACAGTTATCACTTCTGTTTTACTCAATGACTGACTGTCAATTACTATGAACTGTGACCTTTCTGACAGGAAATCATGAATCCAGCCTCACAACTGTGACAACACTGCATAGGTATGCAGCTTGACTGGATGTAACCCTTTTTTTTTTTTTTTACAACTCTATTTTCAAACAGAATGTTAATCAACAAACACTTAATCATAACCTTGTTTAATAATAGTAATAATAACATCTTTTTATTTTTAAGTACCAACTAAATGAAAATGTAAAATGTCAAATAGAAAATAAAATACTACTCTATGGATGTTTAACAGTGTTGTTGGTGTAGATAATTTTTCGTTTACGAATAAGGCGTTTCACATATGTGTAACAAATTTTAATTTATACTCATGTGATTAGTAATTTTTGTGAAAAACTTATCCAATATATATTAATAAACATTTCCATTTGAAAAGAAATATATAATTCAAATAAAAGTAAAAAATAAATCAAAGCAGTGATTTTACAGTTATAAAACCCACATGCTATGCACTCCACAACTGGCAGCTCTGTTAAAATTCTCAAAATGTGTTTATGTAACAGTGCTCCAAAATCTTCAAACACAATTTTTTTTTAGTTTGTTTAAGAACTGCATTGTACTGCTTTAGAAAATTTCTGTCTGGGCACTGAACTTTAAATCCCAAATTATGAGGAAATCAAAGTGGGCAGAGCAGTTCATGAGATTCACTTGTAGGATGGTATCCAATAAAAGCTGTCACATGCATAGAGAAACTGGAGATAAATAGCAGAAGTTTAATATAGCTAAGGAAGCAGCAACTAAACATTATAGTGGTAGTTTGGGGTTAATACAGTATACAGATCAAATTTCTAAAGAGTTTTTGAGGTGCTCAAGAGTAGCCAGGCATATAAACAACACTGGAAAACACTGCTGAGCTAATGGACAATGTCCTCCCTAGACCTAACTAATAAGAAACAAAACACACAAAAAAGAGTTAGCAGAGGAGGAGAACATTCTCTGAAAACTCAGCAATGTTTTTTTGTTATTAGTTTGTGACATGGTTTTTTACGTATTGTCATCAAATCAATGGTTTTTGTACTCCAACAATGGAAAATCCAAGACAGAATAGTGACAATATTATGAAAAGGATAGATTGCTACTTACCGTCACACACACACACACACACAAAACCACGCTCTCTGGCTGCCAAAGCTTGTTTATACACTATCTGATAAAAATTATCTGCACACCTATTAGCTGACACTTTAACTCTTTCCATCCAGCACTTTCCAGTATCATATTAAGATTTGTTCATCTTTTGTAAATGCACACCTATACTTGTTCCTCATACAAAAGGCTTCTCCTTCCTGGGAGTATCTATAGAACACGATGAACGAACAAAAGTCAGAATGGCGGTACTTGCAATAGGCACGTATACGGTGCCCTGTGAAGAACGGCGAGTACTGAGGGATATAACTGGAACAATCATTTGAAGCAAAACAGTGTAGTAAATGTGGGCTCTAAAATGCATTGCTTAAGAGCTATGAGCTCCTCTTCATCTTCAATTATGTGCCACATACCTTCTCTACTTTAAACACTTTGCTTTCCATTTCTTGAGAGGTGGTAGGGGTGGACCAAAGCAAGAAAACAAGTGTCCACTGAGCTCTAAACTGCGTACCTTAAGATCTATGGGCACTTGTTCATCTTTGCTACAAAGAAACTTTTCTACTAAACAAGTGCTCATAGCTCTTACGGTATGTATTTTAGAGCCTATGTTTAGTCAATTTTTTTGACTTTGAAATCCCTGAATATTCACCATTTCTCCTGGGACATCCTGCATAAAAACACTATTATAACTTTCAGAATTAACAGTTCCTTCCTTACGTGGAGGTGAGGGATAGGCTGGAGAAGGTTATGAAGGAAACAGAACAGGTGGGTCTCCACTCATCTTTACTGTCCCCAAACTATCCTTCTCTCCTTCCTGATGGAGGAAATACTAGTTATGAAAGCTAAGATGGTGTTGTGTATTTTTACGAACCATCCATCCAAAAAGTTACAAGACTGATATTATTTCTCGGTGCTTAAGGGAAATCTGGACAGCAAATACAATGACAGCTTGAACCAATAACTGTAAATAACACGTCACAAATCACAATGGAGCAACATATCTTAATCGTGTGTTCTAGACATTCTCCAAAATGTTTTGAAAATGAGAAAAGTGTGAGTGAGATTCTGTCTGCACAACTCAGCTTCTGAACGAAAACGAAGACTCGTGAACACCTGCCGCAGCTAGGCTGAAATGAAAATGTGTACAATTCTTTTCGGGAAAAAAAATCGACACAGTTCCCCAGACTTGGTGTTAACAATACAAATCCACACAAAATAACAAAGTGTAGAAATTCACATGAAGGACAATACTTTGACAACAAAACTGACATTCGAGCCAATGTGATGCACAAGTTGAACAATGTCCCGAAAAAGGACTTTTCTGGCAATGTCACACGGTTGTATGATCATCCTGTGCATCATACTCACTTTGAGGGAAGACTATGAAGCACTAAAACCACCATCCTAACTTTTCTGTAATTTTTTAAAATTATTAATCCAATCTGGAAACCTTGTGGACTTCGGGGTATGTGGCTATCAGCAATACCGATATTTTGCCTTCTGTCTCAGAATTGTATAGTTTTCTCCACGAACTTTTCCTTTTGATATAACTGAATGAGCTGATTGAAAACAAAATGATAAAAATTCAAACTTTATCTGAAGACATTAGATTAGTGGGAGTATAACCAAGTCACCATGAATTCCAACACACATGTATCTCTACTAATTTTATGATTTTTCAAACACGACTATTTGCCAACCGTCATTCATCTATTCGGTCTCACAATTTTATATAAAATACACCAGACTGATGTGCGGGGTACACAAACACTACTAACACTTGCTTTCGAGCTCTCTCTCTTTTTCTAGTGAAAGTACACTCACATTTGCATATACAAGCACACAGACATCCAAATGCACTGTCTGCGTGTGGTTTTATGTACTTCTGCTAGGAAAAGAGAAAGAGCTGGAAAGCTAGTGTGAGTAGTGCTTCTATGCTCCACACATCAGTCAGCTACAGGCCAGTGGTTCCCTTTCTCTTATTTTATCTGTTGTTCCATCCAGAATTTCCGTAATTTTTTATAATGTTCTCAATTTTCCTTTTTTACATACTTTTAATGGAATCAGTAAATAAGAGTAAAAAATAAAGCTTTAAATAAAGCTAAACTCATGTATTATAAATTATTTATGAAATAGGGCAGCAGATAACATTAGCTTACAGAAAATAAATTGACATTTAACTGCAACTCAACACACTGCATGCAGTTTCTGACATGGAACTCTTACAGAATCAAAATTATACTGTTCCAAGGTTATCAAACCACCACTGGAGTCGAACATCTTAAATTCTTAGGACTGAAAATCGATATTAAAAGTTGTCTTGTCAGTATCACAGCCAGGGTCTTGTGAAGAAACTAGATACTGCCTTCTTTACTATGAGTGTAATGTCCTCTCTCTCTCTCTCTCTCTCTCTCTGACACTCAAATCAATAAGTTTGTTTGCTTCAAGTATTTTCCCTCTATTATGTTCTATGGTGCGTAAAGGACAGACTATTATTCAGTTGGGGTCCGGTGTCGAGAGACATTAGCTGTGAGTGTGTCAGTTGTGTGTGTGAATGTGTGTGTTTTCTATTTCAGAAGAAGAACATTTTTGTCTGAAAGCTTACATGTTAATCAGTCTTTTTCACTGTGCCCATCTGCAGCTCAATGCTTCCTGTTTGCAGTGGGTAGGAATCTATCCTCTTCATATTGTTGTTATTTCTATTGTTTCATACTCTATGGAAGCAGTTTTCAAAGTGGAGGGCAGAGAATAGCAGAAGGGGGCACCGTCTTACACTGAAATATTTATATTTGAGATTACGTAAGAAAAAGATTTCCAGTGAACAGATGTTGCAGTGTCAGATTCTCATCTCCATGAACCACCATTAATTAGCCACCTTGTTTCACGGGAACTGACCAGTAGATCCTGTCAGCAGGAATTCTGAGAAAAGTGATGAGTAATATTTCATCACACAGCCTCTGTCAACGATCACTGCACAGTTAGCTAGCTACTTTTAACAACCAGTAATGACAATAAGCCAATTGAAAATATGCCCACCACTGCCTTGCAACAACGACTGCAAGAATAGATTTTTAATCACGTCATTGTGACTGTCCATTCAATTTCTGGTAAACTTCCAGAGCCAGTTTAAAGGTAGTGAGATAACTAGAAGTTGAATTCTTGTGCATGTTCATTGGAAGTATGTAACCGGATTTAAAAAAAAGTGATACAAGTTCTGCCATTCTCATAGATCAGTGGCTGGTTGACAGGGGTAACAAGACATCCCATGGAAGTGATTCACCTAGCGTCTCTTTTCCTCAAAAGGACGCAGTTATGATAAAGAAAAAGATGCAATTCTAAAAAGAAAAAGACTCAAATTTAATCAACGAACATTCTTTCGCATCTTTCTCTGTTCCTATGAGCAATGTTAGTTCTAGATGCAAAACTGTGTGTAAGTGTGTAAATATCAAGTTCATTATTTGACATAGGAATGACCACCGTGTGTTCTTTGTTGAGAGATTTTTGCCAACAATCGCTTGAAACCTTAATTAAGAGACATCTGCAGACAAAACTTCCAGACGACGTAAATAAACCCGTCAAATTTTGTAGGTGTCATGAGCAACAACTAAAATGAAATATTAGGTCCTTCAATAAAAGGGCATCAGTTCCTAAGAAAGCCCTAAGAACATTCCTAGAGGTAGCCTGCTTATTTGCAAAATCCAAATCGTCACATACTACTGGTGAAAAATTACATCCTCCTGCAGCTGTCAAAGTGTGGAAAATTGTACACGGAGAAAGGTTTACCAAGAGTCTGAAGTTGATACCACTCTCAGGTGATAACACAACTCATTGTATTGATGCAATAGCTGCTGACACAAAAAATCAAAATTCACCCTCCAATTTGGTGACAGCACTGTTATCAGTAATCCTCCCCATCTTCTTCTTTTTGAATACTACCGTTATGAAAATGAAATGCTTGAGGACTATCTATTGCATAAAGTTCTGGAAGTAAGGACTACAGGTGAAGGTAATTTATTTCTCGTGAATTCCATTTTTACTGGCAACAATGGGCAAGTTGTGTTGATATATGAACGGATGGGCGGCAGCATTTACCAGAACTAAAAGTGGGTTCATTGCAAGTGGGTGTACTGTTTCTCCCTCTGTAAAATTTACACATTGCTTGATACACAGGAAAGCATTTATTTCTAAATCAGGGCCGGCCAGAAATTCTGCACGCGTGCGGTGCTCGTGCACATGTGCAACTTCCGGGTCACAGCGTGCACGCCGCAGCCGTCAGCGTACAGGTAGTGCACGTTTCTACGCACAGATGTCGCTCCTCTGTTACACAAAGTGCGTCGTCGACACCTCGTATGTATATAACAACCTGGGCTATATCTGTAAGATCTGTTGCTTCATCGAGTGCGACGGAGAAAGCAACAAAGTATTTAGCCTTATTTATTAGCTGGCTGTGCAGATCGCCGTCCGTAGCACTGATACGTCTTGTCACTGTTTGTTTGGATAGACTGGTTTCTTGAAACCTGCTAACATTCGTGGGACACACAAGTTCTGCAGCATCAATCGGACACCTTTTCACAAACTCCCCTTCGGAAAAGGGTTTCCCAGACTGTGCAATTCTTAATGCGATTTTAAAACTTGCTCGCAGTGAAGATTTAGTGTGGTTGTCACTCTGGAAAATTGAAAACAGTACATTGTACAGTAAAACAGACATAAATGTAACACAAGAAACTAAGAGTTCAAGAAGTATCAGTTACTTTGACGTACAGTAAAATCGAGTTGATGTGTCTCATCCATTTTCTGAAGGACATTTAATTTTGCTTGCCGTTCTTCACTGTCGAGTACACTACACTCGTGATATGTATTGTAATGTCTTTCAATTCAAAACTTACACTGGACGCCTGTTATTCAGCGGCTCAGCAAACACTGTGAGTTTTCACCAACGGCAACAAAAAAGAATTGCAGTTCCCAGTCATTTTTAAACGACTGAGAACATAGATCTCCCGTCCTTTGCTTTTTCACAGTACTTGCCATTTCTCAGTACTTCGCTGTTAAGGTTACGGTCACCAGGGGTAAATGAGACTGGGTATGTTGCGCTCTTGCTTGTACCACATAAACAGGGAAGTGGAGCCGTCGCCGTTCATTTAGGACACATGTCTAATAAGAGATGTCGCTGTCGCACACATGCGCACATGTGCAGCACTTCCGCACGTCTGCACACTGTGCAGCGTTTGGCCGGCCCTGTTCTAAATAGTACAACCAGAAGTCAACAGACTGATGAATAATACAGTTAGTGTTGTGAATTTTGTGAAACCACAAGCTTTAAACACAAAATTATTTTCCAATCTTTGCAAGGATATGGGTTCTACCCACGATTGGCTCCTACTACTACTCTGATGGTCTTGTGGTACAGTGTTGTGGAGCTCAAGGATGAACTTGGTCTTTTTCTATTGAACAGCAGTCCTACTACTCACATAAAAAAAAAGTTTTGCATCACCACAGTTCAGAGAGTTCCGGAACCTGTACAGAAAATTGGAATAGAGATCAATATAATCATCACTTCTGCCATTTTTATTCCTTATGAAAACCACACAGTGCATGTTGTACCACCATACAGCGAGACCTCCAGAGGTGGTGGTCCAGGTAGCTGTACACACTGGTACCTCTAATACCCAGTCTGGTTAAAGGCATATGCGACACTCATCGGTGAAGAGAACGTGATGTCAATCTTGAACAGTCCACTCACCATGTTGTTGCGCCCATCTGTACCGTGCTGCATGGTGTCGTGGCTGCGAAGATGGACCACGCCGTGGACATCGGGAGTGAAGTTGCACATCGTGCAGCCTATTGTGCACAGTTTGAGTTGTAACACGACGTCCTGTGACTGTACGAAAAGCATTATTCGACATGGTGGCGTTGCTGTTAGGGTTCCTCTGAGTCATGATCTGTAGGTAGCGGCCATCCACTGCAGTAGTAGCCCTTTGGTGGGCTGAGCGAGGCATGTCATCGACAGTTCCTGCCTCTCTGTAGCTCCTGGATGTCCGAACAACATCACTTTGGTTCACTCCGAGATGCCTGGACACTTCCCTTGTTGAGAGCCCTTCCTGGCACACAATACAGACACGATCGGACCGTGGTATTGACCGTCTAGGCATGGTTGAACTACAGACAACATGAGCCATGTACCTCCCTCCTGGTGGAATGACTGGAACTGAACGGCTGTCAGACCCCCTCCATCTAATAGATGCTGTTCATGCATCGTTGTTTACGTCTTTGGGTGGGTTTAGTGACATCTCTGAACAGTCAAAGGGACTGTGTCTGTGATACAATATCCACAGTCAACATCTATCTTCAGGAGTTCTGGGAA
The DNA here is from genome assembly GCF_023898315.1 of Schistocerca nitens. Taxonomy (NCBI): domain Eukaryota; kingdom Metazoa; phylum Arthropoda; class Insecta; order Orthoptera; family Acrididae; genus Schistocerca; species Schistocerca nitens. The sequence goes on along the minus strand of NC_064625.1, from coordinate 171,938,363 downwards.
CCAGGATGATGCAAAACTTTGTTTGATGTGTGTATATTGGCTCTGTTTCTGGATGAGAAATGGTTTCTAGTAATGTGCTACTTGTCAATGTTTTTGGGGAACTGAATGTCCTTAACGTATCGCTTCAAGGCCAAAACAGAATTGTGTGAGTCAACATTTTTGGGCTCAAAGATTCATCTAAGAATGAAATATATTTCTTCACAAATTCAGACATGCACATAACACTATCTGTGAATGTGTCTGAAAATTTCCATATTTCGAACTTGGTACATTTTTACTCTTGTTTATTTCCTTTTTCGATGATCAGTTTGAATCAGCTTTTATACTGGCATTTAAATGTTGACTATTGTCCTATTATCATTCATATGTCATCATCTTTCAAACATTAAAACATTCTAAGTGAATTAAAAGAAATATAGATGGAAACAGTTAAACTTTAACCTACCAACTAATTTCTGAACTAATAATGCTCAGTTCCAATAACTATACATGCAGCCATGGTTATTTATGAACTAGTTGTGTTTGTTAACTTTAACCCTCTGTGAATAATACAAATGCATGCTAATCAAAAACAATTAATTCTGACATCATCAAAAGACTCCCCCTCATCATTAACATTGTTGTTGTAACTGATAGTTGCAATAATTAGACAGAAGTAAATAGATACTGTGGGCCATATTAAAAATAGGTGATAGGGTGAGGGGGGGGGGGGGGCAGCTGCAAAATAATTTATGTTTCAGAAGGGGGGCGCAACAGAGTAAGTTTCAGAAAGTTTCTGCAGCAACTCTATGCATTCACAAAGATTATTACTGACCCAGAAAAGGGCAATCAGAAAGATCCATGGTGTCAGTTTGCAAACTTTGTGCAGTCTGTGATGAAGCAAGCAAGGATAATTTTACTTCCTCTCTTGTTTTTCCATATGCCTCCTTAAAATTCATTTTTTTCATTTTGACTAATTACCATTAACATAAGTGAGTATAATCTGCACTTTCATAGTAGAGAAAGGTTGGCCCTCAGTTTTAAAGAATATAATACCAGATCTAATTTTGTGCTTAGTTTTATGTATGTAATTGATTTTCTAATTTATTTTGACTGTTCCTTGTTAGTATCTTTCATTATAGGGCAAAATCAGTAATTATTTCGTAGCTTAAATTCTATTGTTGATGTACAAACAAATATAAATTCTGTATCAATTATAAACATTTGCAGGAACAACTACTAGTAATCTTACAGTACCTATTTGGCTCTTTTCGAAAACATGTAAGCAAAAGTAATTAACAGTTTTGTCAAAAGTATTGTTTGCATAATGATATTTGTTAATTTCATTATGTAAACAAATAATTCAGCTTAACCCTCATAGTACAAGAAACTGTTGAAAAGATGAAATTTACCGATATATTCAGTTAATTTAATGAGTTCAGTTTTAATTGTAATTTTTGTAAATTAAACATCGAACAATGTGAAGTTTTAGTACCTATTATTGCGATGATATATACGGGCCCAATTTTTGGTCACGAGACAGTCAGTCCACGGCCAAGTTTCAGACGAGAAACCTGTGTCGGTTAGAATGACAATGATGCCTCAACTTAACTGTGAAATAAGTGTTACACAATTAGGCCGGGTGTTAAAAAAATGATAGTGTCTGCTCCATACATACCTTTCTATTCTTCAAGAACGGTGAACTTTGTGGTTAGTTTTTTACTGCTCGTAGATGTTCAATAGTAAACTATTTTAGCAGTATGTGGAGGTTTGCCTGTTAACTATTAATGAGGCTTCTGGAAAGTTTAAACAATAGTGCACTGGCCATACGTATATAACTGTGTATCATTGGGGAGTTGTGAACAGTGAAAGTAAGAGACTGTGAAACGCAACTGTGCGTCTGTCGGCTACATCATTTACAGCAGACAGTAGTTGCACTTCCACAATCCATTTTCCAGCCAGTACGTCGACACCATGGAAAACAAGCGAAAAAAGAAAGCAGGGTGAGCCATCACGAGGCCTTTGTTTAAGCATCCCCGATTTACAACTGTCATCCTTGTACATACACCCCCATACCTGTGGTTCATAATATGAACACATTCATCGTCTGTATCACAAAACCTTAACATTTTAAAGGTACAGTGATTTCCTGATCCGTTGTGTGTGTCATTGTGCTGCCTATCAGTCATCCCCGTGTCACTGTTGCCTTTACTTTGTTTTTGTTGATATCCAAGCTGCCCTTGATTTCACAAGGTATTCAATCTGTACTGTCATATCTACCAATACACTAATTAGTGGACTACTACACTTCTACTATTAGTCTTTTTGTCTGTTATATTTACCCTTTTTTATAATTTTTGCTCATTTCTTATTCAGTTGTACAATGCTTCTTTGACCACTGCACAGAATGGTGAGCACTATTCTGCAAGTTTCGTTTTACATAAGCTGCCAGCAGAATTGAAAAATCTCTGTGATGAGCCACAGATTTTTTTCAAATCTGTGTTCAAAGGCTTCCTTGCAGCACTCTCCTTTTAATTTGTACAGGTCTAGCTGAATTATGTAGTGAATTGTTGCATGAACAAATAGCTTTAACTTACATTGTCCCACAGAGTGTGCTGAATTAAATTAAAATTGTAGCTTCTTCCACTTCCGTTTGGCAAGACAAATCCACATTAAAGAATGAGAAGAAAAATGAGAAGAAAAATGTAAATATGAAACAAATTATGTGAAGTATGAGAAGTTTTACTGCTACAAATATCTCCTCAGAAAACAGAGAAATTCAATGCAGCTGCCTTTATGATCAGAATATAATCCATCACCATGCTTTACTTTGCATACTGACATGCCATGATGTAATATGGGGTATTAACTCATGAGCCTCATATAGTGCACTACTTAATGGGTGCTGTTAAAATCACATTCCCATACATTATTTTTCTCATGAGATTTGTTGTTGATGACATACTCTTGTTTAGAAGTCACAGCTGTAGCTACTCACAGTAAAACATACAGAGAAACAGTCTAAAAGTGGGAAACACATCCTTCTTGGCCATTCAGAAAAGAATGTGTCACTCTTCAGAATACTCTGATACACTTAATAATAAGCTGCATAGCTTGAGCCTAAATTTAACAATGCTGTTGGCTAAATCCTCTTATTTTCTACAGGGCATGCTCAAGATACATTTAATGCTGTTATTACTGCAATTTACTAAAATTAACAAAATTGAGGTAATATTGTTCTCATAACAAAGACAAGGTAACTGGATCAAGGCATGATGAATCAAAATGATTCTACAGAGAAATCATTATAGTTACTAATAGGCCACGGCTACTACTTTCACATTGACACTAATTTGAAATAAAAATTTTATTCGTATACTGGCGTATTCTAAACACATACCTTAAAATCCACAGATCCTATACGCAAAGTTTTCCACTCATTTTCCTCAAATGCATCTGTACTCTCTACAACCAAGTTGCTGCGAAATCTTTCCAATAGACCTTCCTGGAACATGAAGTGAGCACATTGTTACTTAGAAATACTATCTGACAGTAACACAAAGTATTTCAACAATAGCATCAGGTTAAAACAATCACAAGGAAGCTTTTCTTTGAGTGTTATTTGCAACAGACTGTTGATATGACACTCAAAAAAGAAAATAAAAACAAGTAGGAAAATAAACATATACAAATGACAGCTCCACCAATGCACTGCCCTTTTATATCTCGTGTATGCGATACTTACTGCCAACTGTATATGGGCATATTGCTATACCACACCTCAGTGTATTGTGAACTTAAGAGACTTATCAACATTAGTACAAAAGGCTGGAGGGAGGAAAATTATACTGGCATAGCACTTTATAGAGGAAACCAGATGCAGATATGCATCTGTATAGCAGAACGTAAATGCCATGTTGAATGAACAAATGAATGAATGAATGAGTGATTCAGGAAACACAACACATGGTTAAACAAAATACCATAATGATTTTGGGCACCGTATAAAAACTGATGTTACCATGATGCTTATAAGGTAGCCACAGACATGCACACACAAAATAAGTGTGTCAATTGCAGTCTCGAAGGGCTGCAGTATTGACAGCATCTACGTCGACTGCACCTGGCTTGCTGCACACCATTCACAGCAGTGCAAGACACGGCACTTTTAAATGTGCCATCAGTGGGGTGTGGTGGAGCTCTCTCTTCCGTCACTCACAATCTCCAATAGGGGCACCACCAGACGATGCTGAACTGACACGACCTCACTGCCCACAGCTCTGACTGGTCAGCATATCTTTTTAAGCGGCCACAAGTCAGAGGTTCACCCAGATCTAGTGGACGTACTGACTTGTCAACATTAGTACAAAAGGCTTGAGCGAGGAAAATTGCATCAACGTAGCAGTACACTACTAAGCATTATTAAATTCGTGTATCAGAATTCGAGGTTATCTGTTGTAATCGAGAACTTTTCTCTATTCGTGTATTACTCAGCTCCACAGAAGAACCTGCAGCACTTCAAATTTATGTATATTCAATTATTAAGTGCACATATGATAAATAAATTTATTAATGTGTTATCTTTTTGTAGATGTCTGATTGCTTTTATCAGTCATCTCTACTACTGACCCATCTATTACTGACTAGTTTGGGTTTTTCTGTCTATTGGCACCAAGTCTGGTTTTTTCCACATATTGGTGACAAGTTTAGTTTTTCGACTCACTGGGAATGAGTCTAGTGCTTTTAATGTAGCACTGATTGGCAGAAGTAACATTTTCACAATTTTTTTTGTGGCAATCACAACTGTTTTACAGCATCTTTAAATCTGTGTATGCAGTGGCAACCTCTTGAGAGCAGTCACTCACTGCATTTATTCAGTTTTGGAGCCAACAAATTACCTTCTTGTTAGCAGCTATTAGCAGAATGATAGATGCACAACAAACCCAGCAAACAACAGCTGAAGTATAGCCAGGTGTCACCTCCTTCACCCCTAGGCTCTTTTGGTGCACAACAAGAGGAATGTACAAAGTACTGTTTGCAGCTCGAGTGACATTTCGCACAGTTCAACAAATTGGGCAAATCACAATGCTCTCTCTTTTTTTTTTCGTGTTTTCAATTGTGTCACAAGTTGATCCTACAGTAGAGCCCCAAACCTTACCTTATGACACATTAGAAGTTTCTTGTCTTCAAGTTGATTATTCTGGTAAGCAAGCACTGCAAGCTTTTCCCATCAATTCTCAGCAGATTGCAGCACAGGCTACTCAGTCACTACGATTGCTGAATTACTGCATTCAGATTAGTTGGAGCTGTAATCCAAAATCAATCTCACATGCAGTAGAACACATATCCCATGCATGACACAACAGACTTTCTCTTCAGAATGGTGTCATTGTATTGCACCTCATAATGAACCAATGCGAGTTGTAAGTCCCACATTTTTTGTAACAATGTAGAGGACATTGGGGAATCATTAGAACTAATCAGTATTGTTTATGTTTCAGGCTGGATAAGCCAACAGTAGATATGACTCACCCACTGCTGTGTATGCACGGATAACCAGGCAGCACTGAGCCACGAATTTTCAATTTTCCTCAACCTGACAGTCCTCCGCTACATTTTCATACTGATTTTGCTTGGTCCCTTCTGGAATGCACCGTGGATCATCATTACTGATCCCTACAGCAAATATTCATTTGTCATTCCAATGAATTTGGCTAATGATACTTCCACTGTCAAAGTATTTGCTTCTATCTTTTGCTTAGGTGGTTTGCCACAAACAATTGTTTTGGGCAACAGTCCAATTTTTTTGTCAGAATTTCAACAATTTAGCAACAAAACTGAATTCAACATATCCAAACGGTATCGTTCTCTCCTCAATTGAGTGGTGAAGCCGAACATTTCATTCACACATTAGGGTGTTCAAACTTTGTGCTTTGCACTCGAGAGAAAATGCTTTGCTGTTGTTCCTGGGACTGCTCACGATGCTTCACCAGTACTTACACAGTCATTGCTACTACACTGTGCTGCATCTCTTTCATCCTCATCACTCTATTTCTGACACAAACTTTGCAACAAAATTCAAAACGAAGGACAAAATTTCTGTCATACGTGTAACGAGCCTCACAACTGGAAATCCAGAGTTGTGACTCAGATGTCCAGCTGCGAGCATTATACCATTCACAGTGCATCGGGCACCCGTCGAGGGCAGAGAGCCGACTTTGCTTCCACGACTGTAGTGATCCTGGAGCAGATTTTTGTTCTTCAGACATGCTGCCAGCAACAGAAGCTGCTGCTGCCCCCAAGCACCCCTTGCCAGTGTCTGACATCCGGGTGCACAAGTCTTCCGACAACTCTGCCACGGAGATGGAGATCGGCTCCTGACCACCTCTACAGCTGCTACCACCCCCGTAGCCACTGCCGCCTTTGCAGACGCTGCATCCGTCATCGTTCGCAGCAACAACAGCCGTGGACATCGAGCCTACATCAGCTGTAGAGCTTTCTGCGTTATCAGTAGCACCGAGACTGCACTCACCCGTGCCATTAGATGGATGTCCTACCTCCAATTTTTCAGCAGATTTTTTTCTTGTGATTTGTGAGACGAATGTTGGGACGCGAGTTGGTTGGTGCACAATTTTGTGGGGGGAGGAATTCGGTACTGACAGCACCTTCATCGGCCACACCCAATGCACCAAATGTTGCTCACAGCTACATGAGATGGCACTTTTAAATCTCTCACTAGTTTGCTGCCAGTTAACTAACTCTTCGGTAGCTTGAAATCTCCACAGGGAAGTGCCACATGTACGTGCCACCAGAGGCCGCTGAATTGACATGACCTCACTGCCTGTGACCCTGACTGGTTGGTGCATCTTTTCGAACAGCTGAAATTCAGAACTTTATCCAGACTCAGTTATCTTGTAGACTTATCAACATTAGTACAGAGAACTGCAGTGAGGAAAATTACATCTGCGTAGCACTACATTACTAAGCTTTACTAATATTCAAAGACTATCAGAGGGCATCAGCATTCAATATTATTTGTTACAATTGAGACCTTTTCTCTCTTTGTATATAACTTGGCACTAATGAAGAACCTACAGCACTTCAAAGTTACATATTGTAAATAAACTTACTGTCTTTACGAGACAACCCTACTACTGACACATCAAGAAGTTTCACTATACAAGTCCATTGAATCAACAAGGGGCAGTAGCAGAAGGAATACTATAGATTGCAAGGAAAATCACACCAAACCATAAGGAAGCCTGCCCTCACCACGCCAAACCCCTTACTACAACATTTCCCCCTCGATGCCCTAAAGCAGTTACTTCTCTCATAAATGCCACTACAATACAGTCCAAACATCAGCTATTTTACTGGAATGAGATTTTCACTCTGCAGCAGAGTGTGCACTGATATGAAACTTCCTGACAGATTAAAACTGTGTGCCAGTGAGACTCGAACTCATGACCTTTGCCTTTCACGGGCAAGTGCTTTACCGACTGAGCTACCCAAACTCGACTCACGACCCGTCCTCAGAGCTTCAATTCTCCTACCTTCCAAACTTCACAGAAGCTATTTTACTAACTTAAATATTTTACATGATGACACAGCAGCACACCCAGAAGGACTTTAATGGGGCTAAACTTTACTTTTTTTACCTACTATTCTCTCACCATTACATTTATGTGGTCACAACAACAGTATCTAACATGCATCTGGACAGCACTGTATTCACGATACAAGTGGATCTCACCTGCAAGTGCTACGTTTTGAATCTCGTCTTGCCAGCAATGGTTTCCAATGAAACGTGATCATGAGTAGCAAATTGTCCTAAATCCATGTCTAAAGCCAACTCATTTCACAATCTGATTGAAATGCTTTTTGGCACCTTTAAATTCCTTTATCCAGCAATAAACATTTTGGATTGCTGTTTCAATCTGTACGAATGTCCTTTAACTTTATTATTCGTTTTCATTTTATTATCTTTCTGTAAATCATTGATGTAGGAATTGTCACAAGTGTAATTAACATACAAAGTACATGTAATACAAATACAATATCACTTGAATAGCTGTTTTCAATGCTTTTTCAAGATTACAATATTTGTCATGAACATGTACATGAATGTTAAGACAACAATTTTACACACATTCAAAGTACTCATCTATGTCATAGAAACTTTCGCTTAAAAGACAATTTTCCCCTCATGTACACTCGTAGAGCATCGTAAAGTTTTATTCCAAAATAACTTACATGCTTTTGGGTTTGTGTTATCCTTACTTTTTCTACAAGAAAATTTTTACAGTTGCGAGTATTATAATTGTGGCAGTCCTCAATGGTACGCACGTTGTTCAGATGTGCTCTTGTACATGTTGTTGTTGTCGTCTTCAGTCCTGAGACTGGTTTGATGCAGCTCTCCATGCTACTCTATCCTCTGCAAGCTTCTTCATCTCCCAGTACTTATTGCAACCTACATCCTTCTGAATCTGCTTAGTGTATTCATCTCTTGGTCTCCCTCTACGATTTTTACCCTCCACGCTGCCCTCCAATGCTAAATTTGTGATCCCTTGATGCCCCAGAATATGTCCTACCAACCGGTCCCTTCTTCTAGTCAATTTGTGCCACAAACTCCTCTTCTCCCCAATTCTGTTCAATACCTCCTCATTAGTTATGTGATCTACCCATCTAATCTTCAGCATTCTTCTGTAGCACCACATTCCGAAAGATTCTATTCTGTTCTTGTCCAAACTATTTATCATCCATGTTTCACTTCCATACATGGTTACACTCCATACAAATACTTTCAGAAACGACTTCCTGACACTTAAATCTATACTCGATGTTAACATATTTCTCTTCTTCAGAAATGCTTTCCTTGCCATTGCCAGTCTACATTTTATATCCTCTCTACTTCGGCCATCATATTTTACTCCCCAAATAGCAAAACTCCTTTACTACTTTAAGTGTCTCATTTCCTAATGTAATTCTCCAGCATCACCCGACTTAATTCGACTACATTCCATTATCCTCGTTTTGCTTTTGTTGATGTTCATCTTATACCCTCCTTTCAAGACACTGTCCATTCCATTCAACTGCTCTTCCAAGTCCTTTGCTGTCTCTGACAGAATTACAATGTCATCGACGAACCTCAAAGTTTTTATTTCTTCTCCATGGATTTTAATACCTACTCCAAATTTTTCTTTTGTTTCCTTTACTGCTTGCTCAATATACAGATTGAATAGCATTGGGGAGAGGCTACAACCCCGTCTCACTCCCTTCCCAACCACTGCTTCCCTTTCATGCCCCTCGACTCTTATAACTGCCTTCTGGTTTCTGTACAAATTGTAAATAGCCTTTCACTCCCTGTATTTTACCCCTACCACCTTTAGAATTTGAAAGAGAGTATTCCAGTTAACATTGTCAAAAGCTTTCTCTAAGTCTACAAATGCTAGAAATGTAGGTTTGCCTTCCCTTAATCTATTTTGTAAGATAAGTCGTAGGGTCAGTATTGCCTCACGTGTACCAACATTTCTGCGGAATCCAAACTGATCTTCGCCGAGGTCGGCTTCTACAAGTTTTTCCATTCATCTGCAAAGAATTCGCGTTAGTATTTTGCAGCTGTGACTTATTAACCTGATAGTTCGGTAATTTTGACATCTGTCAACACCTGCCATTCTTTGGGATTGGAATTATTATATTCTTCTTGAAGTCTGAGGATATTTCGCCTGTCTCATACATCTTGCTCACCAGATGGTAGAGTTTTGTCAGGACTGGCTCTCCCAAGGCCGTCAGTAGTTCTAATGGAATGTTGTCTACTCCCGGGGCCTTGTTTCGACTCAGGTCTTTCAGTGCTCTGTCAAACTCTTCACGCAGTATCTTATCTCCCATTTCGTCTTCATCTACATCCTCTTCCATTTCCATAATATTGTCCTCAAGTACATCGCCCTTGTATAAACCCTCTATATACTCCTTCCACCTTTCTGCTTTCCCTTCTTTGCTTAGAACTGGGTTTCCATCTGAGCTCTTGATATTCATACAAGTGGTTCTCTTCTCTCCAAAGGTCTCTTTAATTTTCCAGTAGGCAGTATCTATCTTACCCCTAGTGAGATAAGCCTCTACATCCTTACATTTGCCCTCTAGCCATCCCTGCATAGCCATTTTCCACTTCCTGTCGATCACATTTTTGAGACATTTGTATTCCTTTCTGCCTGCTTCATTTACTGCGTTTTTATATTTTCTCCGTTCATCAATTAAATACAATATTTCTTCTGTTACCCAAAGATTTCTACTAGCCCTCGTCTTTTTACCTATTTGATCGTCTGCTGCCTTCACTATTTCATCCCTCAAAGCTACCCATTCTTCTTCTAATGTATTTCTTTCCCCCCATTCCTGTGAATTGTTGCCTTATGCTCTCCCTGAAACTCTGTACAATCCCTGGTTCTTTCAGTTTATACAGGTCCCATCTCCTTAAATTCCCACCTTTTTGCAGTTTCTTCAGTTTTAATCTACAGTTCATAACCAATAGATTGTGGTCAGAGTCCACATCTGCCCCTGGAAATGTCTTACAGCTTAAAACCTGGTTCCTAAATCTCTGTCTTACCATTATATAATCTATTTGATACCTTTTAATATCTCCAGGGTTCTTCCATGTATACAACCTTCTTTCATGATTCTTAAACCAAGTATTAGCTATGATTAAGTTATGCTCTGTGCAAAATTCTACCAGACGGCTTCCTCTTTCATTTCTCTTCCCCAATCCATATTCACCCACTATGTTTCCTTCGCCCCGTTTTCCTACTCTCGAATTCCAGTCACCCATGACTATTAAATTTTCGTCTCCCTTTACTACCTGAATAATTTCTTTTATCTCCTCAGACATTTCATCAATTTGTTCATCATCTGCAGAGCTAGTTGGCATATAAACTTGTACTACTGTAGTAGGGATGGGCTTCGTGTCTATCTTGGCCACAATAATGTGTTCACTATGCTGTTTGTAGTAGCTTACCAGCACTCCTGTTTTTTTTATTCATTATTAAACCTACTCCTGCATTACCCCTATTTGATTTTGTATTTATAACCCTGTATTCACCTGACCAAAAGTCTTGTTCCTCCTGCCACCGAACTTGACTAATTCCCACTATATCTAACTTTAACCTATCGATTTCCCTTTTTAAATTTTCTAACCTACCTGCCCGATTAACCAGTGTATTTACGAAGTGACTGTAACTATTAGAAGAGAAAGTTCTTTTGTAAATTTGATGTAAAGTATTTTCAGTCCTTGGGACTAAGAGAATTTTAAGGATTAGTGCATTTTGATCATATTCCTAGGTCAACATTAATTACATTTGTATCTATGGTTTCTCTATTTGTGAAGAAGTCTGTAGAGTTTGTTACTCTTGTAGGGCTAGTGGACACAAGTTGAAGCGCTGTAGAACATACAGGAACTGATCTTTAGAAGCACTTTCAGTTAAAAAGTTGACATTAAAGTCTCCACTTATAATTACTGCTGTTTTTTATCATGTAATATGTTGAGTGATGCCTCTAACTTATTTCTAAAAATTTTGGGATCAACACATGGTGATCTGTGAACTGACATTGTTGTTAATTTACTCTTTTGCTTATTCAGCTGTATTGCTGCAACCTCAAAATGTTTTTCTTCACACATAGATTCAACTACAATCAAGTTTTCAACTTTTATTCCAGCTCTGTATTATTTTCAAGCACACACAATTATTACTTAGCTCTATAGTAAGTTCTGTGGTTTTTGTTATGGGTCATGTACTGTTTTACTGTCTGACACTGGAAAACCCATATTGGCTAGATTCTGAAGAATTACTTGCTCTTCTTACCAAATTTTCAAACGTTTTAGTGCATTTTATGACAAAATCAAGTTTCTTAAGTTTATTCTTTATATTCACTTGCAAACTGCACTGTACATTTCAATGGCACTGTCCCGACCATTGTATTCCATACCACAGGTGCACTTATTTTGAACTTCTATCCATGGTATGACAGCATTTATGATTGAAGGTGCAAATTCTTAATCCATTTAACACAATTTCATGGCATGAAATATTTCACTGATGAAATATGATCACAATTTATAGGCCGATTTGAGACTACATGTATACTTGCCGCCATTTTGGTACCTCAATTTGTATGTGGATTCACAGAAGGAAGAAAGGTCATGGCGCACATGCATAAATGGATGGGAAAGGAACTGTCTCCACCCATGCATCTTACCTGATTTAGGGAATCCTTAGCAATTCTAAATCGAGGAGGACAGACAACAATTTTAACTCCACTCTTCCCAAATGTCAAACCAGTGGGCTCAGTACCTGGAGTGTGGATGACATTTTATTTTTTTCTTTCCTCATTTTTTTTATCAGTGCCTCAAATTCATGATTATCCATGAAACCAATCACTTACAACATTTACTGACAAATACCAGTGCATTATAACTGTTTGAAAACAACCATCATATGCAACATAATTACCGAGAGCTGTGCTGTTTAACAAAACTGATCTGCAATTTTATATGATATTGTCATACTTACACATCCCACCCCCTTCCCCAACATGCATTTGACTGTGGAATGCTAATTAGAATACCAGGTGTGGTGTAGAAGCTCTTCAAATACAGGCAGCTTCCATTATACACTGGCCAAATTAGAGCTTCACATTTTCTTTTACCAGAGCTACAAAAATTTCTAAACAAGGTCGGCTTGTGAGCAAAGGAAATGGAACCTTATGAAGGTCTTTCTTGAACTCAAAGGCAGTACTAAATAAATTCGTTTTTACTGACCTTTGGGAATGCTGCTCTCTCCTGTAGGATGTCTGCAAACCAGTTAATACTGGCCAGGTTAATCATCAGGTACTGTGCTTGATTTGACAGTGACAGTTCAGATGTATCTGAAAAATGTCAAAAGAATACTGTAATCTGATTGCAAAAGCATGGGAACATTTTTTAATCAGAAGGTGAAAACAATCTAATAAATTGATGATGTATAATAGAATGCTAATTTTTTAATCCATTCTACAATGAAATAAGAAGAAAATGTTTAGAATTTCAGTATTTATACAATGTAAAAAATGAGTGAAGATATCCAATCCATTGGTAACACAAGAAAAACCACTCTACTGGAAAGTTACTACAATGCTTGCTGCTTTGGAACTGTAAATTCTCAGTACATCTTGCTGTTTGATACCGATCTATTGACCATAAACTTTATGTAATGACCCTGTTAACAGTGACCATTGTTACATATTGATCTCAAAGATGAAGATGTAATGAAGCTCACTGAGTTATAAATAACACAATGGAAATGCCTTGGCCAAATATAAATTATTTGTGGAGTAAAAATAACAACTTGCCAAATAATTGAGGCACCATGCTGTCAAAAAGAACATAAACAGGACTGAGAACACTGCTAGCTAATGGATGATTCTTTCCTTGAAGGTATAGAGTGTACGCACATGCATGCAGTGCCCCCCCCCCCCCCACTCCCCCACACACATACACAGATAAATTACGTGCCACGTGGCTGTAGTGCGAGTAATGTCTGTAATTGACCTTCAGGATTTCCCCATAAAATGGAAATTGTCCTATCCATCAAACACTGAAAAGTTCAGGATGGTATAACAACAAATTTATCAAAAACAGACATTGCTACTCACCATACAGAGGAGATGCTGAATTTCAGACAGGCACAACAAAGAGACTGCCGTAGATTTCAGTTTCTGACAAAAGGCCTTCTACAGAAGTCGAAAAAACACACAAGCACAACATGACCAATACTTCTGGCCACAGCAGCCAGTGGCCATGAGTACCGTATTTACTCGAATCTAAGCCGCACTTTTTTTCCGGTTTTTGTAATCCAAAAAACCGCCTGCGGCTTAGAATCGAGTGCAAAGCAAGCGGAAGTTATGAAAAATGTTGATAGGTGCCGCCACAACTAACTTCTGCCGTCGAATATATGTAGCGCTACACAAGCATGCTTTGTGGGCACAAAGATAAATACTGGCGCCAAAACCTCTGCATCAGTAAATAAATTTAAAAAAAAAGGTAGAAGACGAGCTTTTTTTTTCTCCGCCCCGAGTTTCGACCACTGCATTTTCATACATTATCCAACGAAGTAAATACAAATTCCGTATTGTTCATCTTCGAATGTAGCAGAATTTCAATGTACTACGAAAATCCGACTGGCAAGACTGTTAGGGATGTTTGTCAATATGGCCAACTCTACGTTCCGAGTTTTTTCCTACCTGTGAGAAGAGATGGTTGCTAATAGGAACCTGATGAAATGTGAATCACATGCAGTATTCTCTTCACCATAAGAATAATACGAATATAAACATTGTGCCATGTATTCTTTCGTGTCTGTTGCTATCTCATTTAAATCCTGTCTGCATAATAAACTACGAAACTAGAGTGAGACAACAGCAAACGCGGAAGAATATACGTATCGTGTCATGTTTATATTCGTATTATTCTTATGCCTAATAGTGATACAGTCAGAAATGAAGCACGGCAACTGACTAGATTTTAAATGTAAGATGACTAATTTCTGTGCAGAATTTGATGTACTAAAGAAGCGGCCGCAAAGATTTTCAAACAGAGGAAAATTTTCGCAAAACTCTCGTTCAGAACATGTTCTACCATACGCATGTTCTATCATACGCATTTGGTTCTTGTTGATCATTATCAAAGGAAGCAGCAGTGTAAGTAACAACAAATAGCAGTATCTTGCCATTGTTTCGCTAATGAGACGATTCCTCTTTTTTTTAAGCGGCGGTAGCGCGCACAAAAGCAAGTCATGCCGCGAGTGGCGACAGGCCGTAAACACGCACTATCAAAATGCGACAAACAATGCATTACACAGTACAGTAACGCATTTTCAGCTTAGAGTGACGTAAACACCTATAACAAAGAAAACGGCACTTATCAGATCAAAGCAAAATAAGCAATCGATTCAAACCAGACGAAGCACGTGAAAAAGGAAGGGTACCCGTATAAATACGGACGGAGCGCCTGACGCATAGCAATGGCTACCTGGTAAAGCTTAACTGCTAAGCTTACGACTCGAACCAAACTACTGTAGCTGTATCGTCTTTCATTCGACCTAAATTGTGTCTCATATTACAATGGACCAACTTTGTTTTGATTTGGAGGTGCGGCCTAAAACTTTTCTCTCCCCTTGAATTTCGAGTCTCAAATTTCAGGTGCGGCTTAGATTCGGGAATTTTTTTTTTCCTTTATTTCGAGTCTCATTTTTCAGGTGTGGCTTAGATTCGAGTGCGGCTTAGATTCGAGTAAATACGGTATGTGAATTGTGCTTGTGTGAATGTAAGTGTGTTTTCTACTTCAGCAGAAGGCCATTTGGTGCAAAGGAGTCTTTTCACTGTGCCTGTCTGACTTGTGTCATCCATACAGTGAATATTAATCTATCCTTTTCACAATAGAATTATTCTTCCTATGTTGGAAATAAGTATTGTTTGCACCATTCAGGCACAGATGGAGAGATACCACTTGTGGTAAGCGGGACATCTGGGTTCGAGTCCTTGTCCTGCAAACATTTTCATTGACGTCATTCCATTATATAGCTGATGCTCATCCATATTCACAACTGTGAATACATTTCATGTATTTAGGCACAGGGTCCATAGATAATATTAATCATTTCAGTTGATCTGTAACATTACAATAATTTTCAGAATTTCGCTGGGTGTAGAGTGTATTCTCTTGGAGAACTCTGCAACATAATGTGCTAAAAAGACATTTGCTACTTGTTTTACTAAGCACTATGTGTACTCTGTAATTCCTATGGTTACTGTCTTGTGTTTCATACATTAGCAATAATAATAATTAGAAATTTTAACATAATACACCACATTGAAACTACGTGAATTCATAAATCACAGGAATATGAGACCACTCAAGAAAACTTACAAATAAATTAAATAATGAAATTGTAAGGCAACTGAATAGATAAAAAAATCTACTAACCAAGCAGTGGCAAGAGAAGACAAGTACAAATGCTGAAGAGGTTTTTTCCTGCCACTGCATGGTGAGTAGACTTCTTTTAATGTATCCAGTTACATTACATTTTCAAAAATTAATTATTTTCATTGATAAATAATGAAATTAGTTACTCATAATGGAATAAAAACTGGTTGTGTCTGGTATCCCCACCAGGTCAGATTAAAAAAAAAGAGATCAAAGCAATTCAGAGGCACGCTGCTAGAACTCTTAACAGTAGGTTTGATGAAGAGACAAGTGTTCGGGAAATGCTCCACAAACTCAATACTGCCACCAACACATATCTTGCGTAAGGCTAGTGCTGACCAGGTAAGAGAAATTGGGACTCTTAAGTGCGCATACAGACAGTAATTTTTTCCCTTGCTCCATTTGCTAGTGGAATAGCCAAAGGGAGTTATTACCAATGATACAAAGTACCCTCTGCCATGCACCATATCCTAACTTGTACAGTATGTACATAGACATAGACATAGATACATTCACATACTGCATTCCATAAATCCCACCATGAAGAAGAGCCTTTAGGGATGTGGGGCAAGTCAAATTACAAATTACATAGCAGAAGCAGCAACTGTCGGCTACTTCTGTAAAGTATACTAACAATCAATTATGACTTTACTACACAGAATGATATCGCTCCTCTTCTTTGTCGTACTCTACTCAAATGCTGTTTGACAAGTTAAACACCCTCAGTCTTCAAGAAGAATGCAGGGTTCTCAATACAAAAAAGCAGTTGCTGACAAACGCATTACAAAAACATTTAAAAAGTCACTATTGTAAAATACGAATATGAATTTAGTAAGTGCAGGCTTTGCCTGTGAAGAACAGTGGCTGTTAGAAATTAAAATTTCAGAGTGGCCAAAAGTAGCATGTAACTTTTCTTTATTTTGACATGTTTCATTTGACAAATGTGCTATCTTGTGAATTGTGGAAATACTATGTGTTATACGACTACAGAATAAAATAAATTCACACATTCAACTTATAATGTGATAATCTACACTATTAGCCAAAGGCCACATGTTCCAAATATCAGCCTGTGTAAAGTGCTGGTATGGCATGTACAAGCAGTAAATTGCTTGTGTGCGCTTAATGTAAACTCTTTGGTCAGGTACGCTGTGAGGTTAAACAGCAAGACATAATATTTCTTGTTGAGTTAGTCAAAACCGCATCAATATGTGCTTTGGTTGAAACTTCCATAAGAGTGGCAGTTATAATTTCAGTTTGTGATTTTACTAGGTCTTTTCAAAATTATTTTAATAACCTTGTATGATGAAACTTGTATGATGGAACCTTGTATGATGTTTAAGATTTGCATCTGTGAATGCCCAAAAAAAGCAGCAGTTATTTGCCATAGTTTAGTGATACTATTTGTTTTAATTACATTGTATTACAATGAGGTAGTTTTAACCAAAGAGCATATCAACAAAAAGTAATATGCCTTGGTATTCACTCTTAGAATGTGCCTGATCAGAGAGTTTATATTATCTGTACACAGCCTGCAGCTTACTCCACTTTATGTATGACAGAAGCACTATATACAGCCCAATGTTTGTAATGTGTGGCCGTTGGCTACCTAATGTACATTATCACACTATAAGTTGAATCTGTGAATTTTATTTTATTGTATGGTGGTGCCAAATTAACATCTACATCTGAATCTACACTTCCATCTATATCTATATTCTGCATGGCAGAGGGTGCATTTCATTTTACCAGTTAATTATTAGAGTTTCTTCCCGTACTATTCACATATTGAGTGTGGGAAGAATGATTGATTGAATACCTCTCAGCATGCAGTTATTACTGTAATCTTATCCTCATGATCCCTATATCAGCAGCGTGTAGGAGGTTGCAGTATATTACTAGAATCATCATTTAAAGCCGGTTCTTTATACTTTATTAATAGACTTTCTCAGGATAGTTTATGTGTCTTCTTCAGTATCTCTGTGAGACTTTCCAATGAATCAGATAAACCTGTGAACATTCAGTATCTTCTGCATACATTCAATATCCCCCGTTGGTCCTATTTGGAACAGGAACCACACATTTGAACAATATTCTGGAACTGGTTGCATGAGTGATTTGTAGGCAATCTCTTTTGTAAGCTGATTGCACTTTCCAAGTATTCTACTAATAAACCAAAGTCTAGCACCTGATTTACCCACAGTTGACTATGTGATCATTCCATTTCATATCCCTACAAAGTGTTAGACCCAGGTATTTGTTTGAGCTGTCCCATTTCAGCAGTGACTCGCTGATATAACAGTCAAAGGATACTACATTTTTTTTCATTTTATGAAGTGCATAATTTTACATTTTTGAACATTTAAAGAAAGTTGCCAATCTTTGCACCACTTTATAATTTTACCAAGATCTGATTGAATATTTATGCAGTTTCTTTCAGACAGTACTTGCAGTAGCCACCAGAAAGATCGCGGGAGGCGCACATCGGCACGGCGCGTCACGGACGGTAGTTGCCGCAAGTAGAGTCCCGTCCACCAGAGGGCACGCGAGAATTCGGACGCGACCTCTGCCGGCGTAACAACAACAACAACAACAACAACAACTCCGGCAGCACGGGCCGTGCCCAGCCAGTTAACATCGGGCATGCCTAGGACACAGTCCCGGTCTACGCTAAGTGAAGTGCGACGTAAACGTGAACAGTGTTACTACACAATTGGCGACGAGTAGGGTCGTTCTTTCGCGTGTTGCGTCGTTGTTCCGGTTTCGCAGCTTCTCCATGGCACGGAGGATTTGGTGCGGGTTTTGGTCGAGCAGCAGACGGAGCTCACGGCCACCATGAAACAAGCGCTTCCGGCGTTGCTCTCCACGCAGTCTGCTCCGGCGCTGTTCCCTCCTCCCTTTCCCCCGTATGACGAGACGGCGGAGGATTGGGACGCGTACGAACATCGCCTTCGGCAGCATTTCCAAGCGTTTCATGTTGCCGATGCGGAGGTATGTCGTGCTCTCTTCTCGTCTCAGATATCTCCCTCGCTGTATCAAGTTTTGCGGCAGCTAGCGCCGTTGCAGGAACCCTCGTCCTTGTCTTTTGATGCATTGTGTTCATTGCTGTCTTCATATTATCGCCGCCGCACGCATGTTGTGGTGGCTAGGGTCGAGTTCTATCGATGCGAGAAATAGCCCCATCAGTCTTACCGGGCGTGGGCCGCTACCGTGCACGGTCTTAGTCGCAAGTGTCATTTTGTCACGGAGCAGTCGCGAGAGTCGTATGCCCACGTTATGGTACGCGACGTCATTGTTCGTTCGGCCCGATAGGAAGGTCCGGCAACGGACCCTGCAGTTAGAAGACCCTTCCCTCAAGGAAGTCCTGTCCATTGCTCAATCGTATGAAGTCTCTCACGCAGCGGGTCAACAGCTGGAAGCGTGGTGCGACGTCGCGGCGGTTCAGGGCGGCGCGGCCGCGTCCACTGTGTCCGGGGTGGACGACGTGCGAGCGGTACAATCCGGCCATTACGGCCGCTCCCACACGGCGCGTAAACAGAATTCCGGCCGCCGGCCCCCGTTGCCAGCCTGTGCGTCATGCTATATACATCACGATCGGTCGGAGTGCCCCCAGCATTGGGCCGTTTGTCGCAAATGTAATAAAAAAGGTCACATTGCTAAAGTTTGCCGCTCAGCCTCGAAAGAATCGAAGGAAGCAGATACAGAGGACACGGACGTTGACATTCGGGAAGTTTCATCGGGCCAGGCTCCCGACGCATCGGCACGCAAACTCTTTATCGAGGTGTCAGTTCTGTCGCGCCGGTTACAACTGCAAGTAGATACGGGTGCGGCAGTTTCGTTGTTGAATGCACAAACTTATTCCGACCTTGGATCACCCCCGTTGGCGCCAGTTTACCGGCGTCTACGCGGTTATGGTAAACAGTTCAGTCCCCTACTGGGTCAATTCACTACCGACGTGACTTACAAATCAGTCACTCGGCCTATTACTTTTATTGTTGTCAGCGATGCGAGCTCCGCTAACCTTTTTGGCCTGGATGCCTTTCGAGCTTTCGGTTTTTCTATCGCTGACACCATACAGTTGGTCTCAGAAGACATTCCCTATCAATCATTGGAATCTTTGATCTCAGACTTTCCAGATATCTTTGAGGAGGGCCTGGGGCGTGTTTCAGATTTTGAAGCTCACTTAAAGTTGAAGGCGTCGGCTTGCCTGCGTTTTCAACGCGCGAGGCAGATCCCCTTGGCTCTCCGCCCTCAGGTAAAGGAAGAGCTAGACCGGCTGACAGCCCTAGGGGTCGTTCTTCCCATTTCTTCTAGTGAGTGGGCTTCGCCCCTCGTTATTGTAAGGAAGCCCTCGGGAAAATTACGTCTTTGTGGCGATTTCAAGGCCACCATTAATTCCCAACTGGTGGTGGAGACCTATCCTTTGCCTCGTGCTGATGAATTGTTCTCCGCCATGGCGGGAGGCCAATATTTTTCGAAAATCGATCTTTCGGAGGCTTATCATCAGATACCACTTGATGAGGACTCCAAACGGCTGGCGGTCGTCAACACCCCGTTTGGCCTTTACCAATACCAGCGGTTGGCCTTCAGAATATCCAGTGCCCCAGCGATATTCCAGCGTTATCTTGAGCACGTCACGTCGACAATCCCTCATTGTATTAATTACCTGGATGACATACTTGTCACAGGCCACAGCACGAAGGAACACTTGCACAACCTTCGCACCCTCTTTCTCAAATTCAGGTCTGTGGGCTTGCGTTGCAACCTGCATAAGTCAACCTTCTTCCAACCGTCCATTGAGTATGTGGGCTACACCATATCTCGGCATGGCATCCAGCCACTCGGAAGTTTGGTCCGAGGTATCGTCAACCTTCCTCGGCCCACTTCGCTGAAAGAGTTACAAGCTTTTTTAGGCAAGATAGCCTATTACCACCGGTTCATTCCCAGGGCTTCCACTATAGCCCACCCCCTGTACTGCCTTCTGCACAAGGGTGTTCCTTTTGATTGGTTGCCTGCATGCGAGCCAGCGTTCACCTCGTTGAAGGGCCTCCTCACGTCAGCCCCTTGTTTGGCTACTTTTGATCCCCGTAAGCCATTGGTCCTGGCTACAGATGCTTCGCAGTATGGGGTGGGGGCGGTCCTGGCCCATCGCAACGCAGACGGTTCCGAGCAACCACTGGCGTTTGCGTCTAAAACTCTTAGTCCCGCGCAGGCCCATTACTCCCAGGTGGAAAAAGAGGCTTTGGCCATTGTCTACGCTGTTACCAAGTTTCACCCTTTCTTGTATGGCACGAAGTTTCAGTTGATCACTGACCATAAGCCGTTAATATCGTTATTTGGCCCCGCCTCTCACATCCCGGATAGGGCGGCCCACAGACTACAGCGCTGGGCCTTGTTCCTCTCTAAGTACCATTATGACATTCATTTTCGCCCTACAGGACAGCATGCCAACGCTGACGCTCTTTCCCGTCTTCCGGTGGGCCCGGATCGTATGTTCGATCGAGAGGAGATTATGTGCTTTCATTTGGATGTGGCGTCCCGCCAAGCGGTTGACGGCTTCCCGATCACTAGTTCTCGAGTCGCCAGGGAAACGGCGGCTGACCCGGTTCTCCGGCAAGTAGTTCGCCTCATTCGGCAGGGGTGGTCATCCCCCGCCCTCCGGGCCGGGCCTCGGACCCTCTTCGTAATTATTTTATTCTACGAGACGGCCTCTCGGTGTTGGAAGGAGTTCTCCTTCTGGCTACTGAGGATACAGCTCCCCGCGTGGTTGTTCCTGCAAGTTTACGAAGGGAGGTCCTCACGTTATTACATGCAGGGCACTGGGGTGTTTCCCGTACTAAAACCTTGGCTCGCAGACATGTGTACTGGCCCGGTATTGACAGAGAAATTGAGCACTTGGTGGCCGCCTGTTCCCAGTGTGCGAGCCAACAAGCATCTCCCAGGGCAGCGTTCTCTTCATGGCCGCCGGCAACCCAAGCATGGGAACGTGTTCACATCGATTTTGCGGGCCCGTTTCTCAATGGCTTTTGGCTCATTGTCATTGATGCTTACTCTCGATTCCCATATGTGGTTCGCTGCTCCTCAACCACTTCAGAAGTTGCAATCCAGGCACTAGCAAAAATCTTTTCTGTGGAAGGTCTGCCAATCACCCTTGTCTCGGACAATGGACCGCAGTTTATTTCGCAGACCTTCCAGGATTTTTGTAGGCGCTTCGGTATTCGGCACGTTTGCTCTCCCCCCTTCCATCCACAATCGAATGGGGAAGCCGAGCGCATGATGCGCACATTTAAGACGCAGATGAAAAAGTATGTGCACGAATTTCCTGCAGAGGAGGCATTGACGTTTTTCCCGATGGCATACCGGACTACACCAATGGGAGAACGCAGCCCCGCAGAGCTCCTCCATGGGCGTCGACCTAGGACTCTGCTGCACCTCCTCCGGCCTGGTCCTCGCCAGTCTTCACAAAACGGAGTACCTGGCTTTCCACTGGGTATGTCGGTCTGGGCACGTGGGTTTGGTCGCAATCCACGTTGGATACCGGCAGTGGTCCTGCGCCGAAATGGCCGCCGGCTCTATACCTTGCAGGCAGGCGACCGGGTGGTACGTCGTCACCAAAATCAGCTACGTCCACGTTCGGGCACCCACCCTCCGACCTCTCGGACACCGACTTCCCCATTGCCGGCACCTGTATTGGTTTCACAGGGGACGTTACCTCCTCTCCCCGCTGTGACTCTGCCACAATGCGATGGTTCTCAGTCTTGGCAGCCTCCAGTAGCTCCAGCACCGGCATCGCCATCGTTCGACATGCCCCAGCGAGAGCCGGCCCCCCTCGCAGGCCCGGTTTCTCAGGAGGCTGGTTCACCTGTGGTCGTCCCTTCCCCATTGTCCCCGCCACTGGGTCTTGTCCCTCCCGAGGTGGAACAGGATCTGGAGTTCAACAGCTTGTCGCCCGTTCTGTCCCGGGCTCCGGTTGTGGGATGACGGGGGCCTCTTCGTGTGGGTCACTTCCAGCCATATTCGAAGGTTCCGGCTCGAGGGTTGGCAGATCCCCTCGACTCCGGCCTTCCAGTGGATGTGGAGGTCATCACTCCTGCCCGACGCTCCACCTTCCGACGCAGTGGATCACAGTGGCTTCACCCCCCGAAGGAGGAGGAGTGCAGTAGCCACCAGAAAGATCGTGGGAGGCGCACATCGGCACGGCGTGTCACGGACGGTAGTTGCCGCAAGTAGAGTCCCGTCCACCAGAGGGCACGCGAAAATTCGGACGCGACCTCTGCCGGCGTAACAACAACAACAACTCCGGCAGCACGGGCCGTGCCCAGCCAGTTAACATCGGGCATGCCTAGGACACAGTCCCGGTCTACGCTAAGTGAAGTGCAACGTAAATGTGAACAGTGTTACTACAGTACTTCATCATAGATAACTACATCATCTGCAAAAAGTCTGAGGTCACTATTAATATTTTCTGCAAGGTCAATAACATACAACATGAACAGCAGAGGTCCAAACACACTTCCCTGGGGTACACCCAAAGTTACTTCTCTCTCCATCCAAATAATGTGCTGCGTACTCCCTACCATAAAATCCTCAACCCAACCACAAATTTCACTTCATACCCAATATGGCCATACTTTTGACAGTAATCATAGCTGTGGTACCAAGTCAAATGCTTTGCAGAAGTCACGAGATACTGAATCCACGTGATACCTTTGATCAAAAGCTTTCAGTATCTCATGTAAGAAAAGTGCAAGTTGTGTTTCACATGATCAATGTTTTCAGAAATCGTGCTGTTTGACATGGTGGAGGTCATTCTGTTTGAGATATCTCACTGTCTTTGAGCTCAGAATGTGTTCTAAGATTCTACAACAAACTGATGTCAAGGATACTGGATGGTAGTTTTGTGGATTACTTCTAGTACCCTTCTTACAGACAGGTGTGGTGTGTGCTTTTTTTTCCAAAACACTAGGCATGGTTTTTTGTTCAAGGGACCTATGATAGAGTACAGTTAGAAGAGAAGCTGAGTCAGCCACAAATTCAGTGTAGAATCTGATATGGATTGCATCAGGCCCTGGAGCTTTATTCACTTTTAACAATTACAGCTGTTTCTCAACACCACTGACCCTAATAATTATTTAGTTCATCTTTTAAATGGAAAGAGGATTAAATTGGGACAATTCTCCTGAGTTTTCCTTTGTATTTCCACAGTTATGAAGCTGTTCACACTGGTAGGGTGAAACACATCAAAATAAAGTTATAGGCAACTTGTGGCTTCTCTGTTGTTTTAATTTACTAACAAAAACCCTCCACAGAAGAATAGTATAATTGGTAAAAGATGAATTGGGGAGAAAATTACAGCTGTTTCTCAACACCACTGACCCTAATAATTATTTAGTTCATCTTTTAAATGGAAAGAGGATTAAATTGGGACAATTCTCCTGAGTTTTCCTTTGTATTTCCACAGTTATGAAGCTGTTCACACTGGTAGGGTGAAACACATCAAAATAAAGTTATAGGCAACTTGTGGCTTCTCTGTTGTTTTAATTTACTAACAAAAACCCTCCACAGAAGAATAGTATAATTGGTAAAAGATGAATTGGGGAGAAAATCAGTTTAGGTTCCACAGGAATGTGAGAAGTCATGTGGCAATATTGATCCTGAAACTTATCTTTGAACATGGACTGGAAAAAAACCTCTATTTATTGCATTTATAAATTCAGAGAAAATTTTGAAAGTGTTAAGTGGAATGCATTTTTTAAAATTATGAAGGTATCAGAAATAAAATACAGGGAGTGGAAGACCATCTGAAACTTTCACTGGAAACAGACTGAATATATAGAAGACAAAGGACACGAAGGGATGGTGGTCATTGAAAAAGGTTAGACAGAGTTATAGCCCATCCCTCACATCATTCACCCTGCATACTGAGTGAGGAGTGAAGGACGGAGTACTCTGGAATAGCCCAAATTAAAGTGTGCCGATAAGATTGTAATTCTATCAGATACGGCAAAGCACATGGAGAACCAGAAGTTGTACGGACACTATTGAAAGTAAAAAAAAATGGTAATGAGGTTTATTCAGTTAAGTCATATGATAGTGTAGGAATTAGATTAGGATATGAGGCACTACAAGTGGTAAATGAGTTTGGCTTTTTGGCAGCTAAACAATGGTTGACTGCAAAAGTGAAACAATGGAAAATACAGGAAAATGGCACATTCTATGTGTGCACAACAACAAACAAGCTGCCTGTCCACGCAAATGGCCACCGGCAAACAATGGAATAATGATAATTTTATGAAAAGGATAGATTGCTACTCCCACTTAGTAAAAATTTTGAGTCACAGACAGGGACAACAAAAGCACTGCTAATCAAGGATGCTTTCAGCCAAAAAGCCTCATTCTACAGGAGACAACACACACATTCACACAAGCACGATTCGTACACGACCACTGTCTCCGGCCACCGAGGCCGGACTATGAGTAACTGCGCATAACGGAAGAAGCAATCTGGGGGGTGGAAATACGGAGGATGCTGGGGTGGGGATGCGGAGGAATTGCAGGCTAGAGGTGGGGGGCAGTAAAGTGCTGCTTGTGGGAGTGTGCAGTGACTAAGAGGGACAGCGATGTGCACTTTTGGAGATTAGGCAGGGGTGGGGGTGGTGGGGGGGGAGGGTAAGGATGAGGGGAGGGTACCGTCACCTGCATCACCCATCCCATGTGAAAGCAGTCACGTGATTTACAAGCTAAGCTGCAACCACTGTGGTGCGTTCTACCTGGGCACAACAAGAGACAAGCTGTCCATCCATATGAATAGCCACTGACAAACTGTGGCCAAGAGAGAGTTCACTTCAATGACTGCTTGACTACCTGTGCCATCTAGATCCTTCCTACTAATACCAGTTTTTCTGACTTCTACAGGTAGAACATCTCCCTGCAATATATCCTATGTTCCCATAAGCCCCCTGCCTTCAACCTTCATTAGTCGCTTCCTTCACCCACCTACACTCTCTCCTGCTCTCACTCCATCACTATACAGTCTTCTATTCCACTATCACACCTACAGTCTTTTTACGTCTCTGCTTTGTGCACTGTATCTGAGCAAACAATGGTTAACAATCTTCGACAGAAATAAAATCGTAATCATTTTATTCATGGTGATTCAGGCTAACACATACAAGTAAACTCAAGACAGAAAAAATTAAGTTTCAGTGCTAAAGGCAAACTGTAATTTCTCTGTGTCATTGGTCACCTGAATCTATCCTCGCACTGACTACACAGGCTAACTCATTACCAACCAATGAGCAGTCCTGGTTGGCACTTGGTTGCAGAGTATATGTGACACACAGACATTCCAGACAAAAAAAAATTATAGGAAGAAAAATAAGAGCAAATAAAAAGGTCAATATGATGATGAAAATGACATTGCAATGAATTAGAAATGAAAAAAAAACTACATTTTAAAGAATTAATTGAAGAAAAATAATACATCCTTTTAATCAGATTTAGAGATAAAAAAATTCAATACGTTTGATGAGATTCAAACCTACAGCCTTCTACATGTCATGTCAGGTTTATACGCTAACCATGGCACTAGGATGCAACAGTGGGTTAAGTAATTATACTTATGACTGTGGTGACCAAGTCACAATGATGATTTGCAGCCTTCACAAATTAGGCTTCACACAATCTTCTGCAAGGATTATATAATGTGATTATGACAACTTTGTGTGTGACACCAAATCGCATTTTGTGAAGAAGTATCCAGTTTTGTTTCATTAGTACTGTGTATGAAACATGTATGTCATTGGTTTCATCATATGTACGTGTTTTTAGTGTGGCTATGATGTGTGATGAAATATGAGATAGCAATGACACACCCATGAACCCATGATTTGGTATCCAAAGACATTTAAAAAAAAAAAAAAAAAAAAAAAAAAAAAAAAAAAAAAAAAAAAAAAAAGGTCGGACAAGGAACTGGAAGTGAACTGAACAATTTTTGTTGCAGTCTGGCAAAGGGAAACAATTTGGTTGTGACACTAAGTGCTCTGATTGGAGGAAATCAGCTCCAACGCATGAAGGGTCAACTATCAAATAATTTTAAACGACTACAGTAAGGTTCTCCTCTACTTTAAGTTTGAATATTTGAGGATTTCCGATTTTCTATTAAAGATTTATAAACCAGAATACACCTCATTTTACTAAGATTTGAAGCTCCTCTTTTCGTTCTTCCATTTTTGCAATTTAAAAACTGGGTTGTTTTGGAAATCAGCCTTATGCAAACACAGTTGTGTTTCCAAAACAACCCATTTCCAAAACAAGCCATTTTTCAGAATACACCTTTCTGCATGCTGGATAAGGATGCATTGTGTACTCAGAAATTATTTTTATTTCCGGTACTGAGGTTACAAATTGCACAGTTCCTGCTATTTTTAACCTCTCCTTTAAAATGTTAAGTTACCAACTTTACACAATACTAGCTTAGCATCTGCTGCTTTGCACACATAGACTGTGTAGCCTCCACAGATTCTTTTTTTTTCTCTCACTCTCTCTTTTTCATCAAATTTTTATATTGTTCACAAATTCAACACCTTCTAAACTTTTTATGCCAATTAAGGCCACAGAAACATTGTCTTTTCCGAATGTACTTCTGAGCAAAAAGTATTTGTGGTAGCTGGTCATGCCTTTTGCATTCCTGTGGTGATATTCCATAGCAACTTTCATCTCCTAACTCATATTTCTTTGTAGCTAACTGAGAAGTGAAATACCAATTTTCATACATTTAGCTTTAAAAATTTTTTAACATAACGAAAAATTTTCTTAAAAATTTTCATCCTTACTTCACCATCTTAGGGGTTGAATTGCCAAAACAGTGAAACACATTTTTTTCTTATTTCTAATCAAGAAGTCAAATACCAGTTTTCATATACACAGCTTTAAAAATGTTTTAGTAGTTCTTTAATAATGATTTCTTTTTCAAAAAGCTTTCACCCATTATTTTACTCCCTTAATGGTTGAATTTGCAAAAACGCTGAAACACACATTTTTTATGTCTAACAGAGAAACAAAATACCAATTGCCTTAATAGCAACATATTTTCAAAAGGCCTTTCGTCCTGTATTTCACCTCATTAGGAGTGGAATTTCAAAACATTCTGTCATAAACAATGCCTACCGTATAAGATCCGCACCCTTTGCAAATTTCAAGTTTCTGTCCTTAGTGGTTTGGGTAGCATGATGATGAGTCAGTGAATCAGTGTGACCCTATTTCACACCATTACGGGATGAATTCCCAAAAACAGTAATACATGTAATTTTTATTTCTAGCAAGAAATCCAACTGAAATTTTCATAAATTTAGCTTTAAAAATGCTTTCATAATGAAATATTTCACAAAACATTCAACCCCCACTTCACCCCCTTAAGGATGGAATTTTGAAAAACCCTGACACACACATTTTTTAATTTCTAACCGAGAATTCAAATACCAATTTCCATAGATGTAGCCCTAAAAATACTTTAGTAGTCCTTTTATAATGATTTATTTTCAAAATAATCGCTCACTATTTTACCCCAACAGGGGTTATATTTACAGAAATGCTGAAACATATATTTTTTTGCATCTGACCGAGAAACCAAATACCCATTTTGGGAGGTTTGTGTTCAAAATTGTCTTACTAGCTACATATTTGTCTCTATTTCACCCCATATGTGTATAATTTCGAAAGATCCCTTCTTAAAAAATGTCTACTCCTATAAAATCAACGCCATCAGCAAATTTTTAAGTTTCTATCCTCCATGGTGTGATAATGAGTCAGTGAGTGAGTGAGTCAGTTGGGACATTTTCTTTATTTATGTATTCTTACTGTACACTTCTGTGAAATAAACTCCATTTTCTTGAACATTAGTTGCATTGCTTGAGAAGATTATGCTGTATGGCAGCAGTGAGCAAAAATATACTAGCAATCCCATCTGCATGAGAGAGATTTTAAATGCAAAGCAGGCAGACTCAGCTATTTGGCTAACTCATCCCCACGTCGGTGTCACCTCAGTTTACTACCAGGATGCTTAGGATCTCGAGGCAAGGTGTCTCATCTAATGTGCTGCCACTGATCTCTACTTCTCCCATTACCATCTGTTTGTCCACCTCCACACCTGAGTGGGCAGTGTGTCCAAATGCTGTGTGGAGGACCCGGATTTAATTCCGAATGCCGCCAGGGATTTTTCCTCACCAACTGTGATTTCATCCGAAGAGTGAGGTTCCGACGTGAGGTCGACACCTCACATTGCGAACACGAGAGAAGACGGTCACTGCGAGCCGTGTCGACAAACTAGCGACGCCGGTGCAGCTGTGCCTGCAAATGTATCGCTACGCCACTGCAACCGCTCTACTTGTGGCCGAACACGGTACCACTCGACCCCAGTTCAGGAGTGTCTACTGAGACGACAGCGTCATCTTCTAGTAGGCCAGGTGTGTGATCAATCTATTAGGTAGAACTCTACGTCAAAGTTCTTGTTAAATGTAATCTGCACGAGAGACTCGGGTTTTGTCTGTATCAAGTGATACATTAATGTTCATAGACTGTTATAGATACTCTTGACTTTACTGTGCACAAAGTAAGATAATTCTTCCTATTTATGTAATAATAAAGTGAACTAATCTTTTATGTGTTGTAGCATCTACTCTCTCCTCTACTGGAGTAAAGTAAAGAACCCGCCACGGTAATGACGAGGGTATTTTCATCTGTTACAACACTGGGCGACTGGAACAGAGCACACTGCCCCTAGTGATGCCAACTGAGGAGCTACTCAAATGAGTTCTAGTGGTACGTTGACCACGTGCCTCTTGTACCGCAGCACACTGAAGCCAATGACAGGGGATGACAAACTGGCTGCTCAGCACTGAACGGTCCATCAAGATTGGAGCACAGAGTTTGCATTTTTATTTTGTTGGAACTGCACAATTCCATCTTTTTAGGGTTGCAATCCTGCTTCATTAATCTCTGGTATGGATATGTTTAAGTTCTTTATCAGTATACTTGTATCATCCACAAACGTGACAATGTTCGAGAGGAACTTCCTCGAAGATTAAAGCTGTGTGCCAGGCTGAGACTGAAACTCGTGACATTTGACTTTCACAGGCTAGTGCTCTACCAAATGAGCTACCCGGACACTACTCGCAACCTGTCCTCACAGCCTTCCACCAGTTCCCCGCCTCCGACCTTCCAAACTTCACTGAAGCTCTCCTGCGAAACGTGCAGGTTGAACACTGCTGGAAGAAAGGATATTGTGGAGACATGTTGCACACTCTGATGCAGAGTGAAAATTTAATTCTGGAAACACCCCCCAGCCTGTGGTTAAGCCGTGTCTTTGCAGTATCCTATCTTCCCGCAATGCTAGTCCGGAAAGTTATGCAGTAGAGCTTCTGAGAAATTTGGAAGGTAGGTGATGAAGTGCTGGTGGATTAAAACTGTGAGGGCAGGTCCTTAGTCTCTCTCAGATAGTTCAATCAGTAGAGCACTTGCCCACGAAAAGCAAAGGTCCCGAGTTCGAGTCTCTGTCTGGCACACAATTCTAATCTACCAGGAATCAAACAATGGAAAATCCAGGACGGAATGTAACAATACGAGAGAAGGAAAGTCACTACTTACCATATAGCGGAGATGCCGAGTCGCGATAGGCACAATAAAAAGATCCACACAATCACAGCATTCAGCCATTAAGGCCTTTGTCAGCAGTAAACACATATACACACACGCACACAAACACCCTCACGCAAGCGCAACTGCACACACGTCTGCAGTCTCAGGGTGTTGAAACTACACGGCGAGCAGCAGCACCTCGTACTGTTATAATCTACCAGGAAGTTTCATATCAGTGCACACTCCACTGCCACAGAGTGAAAATTTCATTCAGTTTCAGAAGAGTCTTCCAATATACTTGATAAATCATTTATGTACGTCAAGAACAAGAGTAGACCACGTACTGAACTGTGCAATACTCCGTCTGTGACATTTCCATTACAGTGACTGTGTTTTCTGTTGTTGAAATATGACCGCACAGCATTTTAATGTTCCTAGTAGAATTTTAAGATCCACAAAATCAGAACTTACCAGATGCCTCACGGTGAGCCCTGCCTACTTCTGTCATCACACCGAACCCCCGGCCACCGGCGCTACGTACCTGCGCGGCCCTTCCCGTGGCGCCCGTCGTCAGCGCTCTGCCTGACCAGCCGCAGGCCGGGCCGTCCCAGAGCCTCCTGCAGCCAGTCGGCCACCCCGTCGCCGCAGTCCTCGGCCCGCACGCGGTCGCCGCACACTTTGCTCTGGCAGACCGACACTCGGCGCGGCGCGCGACTCGCGTCGGTGTCTCCGATGCTGACGTCGAGACGCTCCATTCCTGGAACGCGATAAAACGATTCTGACTGAGACAGAAAAGAAGTGTACAGAATTTTCAGTAATTATGCAGAAGCCATAAATATCAGCACAGTTGAACAAAACGAGTTCCAAAAATATGTGCAAAGAGAGGCCGAGAGTGCCTCGTTATCAACTATTAAGATACCTGAATATACTAAACGTTTTGTACCCGTACATAAGTGAACTAATTCTCTTTACATAAAGCTATTTTGATCTTTTTTTATTAAATAATTTTCAGCATATGCACAGTACTAAGATCCAGGCCGCCATGTGCCGTTGCCATTTTTCTGGGTGCACTCAGCCTCGTAATGCCAATCGAGGAGCTACTCGACCGAATAATAGCGACTTCGGTCGAGAATACCGTCATAACGACCAGGAGAGCGGTGTGCTGACCCCACGCCCCTCCTATCCTCATCCTCCTCTGAGGATGACACGGCGGTCGGACGGTCCCAGTCGGCCACTCGTGGCCTGAAGACGGAGTGACTATGCACAGTACTGAGAGTAAAGAGAAATGCGTGCATCCTAGGTGTACAGCTTCTTGCCCAAACTCCGAATACGTGGGAATTAAGATTTGTAACAAACTAAGAGGGGAAAATATAAATAAAATTGAGAGTATTTTCTGAAGATAAAATAGTACTGCACCCTATTATTCAGTAAAGGGGGTTATTAAATGATATTTGAGCAGGAAACAGCAAAAGGAAATGATATGTGTAGCTCTACAAAGAATTCTTTTTTTACAATGATTCAGTTTTCATGTAGTATGCAATATTAAATGATGTAACGTAGTTAGATTACACAACACTAAAACACTCTAAAACTGTAATGTAGATGAATATCCCACAAGCCAATAAGTTACTAATTTAACTCATATGTTGTGAGACAGTAAATTTCTGATGCTGCTGCATTCAGCGTGCAACAGACGATCGATAGGTGCCGTCGATACAACTTGGCCCTTACCACGTTCACTGATTAAATAAAAGTGTTCACTAGAACTATAAGACAAAGGCTTTGGGACATAATTTCTGATAAGAATTTTTTTCTTCATAAATCAGTCATTCACACATCCTATTTCACAATGACAGATAGCCTTTTGGGGAGAGGGAATGACTCAAG
The DNA here is from genome assembly GCF_023898315.1 of Schistocerca nitens. Taxonomy (NCBI): domain Eukaryota; kingdom Metazoa; phylum Arthropoda; class Insecta; order Orthoptera; family Acrididae; genus Schistocerca; species Schistocerca nitens. The sequence continues at coordinate 171,905,857 of NC_064625.1, read as the reverse complement.
TGATACATAGCCGACTACATCTGTAAAGTACAGTAACAACGAAGTGTGACTAGTGTTAATATGCTCACATTAATTATTATTTTTTGAATTAATTTACAGCAACATACGTAAAAGGACAACATATGGTGGAGGGTACCTTGTACACTGCTAGTCATTCACTTTACTTCCACTGCAAATGGAATGAGGGAAAACAACTGTCTATGTTGTTCTGTACGAGCCCTGACTTCTCTTATCTCCTCATACCTTATCAAGTATGTGTGTCGGTGGCAGTAGGATCGTTCCGCAGTCTGTCACAAATCCCAGTTCTCCAAACTTTCTCAATATTATTTCATGAAAGGAAAGTCTTCTTCCATCCAGAGACTTCCTTTTCAGTTCACAAAGCATTTTCATAATACTCACATTTTTGAAGTAACAGATGTTTTAGTATACCGTAGACTAAAATGTGTAATTTTTCTTATGGGTATTGGTCACTATTCCGTCTGACAGTATGTCAAGAATATATCACTCACATATTGATCAAACCCACTGGTAACAAATCTAGCAGGACACCTCTCAATTGCTTCAATGTCTTCCATTAATTTGAACTAGAAAATCGTAGAAGCTGTCATAAATACGTACATATGCAAGCCATTTTAATAAACAATGATACTTAAGAGATTAATAAATCCATAATAGGATGTACAATAACTTTAAAGTGGGCCCCTGTCAAAAGAATGAATAACCACCTTTTGCAGTGCAAACCGCAATGACACGTGCAGGAAGAGGGTCAATGAGATTCTGGAAGCTACTGACAGGGACGTGGAGGCACTCCTACTCCAGTACCGTGGGCAGCTGCATTAGGTTTCTCAGTTGAGGATCCACGACACGAGCAGCCTCAGCGAGGTGGTCCCGAAGATTCTCTATTGAGGTTAAATCTGGGGAGCTCGGTTGCCTGGGGAGTACGGTAAACTCGTCCTGGTGCTGTTCGAATCACGTCCTGCTGGTAGATGGCATTGTGCAACGAAAAACAAACTCTGTGTAAGAGACAACACGGTTTCCAAGAATAGATGCATACTTGTCCTGATCCATTGTGTCTTCACGAATGACAAGTTCACTCAGGGAATGCAACAAAAACATTCCCCAGACTGCAACAAAAACATTCCCCAGACCGTAGTGCCCCTCCTGCAGCCTGGACCTTTCTCATGAATGGTGCAGGGTGTTTGCTTTAAAGATGTTTCATGCTGTACATGCCAATGGCCGCCTGTCCAATGGTGCGTAAAACGTGATTCATCTGAAAAGGCCGCCCTCTCACCATTCAGTGGACATCAGGTTGTGGTATTGGTGTGCAAATGTCAGCCTTTGTCACCTATTACGAGCAGTCAGGCTCCCACATACTTGAACCGTGGCAGCATACTAACAGTTTACAAAATTAGCCATTTTGGAAATGCTTCTGCACTTGGTCTGAAAGCCAATGATCCTGCCCTTTTGGACGTCAGATAAATCCCTCCATTTCTGTGTTATGACAATGACTGCACTCTTTTCCACGTTCCTCCCTGACACGCTTTATATACCCTGCACTGTAGTGCTTTCTTCCATCCACGAGTGGTTATTGTCTACTGACATCGAATATCAGTGGTGGTCATATTAATGTTACAGGACCGTGTAATAATCCGACGGGTTATAGGAGTCCACAGTCAGTCACCGGTATTGTTTCCTTTATATGTTGGTAGCAAAATTAAATGACAGTACAGCATTATTGACTGGGAGACCCTGTCTGGAGTTGTTCAGCCATCTAGTGCAAGTATTTCCACTGATGCTACTTCAGTAATTTGCGTGTCATTGTGATGAAGATGAGATGGAATGATTAAGACAACATAAAGAGTCATTCCCTGAGGAAAAAATCTTTGAACCAGCCAGGAATGGAACCCAGGGCCCCAGGGTCTGGAGGCAGTAATGCTAACCGCTACACCATGAGCTGCGGGTACTGGTGGTTATCACTTGAGAATGGAAAGCAGAAATACCTTCTGGGATTCAGCTAAGTCAGAAGGCAGTGAATGTCTACTTATTTATAGGGGACGAGTGAGAAGTCGCTACATAGTTTTAAATGTCCTTAAGTTTTGTGATTGTTGATATTTATTACTGAATGAGGGTATGTTTTGTTACAGGGTCCTTGAGAATATGTTGACTGTCTATAGATCTTCTTATGGTGAATGCCAAGATGACAGGAAAGTTAACTTTACAAGAGAGCATTCAGATTGCTTTGTGGTTTAAAGTATGGTGACCTGTAGCCCTCGTTCAGTGACGGTGGTGGGATGTTTGCGGCCATTGTGCCACACTTGATGCCGAAACCATTAGGAATTGTTGGATGACATCTGGGTCAGTTGTGGTTGAACCACGAGGATGATGACCTTCGTTCACTGAAAGAACATCGTGGAGTAAATTACAACCCATTTCTAAAGTGTCGTTCAATAAATCTGCAATCTTCTCATGTGATAAAACACTGTATATTAATGTTTTAATTCAGCAGAAGTGAGCATTAAAAATATTGAGTATAGTCAGTAACAGTACATTTTGTCGAAGCCGCTGATACATTTACTCCTTACCGTTTTTAGTTAATGAGGGTAAAAATTCTTTTTAAAATGGACTGCAATGCACGTAATCACAATACAAGACAAAGAAATAATTTTCATTCAAACTTTCCTCCTTGTCCATGGTTCCGAGTGGAATCATGTAGAGTCAGCCTGTCATTCAACATTAAGGGGGGTAGACCTTTTTTAAAATATCACAAAATCATCTTTTGCGCTTAAAATGTTCTCTGGAATGTCTACTTTATTGTGGTGTTCATCCCAAGTTTGCCATAAACTCTGTTCTCAAGTTACAAGTGTCTGTCCAAAAACCATTCCCAGCAGCAACAAAATAGTCAACACGTAATTTCAGCGATGGCCTAATAAGCATTATAGGAATTATGTACATGCCTGAAAGTGAGATCAGAGCAGCATGATACAACTTCTCCACAAATGTGGACGAAAAGCATTTTGAACAAACAGAGATCCATATGTCAGAAGCTGCCAAAGAGGGCTGCAGACCAACAGTGGTCAAAAGGAAGATGGAGGAGAACCTCTGGGATCTGAAATGGTTGCTGTATAGTCCAGGTATTGCTGACTAGAGGTATGTTTAGCTTAACTACAAAAAAATGTGGCCCAAAACTTTAAACACATTTTTCTCGAAACTGTCTTTTTCAAATTTGTGGGAAACATAAGTTGAGAATGGTACATATTATTTCGATCAGAATTTGATACCGGCATTCTAAATTGACTTCACTATCAGTGTAAATCGCCATTTTGTGATATCTTCAAAAGTCTATTTTTGGTGCACCCCTTTTAAATGCGTCACCATTTTGCTAGAACTTAATATTCAATATATGCTGATGGAAAATGGAATAAAACTATAATATCATATTTAGCATTATTTTTTATTGTACTTGAAAAAGAAAATCACAAAAATGACCTATTTTTCACGCCTTCAAAGAGAGGTACCCCCTTAAGTGATAAGTATAGAATCCTTGCCAAATTAAAAGAAAATTGAAAACATACTTGATTAGTTAATCTTTTTTAAAATTAACAGAAAATGTAATTGAGATACTAACAAAATAAGGAACAGATAGATTGCTACTTACCATAAAGATGAGACATTAAGTTGTAAACAGGCAGAACTGAAAGATACTTACGCAATAGCTTTTGGCCACAGCCTTCATCAGGAAATTAAAACCCACACATTCATTCACACAAAAAAGCACACATCATGCACAACTGACCACTATTTGTGGCAGCTCAGACCGGATGCAACTCTCAAGTGGAGCAGAAGCAGCAAACTAGAGAGGGCAGAGAAGGGTAAGGTTCAAAAATGGCTCTGAGCACTATGGGATTTAACATCTGAGGTCATCAGTCCCCTAAAACTTAGAACTACTTAAACGTAACTAACCTAAGGACATCATACACATCCACGCCGAGGCAGGATTCAAACCTGCGACCGTAGCCATTGCGCGGTTCCAGACTGAAGTGCCTAGAACCGCTCGGCCACAGCGGCCGGCAAAAGGGGAAGGGATAGCAGTGGATGGATGTGGGGAGAGAGGAACACTATCTGGTAGAGCAGCATCAGGAGGTTGTGGGGCAGGGAGGTGCGGAAAAAGGAGAGGAGCAGGGAAAGAGGGGCAGGCGTTGGAAGAGAGAGTGAAAGATGAGAAGGGGGAGGACACGATAGGACAGAGGGGGCAGAAAGTGTTGGATGGAGGGTAAGAGAACAGTATGTTATGTTACTGTAGGTCGAGGTCAGAATAATTTTGAGAGTGGAGAATGTGTTGTAATAACACCTACCTGCGCAGTCCAGAAAAGCTGGTGGTGCAAGGGAGGATCCAGATGGCTCTGTTAGTGAAGCAGCCATCGAAATCAAGCTTCGCTACCCAAGCCATCTGAATCCTCCCCTCTGATGTGTACAGATGGGATTTATCCTTACAATACATCCTCCACTTTGAAATTCTCCCAGTCTCAGTCTACTTAACCTACTGTCACCACACCCTCCACCCAACAGTTTACACTCCCCATGCCTTATTATCTCCTCTCTATTCTTGTCCCGTCACCCTCTGCCAACACACCTACCTGTCTTCCCTACCCCACCCATTCCCCACACTACAGCCTCCTGACATTGCGCCTGTTGGCATTCTAATCTCTGCACATTCCACCAGACAGTGTTCCTCATCCTCCCCCCGCCCCCCCCCCCCCCCCCACATACACACATACTTGTATACAGTTATCCATTACCCTTACCCTTACCCACCCCATCTGTTCCACGTAACTGCTGCAATACAGTCCGAGATGCCAGAGATGGAGGTCATGTGTGCATGAGGTGTGCCTGCTTGTATGAGCGAGAGAGAGAGAGAGAGAGTGAGTGTGAGTGTGTGTGTGTGTGTGTGTGTGTGTGTTTCCTTTACTGACAATGGCTGTGGCCAAAAGCTAATGTGTTTCTTTTAGTTGTGCCTGTCTGCAACATAACGTGTCATCTTTACGGTAAGTAGCAGTCTATTTTTTCCTTGTTGTTGTTGTTGTTGTTGTTGTGGTCTTCAGTCCTGAGACTGGTTTGATGCAGCTCTCCATGCTACTCTATCCTGTGCAAGCTTCTTCAACTCCCAGCACCTACTGCAACCTACATCCTTCTGAATCTGCTTAGTGTATTCATCTCTTGGTCTCCCTCTACGATTTTTACCCTCCACGCTGCCCTCCAATACTAAATTGGTGATCCCTCGATGTCTCAGAACATGTCCTACCAACCGATCCCTTCTTCTAGTCAAGTTGTGCCACAAGTTCCTCCTCTCCCCAATTCTATTCAATACCTCCTCATTAGTTATGTGATCAACACATCTAATATTCAGCATTCTTCTGTAGCACCACATTTCGAAAACTCCTATTCTCTTCTTGTCTAAGCTATTTATCGTCCACGTTTCACTTCCATACATGGCTACACTCCATACAAATACTTTGAGAAACGACTTCCTGACACTTAAATCTATACTCGATGTTAACAAATTTCTATTCTTAAGAAACGCTTTCCTTGGAATTGCCAGTCTACATTTTATATCCTCTCTACTTCGACCATCATCAGTTATTTTGCTCCCGAAATAGCAAAACTCCTTTACTACTTTAAGTGTCTCATTTCCTAATCTAATTCCTTCAGCATCACCTGACTTCATTCGACTACATTCCATTATCCTCGTTTTGCTTTTGTTGATGTTCACCTTATATCCTCCTTTCAAGACACTGTCCATCCCGTTCAACTGCTCTTCCAAGTCCTTTGCTGTCTCTGACAGAATTACAATGTCTTCGGCGAACCTCAAAGTTTTTATTTCTTCTCCATCGATTTTAATACCTACTCCAAATTTTCCTTTTGTTTCCTTTACTGCTTGCTCAATATACAGATTGAATAGCATTGGGGAGAGGCTACAACCCTGTCTCACTCCCTTCCCAACCACTGCTTCCCTTTCATGCCCCTCGACTCTTATAACTGCCTCCTGGTTTCTGTACAAATTGTAAATAGCCTTTCACTCCCTGTATTTTACCCCTACCACCTTTAGAATTTGAAAGAGAGTATTCCAATCAACATTGTCAAAAGCTTTCTCTAAGTCTACAAATGCTAGAAATGTAGGTTTGCCTTTCCTTAATCTATTTTCTAAGGTAAGTCGTAGGGTCAGTATTGCCTCACGTGTTCCAACATTTCTATGGAATCCAAACTGATCTTCACCGAGGTTGGCTCCTACCAGTTTTTCCATTCGTCTGTAAAGAATTTGCGTTAGTATTTTGCAGCAGTGACTTATTAAACTGATTGTTCGGTAATTCTCACATCTGTCAACACCTGCTTTCTTTGGGATTGGGATTATTATATTCTTCTTGAAGTCTGAGGGTATTTCGCCTGTTTCATACATCTTGCTCACCAGATGGTAGAGTTTTGTCAGGACTGGCTCTCCCAAGGCCGTCAGTAGTTCCAATGGAATGTTGTCTACTCCCAAGGCCTTGTTTCGACTCAGGTCTTTCAGTGCTCTGTCAAACTCTTCACGCAGTATCGTATCTCCCATTTCATATTCATCTACATCCACTTCCATTTCCATAATATTGTCCTCAAGTACATCACCCTTGTATAGGCCCTCTATATACTCCTTCCACCTTTCTGCTTTCCCTTCTTTGCTTAGAACTGGGTTTCCATCTGAGCTCTTGATATTCATGCAAGTGGTTCTCCTTTCTCCAAAGGTGTCTTTAATTTTCCTGTAGGCAGTATCTATCTTACCCATAGTGAGATAAGCCTCTACATCCTTACATTTGTCCTGTAGCCATCCCTGCTTAGCCATTTTGCACTTCCTGTCGATATCATTTTTGAGACGTTTGTATTCCTTATTGCCTGCTTCATTTACTGCATTTTTATATTTTCTCCTTTCATCAATTAAATTCAATATTTCTTCTGTTACCCAAGGGTTTCTACTAGCCCTCGTTTTTTTACCTATTTGATCCTCTGCTGCCTTCACTATTTCATCCCTCAAACCTACCCATTCCTCATCTACTGTATTTCTTTCCCCCATTCCTGTCAATTGTTGCCTTATGCTCTCCCTGAAACTCTGTACAATCTCTGGTTCTTTCAGTTTATCCAGGTCCCATCTCCTTAAATTCCCACCTTTTTGCAGTTTCTTCAGTTTCAATCTGCAGTTCATAACCAATAGATTGTGGTCAGAGTCCACATCTGCCCCTGGAAATGTCTTACAATTTAAAACATGGTTCCTAAATCTCTGTCTTACCATTATATAATCTATACCCGCATTCCTATTTTCTATTCATTATTAAACCTAGTCCTGCATTACCCCTATTTGATTTTGTATTCATAACCCTGTATTCACCTGACCAAAAGTCTTGTTCCTCCTGTCACCGAACTTCACTAATCCCCACTATATCTAACTTCAACCTATCGATTTTCCTTTTTAAATTTTCTAACCTACCTGCCCGATCAAGGGATCTGACATTCCATGCTCCGATCCGTAGAATGCCAGTTTTCTTTCTCCTGATAACGATGTCCTCTTGAGTAGTCCCCGCCCGGAGATCCAAATGGGGGACTATTTTACCTCCGGAGTATTTTACCCAAGAGGATGCCATCATCATTTAATCATACAGTAAAGCTGCATGCCCTCCGGAAAAATTACAGCGGTAGTTTCCCCTTGCTTTCAGCCGTTCGCAGTACCAGCACAGCAAGGCCATTTTGGTTAGTGTTACAAGGCTAGATCAGTCAATCATCCAGAGTGTTGCCCCTGCGACTACTGAAAAGGCTGCTGCCCCTCTTCAGGAACCACACGTTTGTCTGGCCTCTCAACAGATACCCCTCCATTGTGGTTGCACCTACGGTACGGCTATCTGTATCGTTGAGGCACGCAAGCTTCCCCACTGACGGCAAGGTCCATGGTTCCTTACACTGTTGATATTCCAATATGGAGTTTCCAGATTGAGAAGTTCTGTTAGTTTCATGGCAAGTATCTGTGTTCACTGTAAAGCTGCTTATAATATTAACGTACTATAAACACAACTCAATATTTACAGATGTCGCTAACTATTTTCTTTGAAAAATATCAGTGTTGTCAGATAGGTATCAAGCTGTCAATAAAAGATGAACAGCAGGTGTTTAGTACAACTGAAGATGTAGCAGGATTTTTTCCAAAGCAGCAGCTTCCTTCCAAATTTACTAGAAAAACTTCAAGCAGTTTAGTAACCTGCCCGTATAGCTACACACATTAGCACACCACTTCTGCGATTTGCGGGTGCACACCAGCCCCAGATTGAGTCCAGTCGGCAGATTAACAACAAGTGCCAGTGTCCCACCCGGCCTGCATGTGAATTTTAGGTTGTTTCTCATATCTGACTTGGTGAATACTGGTTTGCTACCCACAGCCAACCTCAGTTAAACGACTCTGTATCATTTCAAAAATGTTCTCACACTTTGACGGGAATGATGCCCTAGATGAAAGGGGTGAATCAGAGCTGCATAAATATGTACAGGCAAATAGACACGCAGGTGTCAAGCGCACGACCAGCCAGACAAACTGAGATGCTACCGACAGTGTACTCCCGATGACCGTTCAGAGATTGTCGCTCTCTTCGGGCCTCCGCTGCAAGTGCCCGGTTCATTCATCCGTGCTGTCAGCTGCTCATCAGCGACAAAGGCTGGAATTTGCAGGCCGACACTGCTACTAGATGTACACCGAGTGGTGACAGGTGGCCGTTTCAGATCAGTCACATTTGACGTTCCACCGGACAGACGGCCGTCGCTGTGGTCGGCCCTGTGACAATCGTCAGAAGAGTCTAGGCTGGAGTGGGGAACATTATGCTCTGGGGAATGTTTTTGTGGCATTCTCTGTCATTCTGAAAGGCACAGTGGATCTCAACACAAATACACATCTATCACTGGAGACCGTGCTGACCCATAAAACAAAATTCATGTTTCCTCTGCACAAAGCCATCTACCAGCAGGACAATGCAATGTGTCACACAGCTCACAGTGTACACACGTGGTTCAAGGAGCCCCAAAATGATTTTACTGTACTCCCCTGGCCACCGAACTCCAAAATGTAAACACGACTGACAATCTGTGGGACCACCGATTGAGGTTTTCGTACCACGGATCCTCACCTGAGAAACGTAGTGCAGCTGGCCACAGCACTGGAGTTAGCGTAGCTCCACACGCCTGTCAGCACCGTCCAAAACTTCACTGACTTCTTCCTTCATGTCTCATAAAGTAATCTGCACAGCAAAAGGCTTTGACAGGTGGTCACCTTAATGTGACTTGACAGTGTAGTTTGACGCTACGTATGTACTCTGATATGTGTTTTTCTCCTTTTATGTAGCAGACAGTTGAAAACGGATACAAAATCTGACAGACATCATGCACCTCAAAGTAAAAATAAATAAACTGCAGCAGAGATGTTAGGACAATATTGTTGTTGTTGTTGTTGTTGTGGTCTTCAGTCCTGAGACTAGTTTGATGCAGCTCTCCATGCTACTCTATCCTGTGCAAGCTTCTTCATCTCCCAGTACCTACTGCAACCTACATCCTTCTGAATCTGCTTAGTGTATTCATCTCTTAGTCTCCCTCTAAGATTTTTACCCTCCACGTTGCCCTCCAGTACCAAATTGGTGATCCCTCGATGCCTCAGAATATGCCCTACCAACCGGTCCCTTCTTTTGGTCAAGTTTTGCCACAAATTTCTCTTCTCTCCAATTCTATTCAATACCTCCTCATTAGTTATGTGATCTACCCAAATAATCTTCAGCATTCTTCTGTAGCACCACATTTTGAAAGCTTTTATCATCCACGTTTAACTTCCATACATGGCTACACTCCATACAAATACTTTCAGAAATGACTTCCTCACACTTAAATCTATATTGAATGTTAACAAATTTCTCTTCTTCAGAAACGCTTTCCTTGCCATTGCCAGTCTACATTTTATATCCTCTCTACTTCGTCCATCGTCACTTGTTTTGCTCCCCAAATAGCAAAACTCCTTTACTACTTTAAGTGTCTCATTTCCTAATCTGATTCCCTCAGCATCACCTGACTTCATTCGACTACATTCCATTATCCTTGTTTTGCTTGTTCTTATGTTCATCTTATATCCTCCTTTCACGACACTGTCCACTCCGTTCAACTGCTCTTACAAGTCCTTCGCTGTCTCTGACAGAATTACAATGTCATCAGTGAACCTCAAAGTTTTTATTTCTTCTCCATCGATTTTAATACCTACTCCGAATTTTTCTTTTGTTTCCTTTACTGCTTGCTCAATATACATATTGAATAACATTGGGGAGAGGCTACAACTCCTTTCCCAACAACTGCTTCCCTTTCATGCCCCTCGACTCTTATAACTGCCATCTGGTTTCTGTACAAATTGTAAATAGCCTTTCGCTCCCTGTATTTTACCCCTGCCACCTTTAGAATTTGAAAGACAGTATACCAGTCAACATTGTCAAAAGCTTTCTCTAAATCTACAAGTGGTAGAGACATAGTTTTGCCTTTCCTTAATCTTTCTTCTAAGATAAGTCGTAAGGTCAGTATTGCCTCACATGTTCCAATTATTCACGAAAAAATGCTAATTTTTTTTTTTCATGGTTGCTCCAAAATGTTCCAGGCAAATGCAAGAAATCTTTTTGACAGATGTCTCCTTTCCCTTCCCTCACCTGTAGCTAAAAAGAGTATGCACACAGAAATGTTGTGCATGCAAGTACGTAAAATTTTTTGTACTACTACCGCCTTTGTCACACACTGCATGCTCAAGCTGTTCCCTTTAATGATAACTAACAATGCTGGGGTATGTGGCTTTGAAAGACACTGTTTCCATTTACCATCTCTCAAAATATGTATGAACATGGACTGATTCTGGTATCAGTTACTAACCTAATATTTATTGTGGTCACTTTATGTCACCTGTTGTGAACAATTGATCAATACAATTGCAAAATAACCATCACATGCTTACTCTCACGAAAGTCGATGCTGCAAAGCAGTCAGGAACAGCACAGTAACGCTACTGGCTGCAGCATCACACAGGATACTCCCTGTTCCTGCTGTGCATCTCAACATCACTTGCCTTCTCAAAAGCATCCTACTCTAAAACTTGTAAAATGTAGGAAATTTTTATACGTACACAAGTTATTACCGTTATCAGTTAATTTCACTACATAATTTCATTGTTCTACATTTTATTAATGTTTCTTTTTCTTTCGGTGCATTACAAGGAACCATTTGGGAATCATGAACGAAAATATAGAATTTTGTCTGGGTGTCTTAGTTCTCAGTTTGAACTAAATCTATATAAACTGTTTCCAAGAATGGAGGCATCAATCCAATCGATATTACTACACAGAAAAGTACAATGCTCACAATGAGATTTAGTGTCACCTAGTGGAACTGTGACTAACTCAGGAATGTATGAGGGCTGTTCAATAAAGAATGATGGTCCTTCTCAAAGTAGTCTCCCATGAATGTGATGCACATGGAAACCATTTTTTGAGAGGTCCTTCAAAATCGCCTCCACAGCCTTTATCACTGCTTCCGATGATTGATAATGCCTCCCGTGAAGGCATTTGTTCATGTCACGTGTGGCTAAATCTGGACTATAAGGAGGGTGAGGGATGAACTTCACGTTGATTTTTGCAAGATACTCAGCAACAAAATTGGCAAAATGCGGCTGTGCATTATCGTGGTGCCGTATCCAGTCTGCTTCACGGCAAAGTGGTCTTTTGCGCCTGATATGGTCTTGCAATGTTTTCAGGAGATCCCTGTAGTATTGTCCAGTTACTGATCTGTGTGCAGGTACAACATGCTGATAAACCATTCCATGAATATCAAAGAATGAAATAACCGTAATTTGCCCAGAAGAAGCAACCAATTTTGCTTTTTTGGGGGTTGGTGATGAAGGAGATTTCCGGACTGAGCTTTACTGTTTGCTCTCAGGATCAAAATGATGTAGCCAAGTTTCATCAGCAGGGATTACATTTGAATGAAACTTTGGATCTTCCTCTAACATCAAGTTTAACTGCATGCAGACCTGTACACGAATGTCCTTTTGTTCGGGAATCGACAGTCTTGGAACCCGTCGCGCACAAACACGTGTCGTGTGTAATTTTTCTATCACCGACATGTGGGTGGCACGGAATGAAATGTTCAGTATTTCAGAAAGTGATCTTAAGGTAATTCGGCGATCCTCTCTCACAATGACAGCAGCAGTGTTGATGTTTTCTTCCGTAAGAGCAGTAATTGGAGCACCGGGTCCACCTTCCTTTGAAATTTATTGTCTCCCCTCTTCAAACATTTTAAACCACCTCCAAGCTGTGCTGTAGGGAAGAACAGACTCTCCATGGGCCTCCTGTAACATTGTATAGAACTCGGCTGAAGATTTGTTGAGACAAAAGCAGAGTTTCAAAGCCACATATTGTTCCTCGCGTGGTCCTCCACTGCAGTGGTAGGCGATACTGAACGTGGCTGACCTTCACAGGTGGGAACCAGGAGTCCCAACAATGAAACTACTATGGTGTGTTTGTTGCACATTAAGCTAACAGAACATCATAAGATTGAATTTTAGTGCAAGAAATTATGACAACAAAAAGTTATGACCATTCTTTATTGAACAGCCCTCGTATATTAAAAACAGCAGAGAGGAACGGGGAATCATTCTAGTGTCAGTACAGATCCCAAATGACAAAATCTGTGACTCTGACAAAGGGCATATAGTTGTGATCCAGCACCTGCAAAGGAGCATCTCAGAAACAATGAAGCTAGTCCACTGTCTGTGCGCTGCTGTTGTGAGAGTCTATGAAAAATGTTTGAATAACAATGAAACCACAAGTCAGTGTCACGGTATCAGACATCCAGACCTCACCACAGAATGTGGAGGTCGGAAGCTTTCCTGCTCAATAAAGTGGAACGGGCAATGATCTGGTGAAGGTACAAGTGTTTCAGAGCACACCATACAGCACACACTGTCGAACACGGGCCTCTCTGGAGCATACCTGCATATTCGCATGTCAATCTAATGACACAGTCAATTACTACTGCAGTCGGCACAGAATTATCGTGATTAGACTGCGGAGCAAAGGAAATGAGTCACCCAGTCAGACAACACCACATCGACAGTCGAGTCCGGATACGCCAGTGTCGATGCGAACGGCCCCTCGAAGAGTGCAGTGCGCCGCCGATGCGGGCCGGGGGCAGTAGTACTGCGGTACGAGTGACAGTCACCTGAGCTTCCACAGGACCTGTAGTAGTAATCGAAGGAACTGCGACAGCTGTGGACTGCGTGAATATTATTGCGGACCACCTGCATCCCTTCACACTCGACTTCATCCCTATGGCAATGGAATCTTCCGACACGATGATAACTGTCCGTGTCCCGAGACCAGAATCGTGCTGCAGGGGTTTGAAGAGCACAGTATTTGACTAGCTCTGATGTCTTGGCCACCAAATTCACCTGATGGAACACGTCTCACAACCCATCTGTCAACAATTTATGGAAATTGTGAGATCTGTGCATAGACATTTATATAGACATCTACATCTACATCTACATCTACAACCATAGTCTGCAAACCACTGTGAAGTGTATGGCAGAGGGTACATCAAATTGTGCTACTTACATTAGGGTTTCCTCCAATTCTACTCAAGTATGAAGCGTGGGCAGAATGAGTGTTCGAATGCCTCCTGTGCGTGCCAAATTAACGTTATCTTGCCCCACGACCACTATGTGAGCAGTATGTGACAGGTTGCAGTATTTTCCTAGTCATTATTTAAAGCTGGTTCTCAAAACTTTGTAAGTAGACTTCCTAGTGACGGTTTACATCTATGTTCATGTGAGTGCCAGTTGAGTTCCCCTGTTAGTGCTGTTTTGTGTGGGTCCTACACACTTTTCAAAGGAACTGACACACTATTAAGGAGGTGGCATTAAGAGAAATTTGAAACTGAAAGCAACAACAGGCAAGGATATTCCATAACACCAAAGTTTTTCTCAGTGGTCCTAGAGATACTTTCAGAACATTACACTGGGAAAACAAAGAAGGCATGTGTGTTAATCACACAAATCTGACACAGATGACACTGTGCTATCTGCCCCTAATTCTGATAAGCTTTAATAATAACTTGAAACAGTTAAAAGAACTAATTACAGAAAAAGGCCTGAAAATGTAACAGTAAAATAATGTATAACCAGAAAGAAAACTGTAGGAACGAAGTGCTACAACTGGTTGATAAGTTTTTGTACTTAATGACGCAGGAGGCAACAACTGGATGGAGAACAAAATAAATAAACGAACACAAGAGTAAAAATGGTCTCGATTGTTTTTAGTAAAATTTCAAAACTAGGCTTACAGCACGTCTGAAAGAAGTAATTACAACAGTAATGAGTTATGGCACTGAGCTGTGACCTTTTAATGTGAAAATCAGTCGAAACCTGACGGTTGCTGAGTAACAGAAAGTGGCATGTTGGTAATTATTAGGAGGTACAGAAAGGCAAAAAATGAATCTGGGAACAGACTCAAATAGAAAATGCACTGAAACATCTAGGAGGCATCCTTAATCTAGCATTCAATGTCCAATAATGACGATGATGCAGTAATAATGTTAATGATGATTTGTTTACACGGAGTTCTCTTTGTCTCTTTGGCACCGGCTCCTTACTTAGCTCTCATTTATCGCAAATCTCTCACCCGACACAAAGTCTCGAGCAACTGGAGGGGAGGGGGGGGGAAACCAGGTGACTCCTGTATATAAGAAGGCTAAAATAACGGACCCATAAAATTACCTTCAGGCTTCCGTCCACAAATCTGCACGTTTTTAGAAAGTATCAATTGTGGCTGAGAATTTCTATTTTGTGTGACAAATGGCAGCTTCCACAAATCTGCATGGATTTAGGAAGCATTGTTTATGACTGTTGGAAAAAACAGGAGAATTTCTGCCTGGTGTGAAAAATGGCAGCTCCCTCTACATCTAGAAAAATGCAAATTAATACAAGAAAGTAGGAAAAATTATCCTACAATTTTCAAATACAGTGTTAGTGGTGTGCTGCTTGACACAATCACGGTGATTAAATATCAACGTGTGGCACTGCACAGCGATACGAAATGGAATGAGCACGTGAGGTTGGTAGTACGGAAGGCAAATGCTTAGCATCAGTTTATTGGGAGAATTTTTGGGAAGTGTGGCTCAACTGTGAAGGAGACTCCATCATAACACCAAAGCAACCCATTCTTCAGTACTCGTCAAGTGTTTGGGATCCCCAGCAGGTCTGACTGAAGAAAGACATTGAAGAATTCAAATGCGTGCTGCTAGATTTGTTAAGAGTAGGTTCAATCAACAGACGAGTACTATGGAGATGCTTCATGAACTCAAATGGGAATCCCTGGAGAGATGAAATTGTTCTTTTCACAAAATACTATTGAGATGATTTTGAGTGCCAGTACTTGCAGCTGACTCCAGAATGATTCTACTGCTGCCAACGTGCACTGTGTGCAAGGAATGTGAATGCAAGGTAAGAAAAATTAGGGCTCGTTATGGGGCTTATAGACAGTTGTTTTTTCTTGCTCGATTTGTGAGTGGAACAGAATAGTAGTAGTGCCACATGCCATGCACCGTACATGGTTTATGGAGTACACGGTTGATGTAGAATGATTGTGTGTACATTGTGATGTGTCCTATGAAACTAGGTGGTTAACACAGATGTCCAGCTGAAATATACTTTGAAACCAGCTCAGCCTAGATGCACACACCTGGAAAGTGGAGCTGCAGGATCCTCCTGTCGACATCGACGTGAGGCACGATGAGGCACAGCCGGGACTCCGTCTTCTGCGTGAGGGCCACCCCCGCAGACGTCACCACCATCCACTGCCGGTCGTAGGCCAGGCCGCGCGCACTCACCTCCCACGTCGGGACGGCCATGGCGCCGCACGACTTCACTGGGTACACGAAGATGTGCCTCAGTGTTGTGACTGTTTCAGATTTCCTGGGCAGAAAAGTGAGTCCTGCTTTATGTTTAACCACACGTAACTGGTCAGTACCTTCATCTATACTCTAATGACAATGACAAAGTGCATCATTGAACCGTACATTCTATTCACATATGGAGGAAGTTAAGAATGACAGCTTATATGTCTCTGTCACCACACTGCTGCCTCAGACTAAACCTGTTCCAAGCCGACTGCTTCATAGTTTGGTACACTATGTGATCAAAAGTATCTTGACACCCCCCAAAACATATGTTTTTTCATATTAGGTGCATTGTGCTGCCACCTACTGCCAGGTACCCGATATCGGCGACCTCAGTAGACATCGTGAGAGAGCTAGGACTTTCAGCGTGGTCAGGTAATTGTGTGTCACTTGTGTCATACGTCTGTACGAGAGATTTCCACACTCCTAAACATCCCTAGGTCCTCTGCTTCCGATGTGATTGTGAAGTGGATACGTGAAGGGACACGTACAGCACAAAAGCGTACAGGCCGACCTCATCTGTTGACTGACAGAGACTGGCGACAGTTGAAGACAGTTGTAATGTGTAATAGGCAGATATATATTCAGACCATCACACAGGAATTCCAAACTGCATCAGGATACGCTGCAAGTACTATGACAGTTAGGCAGGAGGTGACAAAAACTTGGGTTTCATGGCCGAGCAACTGCTCATAAGCCACACATCAAGCCGGTAAATGCTAAACGACACCTTGCTTGGTGTCAATTGTACAGTGGATTTGTGGACAGTACAATTGTACAGTGGAAAACTGTTGTGTGGAGTGACGAATCACAGTACACAATGTGACGATCCGATGACAGGGTGTGGCTACGGCGAATGCCCGGTGAACATCATCTGCCAGTGTGTGTAGTGCCAACAGTAAAATTCAGAGGTGGTGGTGTTATGGTGTGGTTGTGTTTCACACGGAGGGGGCTTGCACCCCTTGTTGTTTTGTGTGACACTATCACAGCACAGGCCTACATTGATGTTTTAAGCACCTTCTTGTTTCTCACTGTTGAAGAGCAATTCAGGGATGGCAATTGCACCTTTCAATACGATCGAGCACCTGCTCATAATGCACAGCTTGTGGCGGAGTGGTTACACGACAATAACATCCCTGTAATGGACTGGCCTGCACAGCGTCCTGACCTGAATCCTACAGAACATCTTTGGGATGTTTTGGAATGCCGACCGACATTGATACCTCTCCTCAGTGCAGCACGCTGTGAAGAATGGGCTTCCATTCCCCAAGAAACCTTCCAGCCCCTGATTGAATTTATGCCTGCGAGAGTGGAAGCTGTCATCAAGGCAACACCATATTGAATTCCAGCATTACCGATGGAGGGTGCCACGAACTTGTACATCATTTTCACCCAGGTGCCTGGATACTTTTGATCACATAGTGTATCTTCCTCTTTTCACTCCAACCAGTATTTTTATTCTTCTCCTTTCTATTTTACTTCTGTCCAGTTGTATCTTTGATAGCTATTACTACAATTCCTTTTCATCACAGTATTTGTCCCACAACAGTTTTCATAACAAGGTTAAGGAGAGTTCTGTGTTCCCTTAGCCTTTCATTACTTCACTGTCTTTCATTTATCCACACATTTAATTTCTTCATTCTGTCCAAAACCAACATCTCGAATACTTAAATTTTGTTCATTTCTCACTCCTTCATTGTCTGGTTTTCACAGCCATATAGAAAAACACTCCACACAAAGCATTTACCCAACCTTTGCCTGAACTCTACCACCATTTTGGTACATAATAAGCATATCGTTTTCTGAAAAGCTTGCTTTGCTACAGCAATTCTTGAATTTATTTGTCTTTCACTTGCCCAGTTTTTAGTTATCAAGCTACCAAAATATTTGTACTTATAGCCTGTTCAATTTGACCATGTGTTGTTTCCACTTTCATGTATTCTTTGCCACGTACTCTCATTGACTTAGTTTCCTTCGAACTGATTTTAATTCTGCACTCTCGCAACCCCCCTTCAAGTCTGTATGGTGTTCTTCAAAAACAGATTGATGTACTGTGCATCCACAAAGTGTCTCCACAGCAGTGAGCCTCGCGAGTCTCTCCTTTGAGGGGTGTAAGATTGGCAGCATGTTAAAATCTTGCCTGCACATGTTCTGTGGCTCTGCAGTAGTAGGACGGGGGTGGTAGCATTGTTTGTGCATTTCAGGTGTCATTTGTGTTACTGTCTAGTTCTTGGGTAAGCCGAGTGTAGTGAGAATGCTTACTATTGCGAAGAGAGTATTTTTAGTGGAAGGAGTTTTCCGTGCAAGGGGAAACTTTACGGAAAAACATTATGGAGCATGTGAGGTGGCAATTTAGATTGCATCTTCCTGCTTCACTGTGTCCACACCGTGGAACTGTGAGTGATTTAATTCGTAAATTCCAGATGACAGTTTCAGTTCATCATGAACCGTGAAATAGTAAGCCCAAAATTTTAACAGAACAGAAGCTTGACGACACTTCGGATATTGCGTTGCAGAGTCCAAAAAACGGCCGAAGTGGCCGTGCGGTTAAAGGCGCTGCAGTCTGGAACCGCAAGACCGCTACGGTCGCAGGTTCGAATCCTGCCTCGGGCATGGATGTTTGTGATGTCCTTAGGTTAGTTAGGTTTAACTAGTTCTAAGTTCTAGGGGACTAATAACCTCAGCAGTTGAGTCCCATAGTGCTCAGAGCCAGAGTCCAAAAAAATTAGTGAGGAGATTATTGCAAGAGACTAAAGTCTCTCATACAACAGCACGTAAGTCCATAGCCAAAGAACTCGGGATATATCTATAAAATTACTGCTGTGCAACAATTACATTGTATGCACCTTGAGAAATGAATAGCATACTGTGAATGGTTTCAGCAATTTGTTAACTGACATGAAGTTGGTGTTTTAGATCAAGACTTTTTCACTGATGAGGCTTGATTTCACCTATCTGGCTACATTAATTCCCAAAATTCATGAATTTTGTCACCAGGAAATTCACATGCCATTCCACACAGAGAAAATTTGAGGGGCTGCCACAATGCAAGCGTGAATTATAGAGCCGATCTTTTTCAATACTACCGTCATTTCCGATGTCTATTGTTCTGAAATAATTTACCCATTTATTGCTCTGTTGAATGAAAATTAGATCAATCATTCATTTTTCCAACAAGACAATGCTACTGCTCATACAGCACACCAGTTCTTATAACTTTTAGATGAAATCTCTGGAGACAGAGTAATTACAAAAAAGTCTCTGGCCCCTGCACTCAGCCCCTCCCCGACGTTTTCCTTTGGGGCACAGCTAAAACATATGTGTATAAAAATAACCCAAAGACGATAGATGAACTGAAGACAGCAATAATTGATTATCTGCATTCGATTACACAAGAAACACTGGCAAAGGTGTTTGCTAATAAATGTAAATGTGTTTAACTATGCTTCAAGAATGAGGAAAACATTTCCAGCATCTGCTGTGATATTGGTGAGTACAGAGTATTTAATTGTAATGTATATAATCAGTTAATTTCATTGTTTTAATTGTAATAATGTTGAACGCCATCTCCCAACATAATTGCAGCCACTAGCAGTGAATCCCAGCCCCTAGCTTATACAGCAACACAAACGTTCTGTCAACATTATGCAAGTTGAGACACAGGGAGTTCACCGCTGCAGAGAGACTTTGCGGACGCACTCTACCTCCGAGCAATAACATGCCGTCAGCAAATCTGATGCTGTTGACCTTCTAGCTTCCTACGTTTACTCCTTCCTTCTCTACTATAGTGTCCTCATTATCAAGTATTCAGTATACACGGTAAACAGAATTGGTAAAAATATAACATCACTGTCTTACTGTTCTTTTGATTTCAGACAGATTTATTGTACCATTTATTAACTTCAAAGACTCTGAAAGATGTTATGACCCTATGGCTGCAGTGGACTGCTACAGCAATCTAACTGCATCCTGCCCTGACTGCAGTTGATTGCTAAAGCAGTTGAGCACTGAGCTGCCTCTGGAGTGGTTGATAGCTATAGATGTTTGGACACTTATGCTTGTTCATATGTTCATAGTTAAGCTGTGGCTGAATATGAGGTCCATTTCATCATAGTACCACTGGCGGACTTTCACCATACTGCATAATTTCTTCTAAATGTAACATATGGCACATCAATGTGCAGAATATGATATCATTGTCAGACATCAGCACTTGTGGCAGAATTATACAATGCTTCGTAGTTTGCTATAAATCGAACCCACGTTGCTTATAACACAACCAGCTCTGCCTTATACATGTTTCGGAATATTCATTTCAAACCTAAGCATTTTCTCACTGTGTTAATGGAACTGCTAAAATAGTGCTTTAACTTATTTGTAGAGTGACCCATTTACAAACACAAAAGAAATGTCGCATAGTTAATGCTGCTGTAGTGAGAAAACAGTTAGGGAGTGTATGTTGTGCCTAATTTCATTATCACCTAAAATATGGGATCACATTTACAGGAACTCAAAAGCAGCTATCAGCAAATTCAAACTGCAAAAAAGGGCCATCAGAATCATGTCTGGATTTGAACGTAGAGACTCATGTAAAGAATTGTTTAAGATATCTGGTATTCCACCTTTACCATGCATCTACATTATGTAAATACTTGTATTCTTTAAAATAAATGTAATAGGTAAGGACAGTAAATTCCAAAAGAACTGCTACATTCATGATCATTTTGCCTGATGAAACGAAAACTTACATACAACCCAGCACAACACACCACTGCCAAAAGGGTGTTTTCCACACAGCAGTTAAATTTTGTTAACAAACTTCCTGAGAACATAGAAGCAAATACTGAGGCAAAAATCTTTGGAAAATCTTTAACACTACTGGGTGCACCTATGTATAAAGTGCACTGACCACAAATAACGTTGTTTTGTAGTGTTTCATTGTTGTTTTATAACTGCAAGCCCGCACCTTTTCCTTCATTATTTCTTCAGCTAACTCAGGGATAAGTTGTGTTGTCATATGTTCAAGTGAGCAGCAGTACTATAAAATAAACAGTGAGCTATGACAGAGAAAATTTATGATCCAGTATTATGAAAAGGATAGTTGCTACTCACCATATAGCAGAGATGCTGAGTCACAGATGGGCATAACAAAAAAACTGTCACAAAATGAGCTTTCAGCCAACAAGGCCTTTGTCAAAAATAGACAAAACACACACACACACACACACACACACACACACACACACACACACACACACACCATCACATTCTCTGACAGCTGAAGACAGACTTTAATTTATGATTCCTGCAAGGAAATGACCCATATTCTGAACTAATAGGACAATACCACACTGAAGAAATTGTCTACGTGACGATTAGTAATCAAATAAGCGGTGGGTTTCGACCTGATGCAACTGTGCTGTTTAATGCTCTGAGTGGGTCATTCCTGTTTGGTAACACTTTTATATGACATCAGAACGATACAGTGAAAGTTTATTTTATTATTTTTCAATTAAACAGTGATTTAGCTCATATAATGTAAGGTTATTTTGTCACTGTTTAATTGAACTAAGATTAAATTATGATTTTGCTCATACATATTAACAACATAAACATTTTTTTTCTTTGGGCCTTGTCCCACGCCAACGCAGTGTCAGCCGTGTTATTACAGATTTGGCAGTGTTAGCTGCAGAAGGGGGCCAGATGCCCTTCCTGCCGCACCCCAAACCCCCGGGACGTAACTAGTGTACCCCAGCTGTCTGTGTCTAGTGTAATCCATGAAATAGTGCAAACATGTTCAAATGTCTGTGAGCCGTGTAACTGAGGTGGAATGTGGGGACCAGCCCGGTATTCACCTAGCGGGATGTGAAAAACCACCTGCAAACCACATCCAGGCTACCCACCATACTGGCCTTCATCGTTAATTCACTGGGCAGATTCGATACGGGGCCAGCATGCCTACCATGTCCGGGAAGCAGTGCATTAGTGCTCTCGGCTACCGAGGCAGGTATTAACAACATAAATATAACTATTATTAATATGTGTACATAGTATACCAAGTATCCACTCGTGGTATAAAAAATAATGAAAAATATTTAAAAGTATGAAAAGTATTATATAAAAATTTACAGTTATTAAGTTTATTACATATACTCCTATTCTAGTCCCACTCCTCACCCTCTGCCACAAGTATCATGTTGTTGTTGTTGTTGTGGTCTTCAGTCCTGAGACTGGTTTGATGCAGCTCTCCATGCTACTCTATCCTGTGCAAGCTTCTTCATCTCCCAGTACTTACTGCAACCTACATCCTTCTGAATCTGCTTACTGTATTCATCTCTTGGTCTCCCTCTACAATTTTTACCCTCCACACTGCCCTCCAATGCTAAATTTGTGATCCCTTGATGCCTCAGAACATGTCCTACCAACCGGTCCCTTCTTCTTGTCAAGTTGTGCCACAAACTCCTCTTCTCCCCAATTCTATTCAATACCTCCTCATTAGTTATGTGATCTACCCATCTAATCTTCAGCATTCTTCTGTAGCACCACATTTCAAAAGCTTCTATTCTATTCTTGTCCAAACTATTTATCTTCCATGTTTCACTACCATACATGGCTACACTCCATACAAATACTTTGAGAAACGACTTCCTGACACTTAAATCAATACTCGATGTTAACAAATTTCTCTTCTTCAGAAACGCTTTCCTTGCAATTGCCAGTCTACATTTTATATCCTCTCTACTCCGACAATCATCAGTTATTTTGCTCCCCAAATAGCAAATCTCTTTTACTACTTTAAGTGTCTCATTTCCTAATCTAATTCCCTCAGAATCACCAGGCTTAATTCGACTACATTCCATTATCCTCGTTTTGCTTTTGTTGATGTTCATCTTATATCCCCCTTTCAAGACACTGTCCATTCCATTCAACTGCTCTTCCAAGTCCTTTGCTGTCTCTGACAGAATTACAATGTCATCGGTGAACCTCAACATTTTTATTTCTTCTCCATCGATTTTAATACCTACTCCGAATTTTTCTTTTGTTTCCTTTACTGCTTGCTCAATATACAGATTGAATAACATCAGGGAGAGGCTACAACCCTGTCTCACTCCTTTTCCAACCACTGCTTCCCTTTCATGCCCCTTGACTCTTATAACTGCCATCTGCTTTCTGTACAAATTGACAATAGCCTTTCACTCCCTGTATTGTACCCCTGCCACCTTTAGAATTTGAAAGAGAGTATTCCAATCAACATTGTCAAAAGCTTTCTCTAAGTCTACAAATGCTAGAAATGTAGGTTTGCCTTTCCTTAATCTATTTTCTAAGGTAAGTCGTAGGGTCGGTATTGCTGCACGTGTTCCAACATTTCTGCGGAATCCAAACTGATCTTCGCCGAGGTCGGCTTCTACTAGTTTTTCCATTCATCTGTAAAGAATTTGCGTTAGTATTTTGCAGCAGTGACTTATTAAACTGATAGTTTGGTAATTTTCACATCTGTCAACACCTGCTTTCTTTGGGATTGGAATTATTATATTCTTCTTGAAGTCTGAGGGTATTTCGCCTGTCTCATACATCTTGCTCACCAGATGGTAGAGTTTTGTCAGGACTGGCTCTCCCAAGGCCGTCAGTAGTTCCAATGGAATGTTGTCTACTCCCGGGGCCTTGTTTCGACTCAGGTCTTTCAGTGCTCTGTCAAACTCTTCACGCAGTATCGTATCTCCCATTTCATCTTCATCTACATCCTCTTCCATTTCCATAATATTGTCCTCAAGTACATCGCCCTTGTATAGACCCTCTATATACTCCTTCCACCTTTCTGCTTTCCCTTCTTTGCTTAGAACTGGGTTTCCATCTGAGCTCTTGATATTCATACAAGTGGCCCTCTTTTCTGCAAAGGTCTCTTTAATTTTCCTGTAGGCAGTATCTATCTTACTCCTAGTGACATAAGCCTCTACATCCTTACATTTGGCCTCTAGCCATCCCTGCTTAGCCATTTTGCACTTCCTGTCGATCTCATTTTTAAGACGTTTGTATTTCCTTTTGCCTGCTTCATTTACTGCATTTTTATATTTTCTCCTTTCATCAATTAAATTCAATATTTCTTCTGTTACCCACGGATTTCTACTAGCCCTCGTCTTTTTACCTACTTGATCCTTTGCTGCCTTCACTACTTCATCCCTCAGAGCTACCCATTCTTCTTCTACTGTATTTCTTTCCCCCATTCCTGTCAATTGTTCCCTTATGCTCTCCCTGAAACTCTGTACAACCTCTGGTTCTTTCAGATTATCCAGGTCCCATCTCCTTAAATTCCCACCTTTTTGCAGTTTCTTCAGTTTTAATCTACAGTTCATAACCAATAGATTGTGGTCAGAGTCCACATCTGCCCCTGGAAATGTCTTACAATTTAAAACCTGGTTCCTAAATCTCTGTCTTACCATTATATAATCTATCTGATACCTTCTAGTATCTCCAGCATTCTTCCATGTATACAACCTTCTTTTATGATTCTTGAACCAAGTGTTAGCTATGATTAAGTTATGCTCTGTGCAAAATTCTACCAGACGGCTTTCTCTCCCCTAATCCATATTCACCCACTATGTTTCCTTCTGTCCCTTTTCCTACTCTCGAATTCCAGTCACCCATGACTATTAAATTTTCATCTCTCTTCACTATCTGAATAATTTCTTTTATCTCATCATACATTTCATCAATTTCTTCATCATCTGCAGAGCTAGTTGGCATATAAACTTGTACTACTGTAGTAGGCATAGCTCTGTGGAAAACTCTGGTGCAAAACTTGTCCAATCCATCCACCCAGCACTTCCCAGTCCAGTTCTGCCAGGATTTTCCTACCCCATCAGAAGATGGGCTTCCTATGAAAGTAGCCGTGCCGTATACCAATTCTGCTGCAAAAGCTGGACAACCTTTTAAGTTGTTCCAACTACCGACCAGCTGTCCACCAGGATAAATTAGCACCTCCAAACTGTTGCCAAGAACGATGTTGACCACCAAGTTTCCCCTTCCTCTGTCCTGTCACCCACCAGCTCCTAATTCACTGCTCCACACCACATTCATTGTGTACTCCCCCCCCCCCCCCCCTCGAGCTCTGGCACCTATGCTTCATATGCCTATCCCGTGCACCTGCCACTCCTTCCTTCTGCATCTTCTAGCCAGAAAACTTGCTGTTTCCCTTTGAGCCGCAAGCTACCCATCTCCA
Organism: Schistocerca nitens; assembly: GCF_023898315.1. Lineage (NCBI taxonomy): Eukaryota > Metazoa > Arthropoda > Insecta > Orthoptera > Acrididae > Schistocerca > Schistocerca nitens. The sequence goes on along the minus strand of NC_064625.1, from coordinate 171,880,608 downwards.
ACCAACCACTCATCCTGCCTACCACTTCTTTCTCCCTCTACCCACCCCTCCTGATACTCCCCCACCCTCACCTCCCACCCCAACCAGTGCACTGCTAACTGCATTCCTAACTTTGTGCATCCAACCAGCACCATGTAGGGTGTGTGTGTGTGTGTGTGTGTGTGTGTGTGTGTGTGTGTGTGTGTGTGTGTATTTGTACACTAACCTGAGAAAGGATTTACTCCAAAAGCTACCAAGTTTTCATTCTCTTTTATGTGTGCCTGTTGATGATTCAATGCTTCTGCTATTCTGCGAGTGGTCTCTTTTACTCCAAAATTATTTAATTTCGTTGTTTCTATGGTAATGTGTACAGAGAAGACGGTTGCATTGTCAAGAAACTGAATAAAAATACATGAATCAATAATCAATCAATCAACCTTTAAAAAAAACACACACACACACTATTCTGTGATGAAAGGCAAGTAAAACATTTCTCAAAATCTCAACTTACACTACAACTGGAGTGTCAGATGTTCTACTATTTGGCATGCAGGCTACAGCTCATTTGCAAGGCCGAAAAGAGAAAATTTTACTTACCCATTCACAGTCTGTAGTGGTTTTTCTGGCTGCACAGTCAGATTACAACAGTTCTCTTCAGCTTCATTATTAGCGTCAAAATTGCTGGCAACTCTGAACACTTTGTTCCTCGGAGGTCGGAAAGAGGAAGCTACTAGTTTCTGCTGAAAAATAACGCTGTCTCCATTTGCTTCTTCTTCAGAAGCGTTATTGTTTGTATGACTGCAAGACCGTGTGAGGTTTTCAGTGGTGGGCAAAGGAGAGAGATGTTTACAAGTTACTGGACACAACACAATTTCCTGTTTAGGATCCTCCACATCACATATCCCTCTCGGACTGTCAAGCCTGTCGGCAAAATCTTGCACGTCACTGAAAGAGTCCGGAAGTACTCGAGGTTCCTCATCACTAAGAAGAGGAAGTGACTTCAGTTTTTTGACTTCACAGTTCATTTCACCTGAGCATTTCTCACGTTCATGCTCTGGAAGATCTGTGCACCAACTGCTCCCATTAACCACGTTAAATTCTTCACCTGCACCACCATTTCCCTCATCCCGGAAGTGACTAGATACTACTTTGTGTTTTTCACGTCTAGTAACATAACTTGTGAAACTGTACTTTTCCACCTTCCCCGCTTCCCGAGCGCTAATTAAGCTACGTGACAAAGGTTCTGTAGAATTCGGCACTGTGAAGTCGAAACTGTCGGGTACACAACTGGAATCAACCCGGAATTTTTGCCTGTACAATGTAACAAACTCTGACCACCATTTCGGAGTCTCGAAAATCGCCGGGCCTCTTACGAAAGCTGACTCCACCATCTCCAGAAACCTGTCAACGTCGTGCTCGGTTGACATGTAGCCGAAGGATATGCGAACGGATCCGGTTGGCTGACTGTCTATAAGGTCTCTTTCATCACCACATACATGGCCTGCCTGAAATGGAGGTCAAACAATAAAATTACAGATTTTCCAGAAATGAGTAACGTGACATAATTTTTATTGTACACTCAAACACACACACACACACACACACACACACACACACACACAGACACACACACGACACAGCACAAAGGAATTATCTGAATGGGACAGAAATCAGTAGACGTGAATTGAATGTACAGACAAACAAACAGTTTCAGAAAAAATGAATGGTTTATTCAAGGGAAAGAGCTTCACAAGTTGGCCACGTCAGTAACATGTTTGTTCACCTCTGGCCCTAATGCAAGCAGTTATTTGGCTTGGCATGGATCAACAGAGTTGCTGGATGTCCTCCTGAGGGATATTGTGCCAAATGCTAGCCAATTGGCATGTTGGATCATCAAAATTACCAGCTAGCTCTGCTCTGCCCATAGTGCTCTAAATGTTTTCAATTGGGGAGAGATATAGTGAGGTAGTTGTTGTCCTCAGTGATACGTGGCTGGCGACCACGGGGCCCCGAGCTGAGTCCTGGCATTGCTTCCACTTACTTATGCCAGGCTCCTCACTTTTATCTTTCCTATCTGGCCACCCTCGGCCAGCTCCTGTTCTTTTCCGACCCTGACGCTATTAGGTTTCGAGGGCTAGGGGTCTTTCATTTTCCAACCTATACTTCCCGTGCAGTGTCTGACCCGGAGCGGGCGGCTGCAAAAGGCGTCTGTATCCCACGTTAGGGGCGGCCTCCAGAACTGCGGAAGGCAACGGAATACCACCGCAGATTATCTTCCCTGCATAATGCAGTCTCCATTTTATGCACAAAAAATGGCTTCCTCTCATGTTAAATCAGTGTCCGGAGGTAAAATAGTCCCCCATTCGGATCTCCGGGGGGAGGGGGGGGGGGGACAACTTGAAAGGAGGCAAAAAATCAAAATGAGAATTGGTACCTGGAATGTCAGAACTCTGCTACAAGTAGGAAAACTAGAAAACCTTAAAAGAGAGAGATGGAAAAGAATCATACGGACCTCATAGGAGTTGCTGAGGTAAGATGGAATGGACATGGAGAGTTGCAGTCAGATGAATATGTATTCTACTACTCAGGAGGAGGAGTAAAAGGAATTAATGGAGTAGGAATGATTATGACAAAGGAATTGGCTAAATGTGTGGAATATGTAGACTATGCAAATGACCGGGTTATTGGTGTAAGGCTGAAAGGAGCACAAAAAGATTTACTGATTGTCCAGGTGTATATGCCAACTTCAGAACGTGATGACCAAATTGTAGAGGAAACGTACAATGTAATAGAGAGAATAATGGACGAAAATAAAAAATGCTGCAAAATAGTAATGGGAGACTGGAACGCCATTGTGGGAGAAGGGAAAGAGGGAAACACAGTAGGCAGTCATGGTCTTGGAAAGAGAAATGACAGAGGTGAATGGTTAATTGACTTCTGCAGGGAAAGGCAGCTGATAGCGGCAAACACATGGTTCAAGAACCATAAGAGGAGGCTCTACACTTGGAAATCATCAGGGGATAAATATAGAAACCAAATCGATTTTATACTGGTAGAAGAAAGATACAGGAATGGAATGAAGAAGGTGCACACATTACCAGGTGCAGAAATTAATAGTGACCACAACTTACTTATGGCAGAAATATAAATAAGAATGAAAAAACTGAAGAAGGTGACCATGCTGAAGAAGTGGGATTTAGAGAAGATAAGATCCAACAAAGAACAAATTACAGAAATGCTGTCTCGGGACTTTCTAAACACATTACGAGACAAAGAAGCACCTGATAATGCCAATGAGTACTGGAATATGCTGAAAGAAGGAATCATTAAACCAGGACAGCAAAATATATGATATGTAAAAGGGAAAAGGTCAAAAAAACCATGGGTCACACAAGAAATGATTTCCAAGATGGAGGAGAGAAGAAAATTGAAAAACAAGAACACTGAAGATGCAAGAAAGATATACCGAAGGTTAAATAATGAACTGCGAAGAGAAACAGAGCAGGCTAGGAAAAAATGGCTAAAAGAGGAATGTGATGAAATTGAAGAACTGGACAGGAAGGGAAGATACGACTTACTATACAACAGAGTAAAGACTATGACATGGGAACAAAACAGAGCAGGAAGTGCTGCTATGGAAATTTTGAGTAAAGACGAAGAGGTAGTGTACAAAGATTGTGACGATGTCCTCCAGAGATGGGAAGAATATATAAAAGAGCTATATGACACAAATAGCAAACCAGAAACTCTGGAACTTGAATCACACAACAGTGTAAGTGATGAAGAGAAAGGACCGACCATCATAATGGAAGAAGTAAAGTCTGCCATTGCTGCAATGAAAAATGGCAAAGCAGTAGGTACAGATACAATACCGGGAGAAATACTAAAATGCTTGAACCACAATGGAATAAGAGAAATATTGAGGTTATGTAATAAAATATATGACAGTGGTGAATGGCCTGAAGACTTTTTGACAACAGTAATGATTCCATTACCGAAAAAACAAGGAACCGAGAAATGCAGCGAGCACAGGACAATCAGCCTCATTTCACATGCAGCGAAAGTGATGTTAAGAATAATTAATAAAAGACTTGAAAAAGTAATAGAGGAGAATCTCGGTGAGAGGCAGTTTGGCTTCAGACGGAATACGGGCACCAGAGATGCAATAGGGCTCCTACGAATCTTGGGAGAAAGGTTTATTGAAAAAGGAAGAGACCTATATATGTGCTTCATCGATTTAGAAAAGGCATTTGACAATGTGGTTTGGGACAAGCTGGCGATTATTATGAGGGAAAAGAGAGTGGACTGGAAAACCAGAAGACTTATAAACTCATTGTACCTTAATCAAAAAGTTTCAGTTAAAGTGAGAGGAGAAAGTACAAACTGGATCAGACTAGGGAAAGGAGTAAGACAAGGATGCTGATTATCACCTACTCTTTTCAACCTGTACTTGGAAAATATGATTGACCAATGCTCATTAGATGATAAAGGAGTAGAAATTGGAGGAAGAAGAGTAGGGTGCTTGAGATTTGCTGATGACATGGTCCTTGTAGCCACAGGGGAAAAAGAATTACAGGATTTGGTGGATACCATTGCAACTAACGGAAAAAATATGGAATGAAAATTAACACAAATAAAACAAAAGTATTGGCAATAGGAGGAAATAAGGAAATAAAAATTGTGCTGAATGGAGAAACACTAGAACAGGTGCAAAATTTTAAGTATCTTGGAAGCAGGATAGACACCGACTGGAAGTGCACCACAGAAATTAAAACAAGGATAGCAATGGCAAAAGAGGCGTTTTATAAGAAAAGGAGAATCTTCTGCAGCGGTCTGGACAGAGAACTCAGAAAGAGACTCATAAAATGTCTCGTATGGAGTGTTCTTCTATATGGCGCTGAAACGTGGACTGTGAGGAAAAAAGACAGAGAAAGGCTGGAGGCTTTTGAGATCTGGACATGGCGGAGGATGGAAAGAATAAGTTGGATGGACAGAGTAAAAAATGAAGAGGTACTGAGAAGAGTGGGAGAGAAAAGACAGTTACTAGATGTAATAAAGAGAAGAAAAAGAAATTGGATTGGGCATATATTAAGAAAGAATGACGGACTGATAAAAACAGTTTTAGAAGGTTATGTAGAAGGGAAAAGGAAGCGAGGAAGGAAGAGATTCCAGATACTGGATGACACGATGGACGGTACAACACACAGCAGCCTTAAGAAGGAAGCAATGGATCGCAGAAAATGGAGAGGCAAAGGACCTGCTAATATAGCAGATAACTGATGATGATGATAGTGAGGTAGGGCTTGACAAGCATGAAAATAATCAGTAGAAACTCTCGTCAAGTGTGGGTGGCCATTATCTTTCTGAAATGTAAGTCCACAATAGCTTGCCATGAAGGGCAAAAAAATGGGGTATTGTGCTGCTGTGCTGTAAGGGTGACAACCATAGGGATCCTGCTATGAAAAGAAATGTCACTCCACACCATCACAACTGCTTGTCACAATGGAGGGTGCACGACAGTTATACTGGTATCCCATCACTGCCTAGCACATCTTCAGAAACGACTTTGGCCTCGAATCTCACTGACTGGAGCAAAATTGTTTTCTCATCATTTTGCAAGCTTTCTCACTCCACATTGTCCTGTTAGGCAGAGCACAGTCAAATTATAAATGCTACTGCTAAGTGGCTCGAAATCCTCGGACTGCTGCCAATTCTAAATTCAGTAGCCAAACATTCGAGCTAAAGTTTACAGTTTGTGAAGGAACCTGTACTCAAACTATGTACTGCAAAGATAATAATAACAATGAAGAGGGCTTAACTCTGGTTCTTCAAACTGCAGTGCAGAACCCAACACACACAGCTGGATGGTTGAAGGACTCTGTGAATCCTACAGTACTCAAAGTCGATCACCAAGTGGCTGCTCGTGACATCGGGCCTCATGCTACTCCCCTATTTGGAGTCTGGCCTTACGCTGCATTTATTTTCCTCTGCAATAGATGCATATGTGCCACAACTGGAGGCACATTACTTACATTATTATTATTATTATTATTATTATTACCGAGAATTTCATGTTATTCAGCTTCTGAACATTTTTCTTCAGCAACACTGGCATAAACATGATCACAGGATAATCTTCATCTGACTCTTTACACATACAGGCAAAGTTGAAAGTATTGGTGACTAAGACTCTTGTCTGCATTTTCACTGAAAAGCGAATTTTTAGACAGTTTCAACAATATTTAAAGCAGGTGACATTAAAAATGATGTGGTAACAATGCTTCTCACTTCATTTGTCACTAGCAAAAAAGGGCAAGTCGGCTGAAAACTAGATGATTGATATTGTGGGCCTCTGGGACAATTATACTGTTGCATTCTGTAAGTGCCAAAACCACACTAACTGCAATATGACTATGCCTGCATAATGTGCTACAGTGACCAAAGTCATGAGAGCTATAGCACAGTGATGAACATTAGTTGCAAATGAAACTTCCTGGCACATTAAAACTGTGTGCCCGACCGAGACTCGAACTCGGGACCTTTGCCTTTCGCGGGCAAGTGCTGGTAGAGTACTTGCCCGCGAAAGGCAAAGGTCCCGAGTTCCAGTCTCGGTCGGGCACACAGTTTTAATCTGCCAGGAAGTTTCATATCAGCGCACACTCCGCTGCAGAGTGAAAATCTCATTCTGGAAACATCCCCCAGGCTGTGGCTAAGCCGTGCCTCCGCTACATCCTTTCTTTCAGGAGTGCTAGTTCTGCAAGGTTCGCAGGAGAGCTTCTGTAAAGTTTGGAAGGTAGGAGATGAGATACTGGCAGAAGTAAAGCTGTGAAGACCGGGCGTGAGTCGTGCTTTGGTAGCTCAGATGGTAGAGCACTTGCCCGCAAAAGGCAAAGGTCCCGAGTTCGAGTCTCGGTCGGGCACACAGTTTTAATCTGCCAGGAAGTTTCGTATCAGTGCACACTCCACTGCAGAGTGAAAATCTCATTCTGGATTAGTTGCAAATATTCTAAGAGAATTTTCTCGTCCCATACAGATCATGGACAAGTAACAAGATCTCTTCTCAAAAGATGATGAATAGATGTATAATTTATGGCATAGTACGTGACTTCTCTTTTGACAATGGTTGTCCATGAGGGAAAACTTTCTGAGCTCCTATGTTGCTGCTGGATGATACTATTCACTAGCCACTGTAGACCATCAGGAAAAGTTAATATTCAATAGCAACAAACGCATAAGCATGGTCATGGGTAATGTTTGTGTGTAATGTGTTGACATTATCTCCCTATACACTGACATACCCACACCCACAGACTGGCTACTACTGAACACTACCTTTACCAACATCTTACGGACTCCAGACCCTTCAATCTCATTTCTTATACACTTGACAAATTATATACTTACTTACGAGGCCTGTATAAAAAGTATTTGACCTTTGGCCAGAAAAATATTTCAAATACCTGACTGGGTTGGGACCCTAATCCCCTTCAAATTGCTTGCACACACTTAGCCCAACGATCCTTCCACAGCTGGAAACACCTCTAGAAGTCTTCTTTTGGAACAGTGTTCAGCTCCGTCATCGTGTTCCGCATTATCTCTTCTTTACTCTCAAAATGCGATCCTTTCGGTGTCAGTGGCTTCTTCAATTTTGAAAACAACCAGAAGTCACAAGGAGCCGTGTCTGAAGAGTAGAAGGTTGGCGAATGGCTGTAATTCCACGATTGGCCAAGAAATTTTGGATCAAGTGGGATGAATGTGCAGGGGCATTATCGTGATGCAGTTGCCAGTTTTTTGCCACTCACATGTCTGGTCTTTTGCACTGAACTGCATCACAAAGTCGCCAGAGAACATCTCGATAGTACTCCTTTGTCACTGTTTGTCATTCCGGTATGTATTCGTGATGCACATTTCCGTGGACATCACAGAAGACAGTCAGCACCACCTTGATTTTGCTTCACACCTGCTGCACTCTCTCCGCCTTTGGAGACTTGGGATGCTTCCATTGCAATGACTGTCTTTTTGTTTCAGGGTCATACCCATACACTCGTAACTCATCTCCAGTTACCACAGTGTTCAGAAACCCAGTATCATTGTTGGTGGTGTCCAGAAGGTCCTGTGCAATGTCAAAATGGAGGTCTTTTTGTTCCAGCGACAACAACACAGGCACAAATTTCACAGCCACTCGGCACATGTCGATGCAGTATCTTTGCTCAACACATTCATTCATCTTGAGAGAATCAGTAATCTGATGAACACGTGGTGTAGCACCTCACTCACCAACCGGCAGGCAGTGACTGACACGCTGGAAGGCTGGGACAAAATCCGAGCACGCACGTAACGGTCTCTTCCTTTACTGTGTACAGTGGCGCCACACTACCATCTCTGTTTCGTGCGGGAAAATCAAAGGTCAGATAATTTTTAGACAGACCTCATATAGCTATTTCTCCTGTGAGAGTAAGATATATAAATAAATCTGCAACATGGCGATAGGAGCTCTGATGCCTTTCTCATTATTTTCAACAGTGAATCCTGTGGTAGTTTCTGGTAGGCATCTTCCTTGAGAATCAACTGAATTTTAGTGTTCTAGTCAGCTCTGTTCAAAATGTCAGATGCACAGGCAGAGTGACAGGCAGAGTCACAGTGAGGGGGTCACTGGGGAGTGCGTGAAGTCTGTTGCACTCAGCCCTAGTCAAGTTAGTCGGAGGTCATTTAGATTTTGAAATAATCTGACACGTTTCGTGACAAATTTTGTCTCGGCACTCTCGCTAGGCATCTTGTGGATCACTTGTTCGGCGCCACTTATAATATCACAGTAGGTACTGCTGTGAACTTCAGACCTTTCTTCAGTGCCGAAACAGCAACCACGTCAGTATCTCTCTTCATCTTACCCAATGTGGCCGGAAGCCCGAGAAGATTTTATTAATTCGTATTGTCGCAAAACCACGTGTTCGTCCACTACGTACCACTGTGGGGAAGAAATGTGATGCAGCATTAAATGGCAGGGGAAGCTGCATACTAAGAAGGCTAACTGTCAGGCTCTCTAGCTTCCCGCTACACTGCAGAGACTTTACTCTCAAAATGCGATCCTTTCGGTGTCAGTGGCTTCTTCAATTTTGAAAACAACCAGAAGTCACAAGGAGCCGTGTCTGAAGAGTAGATTCCACAATCTGAATGTCGAGCTGTCACGTCGACACCTCGGTGGCCAGAAGAATGTATCACTGTGCCAGTTTTGCCCTGCTGCGGGGAAGGTTACATTTCACTAGGAGGCAGCTGGATTCAAAAGGTCACGAGCTGCTGGCTGTCCGTCTGCAACAGACAGAGGAACTCTAGGAAACAGACTGGAAGTGGATAGATGTTGTCACTGTCACACAAAAGGTGTCACTGCAGAAGAAAACCACAGAAAAACAGAAAGAGAAATGCATCTGGCGCTCTCAACATCACGGTGCAGAACTAAAACAGAACAAACTGTCATCAATACGACTGAGAGAACTATTGGTGCAGTTGCCATTCTGGCACCAGTGCCTCGGAGTACCCCTATCTCTGCTATTATAAATGAGGTCGGACAATCTGCAAGGTACCTAGTGAAAGTGGGGTCAAAATTCGTAATGAATCGTGCCAGATTATCTCAAAATCTAAACCACCGAATTTGACTAGCACCGAATGCCGCACACTTCAAGCACTCCGTAACGACCCCTTCGTCACGGTTCTGCCAGCTCACGAGGACAAGGGCATCTGACATTCCGAATAAAGCTGAGTGCGATGCTAAAATTCAGTCCATCCTCGAGGAGGATACGTCCTGGAAACTGGCAAGGGACCCGACACCGAGAATAATGAGAAAGATGTCGGAGCTCCTAAAACAAACATCTACGCTTTGTGGGCTACTAAAGACCCACGAGACAGGTTCTCCTCTTCACCCCATTGTGAACACCATTGGGTCACCAAGTTATAGAGTGGTAATACATGTGGTCAGCCTCCCTTCAACGCATGAGGGTCACTGTGTGCATCTCATCGAGAACACTGACGGTTTCATCAGCTGAATTAAAGCATCAGCATCTTGGGCAAAGTGATATAATGGCCAGTTTTGATGTGTATTCCAAATATTCCTGTCAAAGACTGTATAGATCACCTCTGTCAGCTTTTTGATAGCACTATAGTGGGACTGTTTAGGCACACACCGACATCGTCGTATTTCCTATGTGATTGATAGTGTGGTGACCGTAGCCAACCTCCATGGAGAAATTTGAAGATGTGGCTTTGTATTATGTCAAAGACACTTTTATCATCTGGCCCCACAGACATGATAAACTGAGAGAACTCTCAGTTCATCTGATCGGCATTCGTGATGGAAATACTGATAGATGGTGCATTCCCCTTCCTTGACATCCTGATTTGCTGGAAAACCGTGGGCACCTCAGCCACAGTGTCTACAGAAAATCCACACACATTGATCAGTAGGTGCACACTTTCATCCACCAGCATCCGGCCCAAAAACAAAGCATTCGGAAGACCCGTGTCCACCATGCTGAGGTCATCTCAGATGCTGAAACTGCCACTGGAACTAAGACACCTCCGAAAAGGCCTCCAGGAAAATGGCTACAACACTGCCAAAGAAGAGAGCAAAAAACTTGCATTTTTGTCTTTGTGTGGCACAGCATCAGGAAAGATTAGCCACTCCTGAAGAGAGACAACATTTCGTAAGTGTTCAGGCTCCCAGCAAAAATATGACAGCTCACAAAGCTATCTAGGATCATCACAAGACCTGGAATGTACAAGGAATGTACAGGAACGTAGGACATATTGCAGGGAGAGTTCCCAACTGCGCAATTCAGAAAAGCTGGTGTTGGTAGGAAAGATCCGTATGGCAAAGGCTGTGAAGCAGTCACTGAAATGAAGGATGTCGTATTGTACAGTGTGCTCAGCAACAGGGTGGTCCGGTCCACTCGTTTCTCAGTCACAGTTTCTCGGTGGCCATTCGTGCAGACAGACAGCTTGTCGGTTGTCGTGCCCACGTAGAATGCAGCACAGTGGTTGCAGCTTAGCTTCTAGATTACATGACTGATTTTAAAGGTAGCCCTCCCTTTGATGGGATAGATGATATTTATGAATGGACTGGAGGTGGGAGGATGTACGGGACAGAGCTTACATCTAGGTATATTACCGGAATATGAGCCATGAGGTACGGGGTTAGGAGCAGGGGTTTTGTAGGAATGGGCAAAGATGTTGTATAGGTTTGTCGGGCTGCGGAATCCCGCTGTGGGAGGGGTAGGAATGGTAGTGGGCTAGACATTTCTCATTTCAGAGCATGATGAGAGGTATCTACATCTACATCTATACTCCGCAGGCCACCTGATAGTTCTCCCTTCTATTCCAGTCTAGTATTGTTTGTGGAAAGAAAGGTTGTCGGTATGCCTCCATGTGGGCTCTAAACTCTCTGATTTTATCCTCACCGTCTCTTCGCGAGATGGTCCTAGGAGGGAGCAATATACTGCTTGACTCCTCGGTGAAGGTATGTTCTCGAAATTTCAACAAAAGCCCATACTGAGCTACTGAGTGTCTCTCTTGCAGAGTTTTCCACTGGAGTCTATCTATCATCTCCATAATGCTTTCACGATTAATAAATGATCCTGCAATGAAGCACACTGCTCTCTGTTGGATCTTCTCTATCTCTTCTATCAACCCCATCTGGTACGGATCTGGATCACACACCGGTGAAACACCACCCAGGACTGGAGAAACTGAATTACATTCTCTGGTAGGGTTTTGACTACCTCTCGTCGTGCCCTGAAATGAGAATTGACACACACACACACACACACACACACACACACACACGGGGGACACAATAAACTCATCCATCCCTACACAACCCCTTATCCCGTCCCTTACCTCGTGGTTCATATCCCTGTAATATACCTAGATGTAAGATCTGTCCCATACATCCTCCCACCTCCAGTCCATTCACAAACATCACCTGTCCCATCAAAGGCAGGGCTACCTGTGAAATCAGTCATGTAATCTACAAGCTAATCTGCAGCCACTGTGCTGCATTCTATGTGGGTATGACAACCGACAAGCTGTCTGACCACACGAATGGCCACCGACAAACTGTGGCCGAGAAACGAGTTGACCACCCTCTTGCTGAGCATGCTGTCCAACACGACATCCCTCATTTCAATGACCGCTTCACAGCCTGTGCCATACGGATCCTTCCCACCAACACCAGCTTTTCTGAATTACGCAAGTGGGAACTCTCCCTGCAACGTATCCTATATTCCCGTAACCCACATGACCTCAACCTTCGTTAGTCATTTTTCTCAGCCGTTTAACCCAATCCCTGTTCCCATTCCAGCATTACACAGCCCTCAGTCCACCAATGCACCCAGTATTTTTACTTATATCCTTTTCCACTCCCACCCATCCAACCCCACCTCTCCCCTGCCCACCATCAAACCTCCTGACTGCACTCAGCTGCCCTCTGCTATCCCTCCCACTCCCCGTCCCAGCCTTCTCTTTACCTCCACACAGTTCCCACTCCCATCATGAACTGCTGCTATTACTTGCAGTGTGACTTCAGCTGCCAGAGGCTGCAGTCATCGTTGTTCCTATCTAGCATCTCCGCTACTGCTATATGGTGAATACCAACTTTCCTTTTCATAATATTGTTACATTCCATCCTGGATTTTCCATTTTTTGATTACACAACACTTCCTTTGGTCCCATAATCATCTTAGTCTCAATCTCTGACAGCCCTGTCAAATGCTATTTTTTCACACACTTTCAAATTTAAAACATCAGTATTTGTATCCCCCCCCCTTGCACTTACACAGATCTACTTTTATTCTTCTTTCTATGTGTAGCTACTGCTATATTCTGCAATGAACAACCTTAAAATGGTGATTGCCTCTCGAACGAATTTATTCTATAGATATTCAGCACCTTTTACACGTCTAAATGCTACATTACTGTGTTGTTGTTGATGTTGTGGTCTTCAGTCTGAAGACTGGTTTGATGCAGCTCTGTGAGACATTCTATCGTGTGCAAGCATCATCATCTCCAAATAACTACTGCAGCTCACATCCCTCTGAATCTGCTTGTTGTATTCAACTCTTGGTCTCCCTCTACTATTTTCATTGTCTCTAACACTGAATTAGTGCTCCATTGACGCTTCAGAATGTGTCTTATCAAGCGAACCCTTCTTTTAGTCAAGTTGTACAATAAATTTGTTGTCTCCCCAGTTTTATTCATTATCTCCTCATTAGTTACATGATCCACTCATCTAATATTCAGTACTGTTCTGTAGCACCACAATTCAAAAGTTTCTATTCCCTTTTTGTCTAAACTGTTTATTGTTCAGGTTTCACTTTCACACATGGCTATATTCCAGATAAATACCCTCAGAAAAGAGTTCCTGAAACTTAAATCTACATTTGATGCTAACAAATTTCTCTTCTTCAGAAACAATTTTCTTGTCACTTCAAGTCCACATTTCATAGCTTCTCTACTTTGGCCATCATCAGTTACTTTGCTTCCCAAACACGAAAAACTCATCTTCTACCTTAAGTGTCTCATTTCCTAATTTAATTCCCTCAGCATCATCCAATTTAATCCGACTACATTCCATGACCCTTGTCTTTCTTTTGTTGATTTTCAACTTACATACTCCTTTCAAGACACTGGCCATTTCATTCAACTGCTGTTCCAAGTCCCTTGCTGTCTCTGACAGAATTACAATGTTGCAGGAAAAATCAAAAGTTTTTATTCCTTCTCCCTGAACTTTAGTTCCTATTCCAAAAATTTCTTTCCTTTCCTTTACTGCTTGCTCAATGTACAATATGAATAACACTGGGGATAATCTACAGCCCTGTCTCACTTCCTTCTCCACCACTGCTTCCCTTTTATGACCCCCAAATCTCATACTACAAGTTGTAAACAGACTTCTCTCCCTATATTTTACACTTGCTATCTTCAGAATTTCAAAGAGAGTATTCTAGTCAATACTGTCACATACTTTTTCTAAGTCTGTAAATGCTATAAATATAGATTTGCCTTTTCTTAGCCTATCTTGTAAGAGAAGTCATTGGGTTAGAATTCAAATGGCTCAAATGGCTCTGAGCACTATGGGACTTAACATCTGAGGTCATCAGTCCCTTAGACTTAGAGCCACTTAAACCTAACTAACCTAAGGACATCACACACATCCATGCCCGAGGCAGGATTTGAACCTGCAACCGTAGTGGTCACGCAGTTCCAGACTGAAGCGCCTAGAACCGCTCGGCCACACAGGCAGGTGGGTTAGAATTGCCTCATGTGTTCCTACCTTTCTCCAGACACCAAACTGATCTACCCTGAGCTTGAATCCTACCAGAAATTCTAGTTAGTATTTTGCTACCATTATTCATTAAACTGACAGTTCAGTAATTTTCACAACTGTCAGCTACTGCTTTCTTTGGAATTGGAATTACTACATTATTCTTGAAGTCTGAGGATATTTTGCCTACTCATACTATCTTGCACAGTAGACAGAATAGTTTACTCATGGCTGTCTCTCCCAAGGCTACCAGCAGTTCTGATAGAACATCATCTATCCTCAGGGCCTTGTTTCAACATATGTCCTTCACGGCTCTGTCAAATTGTTCTCGCAGTTATCATATCTTCATCTAGGTCATCTGCCCTGTCTACAACATCGCCTTCTAGTTAATCTCTCTTGAGTAGACTCCTCTATACTCCTTCCACCTTTCACCTTTCCCTTCTTTGCTTAGGACTGGTTTTCCATCTGAGCTCTTGATATTTATACAGCTGCTGCCCTTTTCCCCAAAGGCCACTTTAATTTTCCTGTAGGTTGTATATACACTCCTGGAAATTGAAATAAGAACACCGTGAATTCATTGTCCCAGGAAGGGGAAACTTTATTGACACATTCCTGGGGTCAGATACATCACATGATCACACTGACAGAACCACAGGCACATAGACACAGGCAACAGAGCATGCACAATGTCGGCACTAGTACAGTGTATATCCACCTTTCGCAGCAATGCAGGCTGCTATTCTCCCATGGAGACGATCGTAGAGATGCTGGATGTAGTCCTGTGGAATGGCTTGCCATGCCATTTCCACCTGGCGCCTCAGTTGGACCAGCGTTCGTGCTGGACGTGCAGACCGCGTGAGACGACGCTTCATCCAGTCCCAAACATGCTCAATGGGGGACAGATCCGGAGATCTTGCTGGCCAGGGTAGTTGACTTACACCTTCTAGAGCACGTTGGGTGGCACGGGATACATGCGGACGTGCATTGTCCTGTTGGAACAGCAAGTTCCCTTGCCGGTCTAGGAATGGTAGAACGATGGGTTCGATGACGGTTTGGATGTACCGTGCACTATTCAGTGTCCCCTCGACGATCACCAGTGGTGTACGGCCAGTGTAGGAGATCGCTCCCCACACCATGATGCGGGGTGTTGGCCCTGTGTGCCACGGTCGTATGCAGTCCTGATTGTGGCGCTCACCTGCACAGCGCCAAACACGCATACGACCATCATTGGCACCAAGGCAGAAGCGACTCTCATCGCTGAAGACGACACGTCTCCATTCGTCCCTCCATTCACGCCTGTCGCGACACTGGAGGCGGGCTGCACGATGTTGGGGCGTGAGCGGAAGACAGCCTAACGGTGTGCGGGACCGTAGCCCAGCTTCACGGAGACGGTTGCGAATGGTCCTCGCCGATACCCCAGGAGCAACAGTGTCCCTAATTAGCTGGGAAGTGGCGGTGCGGTCCCCTAAGGCACTGCGTAGGATCCTACGGTCTTGGCGTGCATCCGTGCGTCGCTGCGGTCCGGTCCCAGGTCGACGGGTACGTGCACCTTCCGCCGACCACTGGCGACAACATCGATGTACTGTGGAGACCTCACGCCCCACGTGTTGAGCAATTCGGTGGTACGTCCACCCGGCCTCCCGCATGCCCACTATACGCCCTCGCTCAAAGTCCGTCAACTGCACATACGGTTCACGTCCACGCTGTCGCGGCATGCTACCAGTGTTAAAGACTGCGATGGAGCTCCGTATGCCACGGCAAACTGGCTGACACTGACGGCGGCGGTGCACAAATGCTGCGCAGCTAGCGCCATTCGACGGCCAACACCGCGGTTCCTGGTGTGTCCGCTGTGCCGTGCGTGTGATCATTGCTTGTACAGCCCTCTCGCAGTGTCCGGAGCAAGTATGGTGGGTCTGACACACCGGTGTCAATGTGTTCTTTTTTCCATTTCCAGGAGTGTACATTATCGCTAGTGAAATATGCTTCTAAATCTTTACATTTGTCCTCTAGCCATTCCTGCTTAGCCTTTTTGCATTTTCTGTCAATCTCTTTGTTTTTGACATCTGTAGTCCCTTTTGCTGCTTTATTTGCTGCATTTCATATTTTCTCCATGCATCAGTTAAATTCAATATCTCTTGTGTTACCCCAGGATATCTACTTGGTCCTATCTTTCTACCTGTTTGATCCTCTCGCTGGCTTCACTGTTACATCTCTCACAGCTACTTAGTCCTCTTCTACTCCATTCCTTTCCCCTTTCTTGTCAATCATTCCCCAATACTCTCACTGAAACTCTCAAGCACCTCTGGTTCTTTCAGTTTATCCAGGTCTCATCTCCTTCGTTTCCTACCATTCTGCAATTTCTTCAGTTTTAATCTACTGTTCATAACCAATGAATTGTGGACAGAGGCCACATCTGTGTGTGGAAATGTCTTATAATTTAAAATATGGCTGCTGAATCTGTGTCTTAACACCATATAATCAATCTGAAACCTTCCGATGGCTCCAGGGCTCTTCCATATATACAACCTTCTTTCACAGTTCTTAAACCGAGTGTCGCCGATTATTAAAATATGCTCTCTGCAAAATTTTACCAAGTGGTTTCCTCTTCCATTCCTTTCCCCCAATCCATATTCAACTACTATTTTTCTTTCTCCTCTTTTTTTCTACTAGTAAATTCAAGTCCCCATCATAATTAAATTTTCACCTCCATTCACTATCTCCATAATTTCTTTTATCTCATCATATGTTAGAGTACTAAGTAATAAAGCTACATGCGACATAAGTTCAAGAAAAAGTATACAACAAAGTTTTGTGAAAGTTGGTAGTACTGACGTCATACCTGGAAATGTTTTCTGACATCATCTGAAGAGAGCTTGAGATGCACCTGACATGCCCCTGGATTGCAAAAGCATCCTGTCCTTAGCTGAATGTTGTGCAGATTTGCCATGTTAAGTACCTGTAACACAATAAGCGACGTGCCAATGAGAAGCTAACAGCTGTCTTACATAACATGTTTATTTGTTACAAGTGAAGAGTATGTTATATTTATGAAATCCTAGCTCTGTTATTTTAAATCTGCAAGAGCCTAGCTTCAGTCTACATTGAAGTCATGTAGAAATAATCATAAATGACTTCTGCTTTATCATCATCTCGTATGTTCCTAACAAGGAAAAAAAATGTATTTGTGTTAATAAAAAATGAAGATGCCCCAAATGTATGAAACTGCCAAAAACAAAAAACAGTGCAAATGAGTGTCTTAAAGGAAACATTACTTATTACCCAACCAATGAATAAAATTACATAAATACAGACTTTTCTGCTACTAAATACTAATCAAGACTCTACAATGGGCACATAAAAAATAAGCACGTTTTCTCAATACCAGCAAACATCTGGAAGTATATGACTACTCTGCAATTCACACTGCAGTGTTTAGCAAAATCACTTTCAGGTTATTCCACTCTCAAGTGACAAGAGGGAAAAATGAACACCTAAATCTTTCCATTTGAACTCTCATTTCTCTTATTTTATTACTACGGCCATTTCTCCCAATGTTGTAGGGAGCCAACAAAATGTTTACACATTCGAAGAAGGAAGTTGGTGATAGAAATTTCATAAAAATATCTTGCCACAATCAGAAATGCCTGTGTTTTAACGGTTGCCACTCTTAATCGTGTATCTTATCTGCCACACTCTCTCCCCTATTTCACAATAACACAAAATGAGTACTGGCCGAATAAGAAGGATGATCCATTCTTTTCATGGAATTGAGCAGAAGTCATAACGAGTAATATGCCAAGCCCATTCTTTGATAAAACTGTCCCTGTTATTAATGAGAAGTAAAACCAATACTTTTAGAAATAAAGCACAAGAAGTAGCTATAAAAGACACTTTTTATGCCCTTGATGAGTACTTTAATGAAAACATGCATTTTATTTTTGTTACTTTCTCCAACATGTTCCTCATATCAGACAGAGGACATATGCAACTATTATTATCAATGGCCGGGATCCTGAAACTGGAAGCAAAAATAAATACTGAAGTTCTTCTTCAGTAGTGCTACAGCCCTTGGTGAGCCTTGGCTTCTTCAACAATCTTCCCCCACACTTCTCGGTTATTTGCTGCTCTTTTCCACCCCTGGACTCCCATACTGGTGATATCCATTATTACCTCGTCGATCCATCTTCTTCTAGATCTCCCTTTTTGCCTAACTGAATGGATCATACCTTTCATCATTTTCTTTGGAATTCTATCCTCTGCCATTCTCTCCATGTGTCCTAGCCATCGTATTCACTGTGATTTCACAAATTTTATCATGTCCCTGCCTTGTATTAACTCTTGTAATTCAGCATTGTAGCATGTTCTCCAGCCTTCTTCCTCCCTTATTGGCCCATAGATTTTGTGTAGTATTTTCCGCTCAATGCTTCTTAGTGCATTTTTATCGTGTTCTGTCAACGTCCATACCTCTGAGCTGTATGCGATAACTGGGCAGACTAGGGAATTATATATTAGCAGTTTAGTTTTTCTTGTAACAAGGCTATTTTTGAAAAGCTGCATATTTGCAAAGTAAGCTCTGTTTCCTGCTTGTATTCTTTCCCTTATAGCCTTTCCAATACTGTTGTCATTTGTTATTAGGGCTCCCAAGTAGTTAAAAGAGGACATTCCACTGAAGCATTTCCCATTGATGTTTAGGTTTTTGGGGGTTCTTCTGGCCTCAGATTGTGACATTACTACACATTTTGTTTTGTTTTCATTTACTATGAGGCCAATTTTTAAGGCTTCTGTTTCCATTGTCTGGTATGTTTCCAGGAGTGTATTGGTGTTTCTTCCTACTATAGCAATGTCGTCGGTGTATGTACATATCTGGCTGGTTTTCATAAATATTGTACCTCTTTTGTTGATTTTATTTACTACACTATGCAGGGCTATATTGAATAGGACAGTGGAGAGACTATCCCCTTGCTTCACACCTTTATTAAAGTCAAAGCTTTCACTTGTTCTGCTAAGGACCTTTACTTTTGCTCTTGTCTCTGTCATTGTCATTCTGATCAGTCTTATTAATTTAGCACATATACCAACTTCTTTCAGTACTCTTTATAGTTCTTGCCGATTTATGCTGTCAAAGGCTTGTTTGAAATCGATGAATAGGAAATGCAGATCTATGTCATATTCAGAGAACTTTTCCATCATTTGTCTTATCACAAATATTTGATCAGTTGTTCCTTCGCCTGGTCGAAAGCCACACTGATATTCCCCTAGTGTGCCTTCTGCAGACTTCTGTATCCTTTCGTTTAATATACTTGTGAAGATCTTATAAGCTGTACTTAGGAGTGTTACACCTCTATAGTTTTCACATGCTGTTCTATCTCCTTTCTGATAAATTATTCCAATTTTCCAATTACCTGACATAGTTTCTGTTTCACATATATCTGATATTAATGCATGCAGTTCCTTTATTACAGTCTCACCACCAGTTTTTATTAATTCAGCAATTATGCTGTCTTCCCCAGGGGCTCGATTGTTGGTTTTAATCAAACTTTAGTTTTGAAACGACCACAAAATTGTGTAGCAACTGTCGCACAGTGACCTATTCAGTTTCTTTTTCCTTTTTAAATTCTACACTTTCTCGAAAACAAATTACTAAAACACTCGCACAGCAAAACTGTACACAAAAAATAATGAAAGAAACAAAATTAAGCCAATCTTCCTTCACCTCGACAAAACCGACGAATTCCCCCGTAGGCCGCAGCAGATTAAAGTTGACGACCGCTCCCTGGGTCTCGACACTGCTGTAGTCTGTGTCTCCGTACAAGACGGCCACCGGTGCTCCATTTGCATGGTGCAGGCGCAAGAGGTGGTAAAACACCCGACGGGCCAACGAGAGCGAATGGCGTGCCGCCGAGGCGCCTCCGCAGCCTCCCGGGACGAGGCGCTCCGCCGCTTCCAGGCCGTGACGCACTGCTACGATTGACAGGAATGGCAGAGTACCGTCTTCAAACCTAGTTTTTACCATAGGAATGAGAATTATCATAACCGATATTTTGAGAAAATGATGTTTAAATTAAAGAAGATTTGTTTTAGTAGTCTTCTAGGATTTTATTACCAACACTTCAAACAGATATATTTCCAGATGTTACATAAAACAAAGAAATTGTCGAGCTGTCTTAGACACCGAGAAATAATTTTCTATCCTACAACTTCCACAAACTGTAATCTCACAGTGTGGATTTCCTTGGAAAGTAGTATTGTTCTTTCTCTTTGTTAATTAAGTACAATGTAAAAGCATTTGATATCAAAAACACTTGATATCCAGAGCTGTTCACGTGTGTGTGTGTGTGTGTGTGTGTGTGTGTGTGTGTGTGTGTGTGTGTGTGTGTGTGTGTGTGTGTGGTTCTTTCTCTTTGTTAATTAAGTACAATGTAAAAGCATTTGATATCAAAAACACTTGATATCCAGAGCTGTTCACGTGTGTGTGTGTGTGTGTGTGTGTGTCATACATATGACTCATTTGGGTGTCCCCACAAATTTTCCAGGCGGAGGATGGAGGCAAAACTGTTAAATTTCCAATTTTGGCATAAATGAGTTGGTCATTTGGTGGTAAGAATTATATTTTATAGGTGACACAAAAAGCTTATAATATTTCAGTGAACTGATGGCCATTCAGTTGATATATGAATAAAAACTCTGTATTCTAGATTCTACAATCAACGGGGAGGTTGTAAATGCCCCCTGTTGTGCCTATGCTTACAGAAGAACAAGAAAAACTTGACAGTTCCCACCCATCAACTCAAACTGTATGTCCAGACACTCAACACACGAGAATAGGTATTTTAAATTAATTAAAAGGAAACAAGTTCAGGCAGATAAAATCAGGTGCACTGTAAAGGAAGTTATATAGCGCACTTGCATAGAGGTGCTATTAGTCAGCAGAAGAATTTATGAAAGACTGACTGACAACTTGAGTTGTATCAAACTTGTTGCTTATCCCACTAAGTAAATATAGCTATTTATTCCTAGAAGCTGTGCTCGATATGTGATGGTATGTGCGGGTGTCTTGTACCGGTACCTCTGGGAAAAAAAGTGTTAAAATAATGTACTAACACACCTACATTTCAAAAAAATGTTCACCGGTAGGTCACAGTACCATATCCTCTTTTTTATACAAATCAAGCGCTGTCTAGAAACATATTTTTATTGTTACGTAATTCTTTATTAGCATAAAAATTATGAGAACTACAATGTAAATTTCTGATATGTCTCTTGTATATAAACCAGTTAGTTTGTAACTGTATCTCATGAGATAAATAAACTATGAAGGTTGTACACACAAGTGTATTTACAATGTAAGTAAAGCTGACCTCAATCCAAATGCTGGTATGAACACCACAGTACTTTATTAGTCCCATGCCTTTTAGCACTGGCACGGTCGTTGTAGCTAGGCTCAATACCGTTTCTTCCAAATCCACCAGAAACAAACGCAAAATAATTTTATTTAAAAAAGCGGATAAAGTGTCACTGGAAGCCTCCCTAAGAGACAATCTCCATTCCTTCCGAACTGACTATGCAAATGTAGACGAGATGTGGCTCAAATTCAAAGATATAGTAGCAACAGCAATTGAGAGATTCATACCTCATAAACTGGTAAGAGAAGGAACTGATCCCCCATGGTACACAAAACAAGTCCGAACGCTGTTGCAGAGGCAACGGAAAAAGCATGCAAAGTTCAGAAGAACGCGAAATCCTGAAGATTGGCTAAAATTTACAGACGCGCGAAATTTGGCACAGACTTCAATGCGAGATGCCTTTAATAGGTTCCACAACGAAACATTGTCTCGAAATTTGGTAGAAAATTCGAAGAAATTCTGGTCGTATGTAAATTACACAAGCGGCAAGACGCAGTCAATACCTTCGCTGCACAGTGCCGATGGTACTGTTACCGACGACTGTGCCGCTAAAGCGGAGTTATTGAACGCAGTTTTCCGAAATTCCTTCACCAGGGAAGATGAATGGAATATTCCAGAATTTGAAACACGAACAGCTGCTAGCATGAGTTTCTTAGAAGTAGGTACCTTAGGGGTTGCGAAGCAACTCAAATCGCTTGATACGAGCAAGTCTTCAGGTCCAGATTGTATACCGATTAGGTTCTTTTCAGATTACGTCGATACAATAGCTCCCTACTTAGCACTCATATACAACCGCTCGCTCACCAATAGATCTGTACCTACAGATTGGAAAATTGTGCAGGTCGCACCAGTGTTTAAGAAGGGTATTAGGAGTAATCCATCTAACTACAGACCCATATCATTGACGTCGGTTTGCAGTAGGGTTTTGGAGCATATACTGTATTCAAACATTATGAATCACCTCGAAGGGAACAATCTATTGATACGTAATCAGCATGGTTTCAGAAAACATCGTTCTTGTGCCAGCTAGCTCTTTACTCGCACGAAGTAATGGCCGCTATCGACAGGGGATCTCAAGTTGATTCCGTATTTCTAGATTTCCGGAAAGCTTTTGACACTGTTCCTCACAAGCGACTTCTAATCAAGCTGCGGGCCTATGGGGTATCGTCTCAGTTGTGCTACTGGATTCGTGATTTCCTGTCAGGAAGGTCGCACTTCGTAGTAATAGATGGCAAATCATCGAGTAAAACTGAAGTGATATCAGGTGTTCCCCAGGGAAGTGTCCTGGGACCTCTGCTGTTCCTGATCTATATAAATGACCTGGGTGACAATCTGAGCAGTTCTCTTAGGCTGTTCGCAGATGATGCTGTAATTTACCGTCTAGTAAGGTCATCCGAAGACCAGTATCAGTTGCAAAGTGATTTAGAAAAGATTGCTGTATGGTGTGGCAGGTGGCAGTTGACACTAAATAACGAAAAGTGTGAGGTGATCCACATGAGTTCCAAAAGAAATCCATTGTAATTCGATTACTCGATAAATAGTACAATTCTCAAGGCTGTAAATTCAACTAAGTACCTGGGAGTTAAAATTACGAACAACTTGAGTTGGAAAGACCACATAGATAATATTGTGGGGAAGGCGAGCCAAAGATTGCGTTTCATTGGCAGGACACTTAGAAGATGCAACAAGTCCACTAAAGAGACAGCTTACACTACACTCGTTCGTCCTCTGTTAGAATATTGCTGCGCGGTGTGGGATCCTTACCAGGTGGGATTGACGGAGGACATCGAAAGGGTGCAAAAAAGGGCAGCTTGTTTTGTATTATCATGTAATAGGGGAGAGAGTGTGGCAGATATGATACGCGAATTGGGATGGAAGTCATTAAAGCAAAGACGTTTTTCGTCCCGGCGAGATCTATTTACGAAATTTCAGTCACCAACTTTCTCTTCCGAATGCGAAAATATTTTGTTGAGCCCAACCTACACAGGTAGGAATGATCATCAAAATAAAATAAGAGAAATCAGAGCTCGAACAGAAAGGTTTAGGTGTTCGTTTTTCCCGCGCACTGTTCGGGAGTGGAATGGTAGAGAGATAGTATGATTCTGGTTCGACGAACCCTCTGCCAAGCACTTAAATGTGAATTGCAGAGTAGTCATGTAGATGTAGATGTAGGTATTGCCTCTCTCCAAGATCTGAACTGTTGTACAAGGTCTACAGTTTAACACAGACTCCGGAACACGGCGCAATTCGGCCTCTGACATGTCGACAAACTCTGTCAGAGGTGAAAGCAGTTAGAAGTGACAATCAAAACCATAAAACTGACTGGGAATCGAACCTGAGCATTTGGATCCACATTCTGACACTTCGGCACTGATTCACATCTAGAAAATTAAAAAGAGTAAAGATGGAAGACTTAAAGCTCTCTATTGATCTTGCACAGTCATATGGTTTTTCAGTCAAGTGAGTGTCTTAATGGACATACGTATGGACGTACTAGATGCAGATGTATAAAAAAAGAGGCCAAAGAAAAACAAAGAGGACGCACAGAAATATATTTCAAATTTAATAAATAAATTAATTAATAGACAAGCATACATTCCTTAACTTTTATTGGTACTTCTCTGAAGATCCAATTTTCTGTACCAGAGTAGGCTTCCTTAGTACTGGAAAGTTCTTTTAATTTATACTGGACCATCAACAAACCTTTGACAGACTGGAGATTCAACCTGTTCCAGTCATCAATCTACTGTGTTGTAATGAGTGAAAATTTCTTTCTGCATTTGCCTTGTGTCTTGATATATTGAAAAAGTATTCTGCAAGTTGTAATGATTCTGAATGACAATCAACAGGCTTACTTTCACAAAAATACTCGGCCATAAAAAAAAAGAGAGAGAGAGCAAAAGAAAAGAGCAACAGAATGAAAATAGTTGCAAATATAATTCTATTATGGTCAACTTTGCAAAAAAGGAGGACTCCGAACAAAGAGATAAAAAGAAGGACAGATTTATCCCGACGTCTCATCACCCTACATATGTATGAACCAGCTCTTCCACTGAATGCCTTTACAATGGTTTCACTCCATTGTGTTAGTCACAAGAATGTGATTCTAACTGACACACTGATGTAGAGCACTTCTCTCTACATCACAGCATATTCTATTAAGTTTGGACCAATGCAGCTAGGGAGAAGCAAGTCTATTTAGCAAAAAGGTCACAGATGTTGTCAAGGTCAAAAGGATGTGACAGACTACCTCCATCGCCATGTTTCATTAGGTGAAAAATACGTATCAGCTAATTCTTGTGCATCTTTGGTCAGGATTATTAGATTTCAGTCTTGTGGGAGCACTTTCTTATGTTGCCTTATGGATGCAAGGAGAGCAGTTCTCCAGTCTCCTGGACATAACCTGAAATGGACATTTTGCCAAACCTATACTGTGGACCTAACTGTTATTTTTAAACAAACTTTTGATGTGTTCGGTTCCTAGTAGCTTAATTTTAAATTGGTACTGCAATGAAGAAAATCATTATGGTGGGCAAATTGGAGACTTTCAGGCACTATATAGTGACCAGTTTCTTGCTATCCAACATGGCAGGGCAAGCTGAGGTAACGAAAATGGATGAAATGCTGAGTTTGGTGTCCTGGAGGCTTTCCCATGTGGACAGATATGAGCTGGAGAGGGAAATACTGACTGCTTCTCAGACAACACACAAATAATGTACAAGTGGACGCACTTGTGACAAGACTGTACTTTACACGTTTTCTGTTTTCTGAGATAATTTCAATCAAATCAGTGAGACAGGAACACAGTTTAAGAAATTCTCTGTTTTCTAATCATTGTGACATCAGCTCTCATTCTGATAACTCTTGTACCCCTACTCGAGCCAACAGCCTTTTCATTACGGTAACACCGGTTCCCGTCACACCGCCAAAGTTAAGCGCCATCAGGCTCGGCCGGTTCTCGCACGGGTGACAGTGCGGGTCTGCTGAGTGCGGTTGGCAAGCGGGATGCATTCAGTCCTTACGAGGAACTACTGAGGAGCTACTCGATCGAGAAGTAGTAGCTATGGTCAGAAAAACTGACAACAGCTGGGAAAGCCCCTCCGTATCCACATCCAGTGGCATCTATGAGCCGAGGATAACATGGCAGTCGGTCATTGTGCCTTCAAGTCTTGTTTGAACGAAGTTTGCCTGTTTGTTTGTTTGTTTATACCCCTACTTGAGGGACAATAACCCGTTGCTGGGATACTTAACTTAAAAGGGAACTGTAACTATCGATTTACAGATGGTATGCTTAATGATATCAAGTAAGTGCACATTCACATGGTGCATGAACTTGTAAAATATTTCTCTGCTCTTTGAATTATCTCCTTTTGCTAGCTTTAAGAGATGTAACTGCCACTAAGAGCTTCTGACAGTGCCTGGTAAGTCCAGAAAAGTACATTGAGAGAAGTGTCAATATACAGTACTGTTAACGTTTCATATCTTCCGACAACTGACTGATGCAGAAAAAGTCTTAAAGGTATCCTGAGCTTGTCAGAGATCAGTCAGTGGACTCACTATGAGTAGCCATTGTACAGGGGTGGGGAGCACTGTACCAAGTATAATTCTCATTGTGAAATAAGGGCACCATTCAGCCATACACAAAAGCAATATTCAGTTTATGAATATACTAATGATAAAGTAATTGTTCGTAGCCTACTCGTGTATGCTTTCCAGAAAGTTTTGGCTCATCTGCCTGGGAATCCATCACAGCTCCAGAAGTTTAATAGTCAGTTTCTGAAGATGGTGCTGGTATGATAAGGTTATGTCTACAGTTACACCCAGTTACTTTCAGACAGTATTATACCGTAATGTGCAACTCCTGAACCTGACTGTAGGCTTGTACTTTGACCCACTATTACGGATTTATTTCTATCTTTGGTGGACGAAATTCCAGGGCTGTTTTTTGAAATGATCTTTTGAAGGTCACTGTATAGGATGTCCTCCGTGACACTAAAATCTCTTCTTTTGATGAGACTGATGTTGTGAAGTTGATGAATTTGTGAGCTGCAGTTTCTGAAAGGTCACAAATGTACGAGTTGAAGACAGCCGAAGGAGGACTGAAGTATGTGGCAAGCCACTATGGAGTTTACTGAATCTGCTATGGACATATTCTGCTTGAGTTTGCAAGAAAGCATTACTGATGAGTGTGGGTTTTTTTAAATACAGTGTCATAACAGACAAGAGATTATTGTACATTTTTCACTTTCTGCTGGACTCTATTTTCCAGAAAGGTCCTCAACAAAATACTCAAGAGTCAACAAAGAAAACAACCAAAGGCTGTAATGGCACCTTTAACAAAATGACTATAGTTTCCACTCCACAAAATTCGGCATATGCATCCTTTCTAAATAGACTTCTGAGAATCTATTTGAAAACTTTCTTTTGTTGATCAAAGGTATCGGTTGTCAAACCAGAAGCTATAGGAAAATTCATTATTTCCAGGCAATTTTTAGTGACTTTACTGTTTTTACTTATAATGTATTATGTGTTCTAATATTGTTATAAAATCTGTTCCATTACAGTCAGGCCATAGTGACATCAGGCCAAAGTCACTAAAGATATACATATTATTATTTTATATTATATATTAAATATAAGAATCTACATTTGTACTCTGCAAAACATTGTGAAGTGCATGGGAGAGGGTACATCCCACGGTACCAGTTATTAGTTTTTCCTGTTCCATTCACATATGGAACATGGCAAAAACAATTTTAAATGCCTCTGTGCATGCTGTAATTAATTTAATCTTATCCTCACAATCCCTATGGGAGTAATATTTAGGAGTTTGTAGCTTACTGCTAGAGTTATCACTGAAAGCCAGTTCTTGAAACTTTATTAATAGGCTTTCTCAGGATAATTTCTGTCTGTCTTCAAGAGTTTGCCAGTTCAGTCTCTTCAGTATCTCTGTGACACTCTCCCATTCATCAAAAATCCTGTGATCATTTATGCTGCCCTTCTCTGTATACATTCAATATCCACTGTTAGTCTTATTTGGTATCATGAAAAACCAAGACTAGAAGTCAAAGGTGAAACTTCAAGAAGAATCAAATGTGAATAAATGTACCCAACTGAGTGCTCCTAACACAGAAATATTCATGGAACATAAGCTTCAGAAAACAGATTTCTCTATCAGTAACTAAGATGATATGTGGAGAAAACAGAAAGATGTGAAAAACAGAAAAATACAGTATTGAAAAGGTCTAGTGATGGCAAATATGTAAATACATATCAAAATGTATGCACGGTAACTGTCCTCAACAAATGCTGATGTCTTTCCTCGGGAATCAGAGCAATATTGGGAGAGTCGAGAAGTTTCAGGAGACAAGGTGAGTGATACAGAAAATAATTAACCATGAGGATGAAATAGCACACAAAAATTGAGGTTGTTTAGTAAAAGGGGAGATTACAGTAAGAAGTTCATCTGGGGGAATAGAGTATTTATAATTTTTAATTTCTATGTGTTGTGAAATAGTATTATATGCTGAATAAGTTAAAACACACACACACACACACACCACCACCAACAACAACAACAACAACAACAACAACAACAATCCATTATTTCAGACAACAAGGAGCTTCTTGTGCTTCTATGGCTTGGAGTACCAAAACCTGAGGAAAGTATGAGGATAATTCAATAATTAAAGAGACAAATTGGTCTGAAAAAAAGTGTTTATTGTTACAAAACAATACTTCTTCTACTTTTCAACATAATTCCCTTGAACATTTATGCACTTGTTCCAACGGGCTACAAGCTTTTTTATTCTGGTTACAAAGAACTCTTCATCTTGATGTTTGAAGCAATTTCCCACAAACTTTTTCACACCCTCATTGTCCTGGATCCTCTTCCCACATAAAGCCTCTTTCAGTGCACCAAACAAAAGGAAATCACTAGGTGCTAACTCAGGACTGTAAGGGGGATGAGGCAGTACTTCCCAGACCATTCTGTTGATGGTTTCACGGGTTAGTTGAGCAATACAAGGACATTCATTGTATTGCTGGAGTATCACACCTCTCCTCTGAGATCCACGACGTCTCTCTCTCATTGCTCGTTTCACCTTGTTTAAAAGCAAATCTGAGTACAACTGGCTATTCATTGTACACTGCTCTTCGAGAAAATCACAAAAAACTGGACCTTCAGCATCCCAAAACACCGTCAACATTACTTTTCCTACTTATGCTTGGCTTTTGAATTTTTTCTTGACAGGTGAGTTGGTGTGCTTCTACTCCACGCTTTGTCTTTTTGATTCTGGCTCATAATAGTGAAGCCTAGTTTCATCACAAGTTAAAATTTTGTTGAGGAAGTGCTCACCTTCTCTTTCATAATGTTCCTTTAGCTCTGTGCACACTCTCAACCTCCTTTGTGGTGTAGCCACGTAAACTCTTTTGGGACCCATCTTGCACGTGTTTTGCGGTACTTCAGCTTGTTACAGATAATGTCATTAACTGTACCAATACTAACTTGAACCTTATCAACTATCATTTCCTCAATCACACAGCGGTCGGTATGAATGAAGTCAGCAATTCGACTTTCAAGTGACGGAGTTGAAACTGCAATTGGTCGGCCAGAATGGCGTTCATCAGTCACCAAGTTGTGACCATTTTTGAACTGTTCTACCCACTTGCAAAAATTTGCACCAATCATACAACCTTCATGATAAACTTTAGACATTCTACAGTACATATTCACTGGTTTTTCGCCTTCAGCAAGTAAAAAACGAATAACAGAACGTTGTTCAACTAATGTGGACATTTCAAGCGGACTCACCATCTTGAAATATATTTTTGAGGTTATAAACAAAGCAATGTCGATACATCGGCTGATCAGGGCTCATCCCAGTGATGCCAACTTAAAGCCCTAACTAACAATTTTTTCCCCACACTAACTTCTCTCTTCAATTATTGAATGACCCTCATATATGTCTGGCTGATGGAGCTCCCTAGTTTGCAACATGTCCAGTTGAAAGAGATTTTTGCAAGAGTGCTATACATCATCATACTGATAGCTGTTTAAGAAACTGTTGATATAACGAATGTCCAGTCACTGGGAGCATAGATTTAACATTAAGATGTAGATTCTAAACTCCTTCCACCAAATTAAAGTATTCCTTCGTGCGAGAATACGTTAACGAATTGTATACAGCTGTACTCACCGCTCACTGATCTCTTCTCGAGGCACGTGAAATCTCTCACTCGATAATGCAATCTGAACAGTCCCTCCTCCAAAGTAATCCCTTCTGAGGACATCAGAACTGGAATTGCGTACAAGCAGAGCACCGAGACCAGTAGGGTAACCGAACATCTGCAAACAATGAAAATAATTTTCCAAGTGCAGTGAAACTGCTGTTTACCACTATAAATGGTTATGAACACTTAATAAGACTCTTCTCTTCTCTATAACACAAATAAAATCTTTCAGTACGTAACCTCATAACATCACGGACCATTCATTTGTGAAGTACATCCATTATATGTCAGGGTTCACAGAGAAATATGATTCAGTACTACTTTACCTGGTCTCTTTGGAAATTTGGAAGGTAGGAGATGAGGTATTGGTGTAAGTGAAGCTCTGAGGGATGGTCACGAATTGTGCTCGAGTAACTCAGTCCCCACAAAAGGCAGAGGTTCCTTGTTTGAGTCCGACACACAGTCAGGGTGTATACGTGGATAAGGAAAAAAAATTCCCAGATTTTTCCCGGATTTCCCAGTTAAAAATACACTTTCACCCAGGTGGGAATACACTTTTTCTGTGTTAAGTTATTCTTCAGCACTGTAAAACTCATCAATCCTTTGAATGTTTATGGTTTTATATACAGATGTAGAATTTCACGGCACTTTTGAAAACGAAATTCGGGGGGTGGGAGGGGGGGGGGCACACGTTTTTTAAGACCTTTGATGTGCAGCTACATATTTTTGTATTACGAAGGTATAATAAACAACGCATGTCACTTTCCGAAGCATTGAAATCGAGATTATGATGCACTTTTGTAGACCAGTCATAGCTCATGTCACGTGATCTCGGCAGCTGATGCCAGCATAGGTCACGTGATATAGTCAGCCAACAGCAAGATCACTCTTCAGTTGCATGAACACACAAATAAGAAAAGTTAATGGTTTAAATTAATATACATAGCATTTGCATATAATATTGGTCTCTAAGATTAATAAGCTGGAAGAGAAGTTAAGCTTCCATATATAATGTTGATCTTTTTTGCGCGCGATACACTTTAAGATACATCACACAAATGTGCCAGTAAAATTTTTAATTGCAACGTAAATGTCTGATTTGGGCTCGAAATTCTTCTAAATGGTCGTCCTCAAAGAGTTGATTTTTAAATCAGAGTCAAACTCTTTGTGATTTAAGAAATTCATCGTACATTCTCGCACATAGTTCATATTGCGTAAAAGGAAATTTGCTTTGAATGTAACGCTTTTGAAACCACCATTCGCAATATTTTCCCGCGACCTGTTAGAAATAGGTTCATTTCATAAGTTGTAAGAGAGCTCCAGATAACAGGCGTCACCGCGCTTGCGCAGCTACGATGACGCAGAAAGCCCATATATATATTCGTATGTGTAAAACATTAAAAGATCTTACATTGTGTCATACAAGGATCAAGACATCAGAGGATATGTCAAGAGCATTGGAATTTCGTGAACCATACTAAAGTGCATAATTCGGCTTAAAATGCACACTCGTATGTAAATTTTCTTGGAGTACCAGTACTGTATTATCTCATGTTTGGTTCTTTATTATGGCATAATGCCATACGTGCACTTGAAATGCAGTGAACAGTTGAAACTAACCAATAGTGTGAAATAAAATACTTCATTTCAAATAAATTGACTGCCTCAGCAGAAAAGATTAATGGAATCTCTTTAGCAAACCAGCAAAAATAACTTCATTGTTCTGCAAGGCGATTAAGCTTGACTGTCAGAAAGGTGGAAATAATATCTGAAACGAATAACATATTTTGTCCTTCCGTAATTATTTCATTTGATAGCTCCCGGCCACAAAAATCCGTTTTGTTATCATTTAACGTGAGAGCAACAAACGAAGAGGAAACAACAAAATTACTGAACGTAAATACAGGTCACGTGGAGACGAGCCACCCCACCGCAACTCAAACTGCTCTGTGCATCAGCCCCAGATTTACTATTATTTCCCAGCCGGGACAATATTAAGTAGTAGCGCCCAGCCACACTTCTGTATACAGAAGCGGGAGAAGGTACTACTCATACATGATTCATCTGTGCATGTGCAAGAGCCAGCCCGCAACTGCTCAAACGAATGTAATTTAAACAGTTGACACATCACGCTCATCGGAGGCAATTTGTTGTTATGAAGCACTAAAGTCTTCCTAAAGCCTTTGACACACCTTGCAGTTGGCAGACACTTGTATGAGCACTGTTTTGTTGTTGTATACGGCGCATTTCCTTTGCAACTGAAGTTTTATTTATTTATTTATTTATTTATTTTTTTTTTTTTTTCATGTTTTGTTGCTGCAGTATTATTCTGCAGTAGCAGGATACAGTAATATCCTTTGTTAGAGTATTGGTTCTTACCAGTCAAAATCACAAAAATTTAACTGAAAACTAAAACAATGAAAAATTCCCAGAATTCTAAACAATTCCCGGGTTTTTTCCGGTTTTCTCCCCGATGAAAAAATTCTCAGGTATTTCCCGGTTGTCCCGGGTCGTATACACCCTGACAGTTTTACTCTGCCAGGAAGTTTCATTAGACAGATTGTTTGTCCTATATATATTCTTTCTCCTTATATAAAATTTTTAATGAAATCTGTACACACAACAACATGCTATTCCATTTTATTCCTTGCGGTCAGTTTTAACAGAAGATAGGAAATTTTTATTTACAGTTTATCGGCTTATGATTAGAATCCTACTATAGAATCTGAATTGCCAAAAACTTTATAATCCTACCTGTCGGCAGATTAAAATTACGGTATGCAAAATATTGTCCTGAAGCTACTATCCTCATAGACACAGCAGCTGGAGAGTTCTCTCTTGTGCCCTGTTTACCAATGATCCCAACCAATTTAAACAAGGCTCCAAGTCAGAAAGAGAAGGGAAAGGAAATAAACATAGAGAGGGGGAAGGAAAATGTGGACAGAGGGAGGGAGAGGAGGAGGATATGGACAGAGAGGGGGAGGAGGAGAATGACAGAGAGGGGGGAGGGGGGGGGAGGAGAGCCAGCCATTGTGGCCGAGCAGTTCTAGGCGCTCAGTCCGGAACCACGCAGCTGCTACAGTCACAGGTTCGAATCCTGCCTTGGGCACGGATGTGCATGATGTCCTTAGGTTAGTTAGGTTTATGTAGGGGACTGATGACCTCAGATGTTGAGTCCCATAGTGATTAGAGCCATTGCAACCATTTGAGGAGGAGAATGAAAGAGAGGGGGGAGGAGGAGAATGACACAGTGAGGGGGGAGGTGGTGAAAATGGACACAGAAAGGGGGAGGAGGAGGGGGAGGGTGAGGAATGGAAAAAGAGAGGAGGGCAGGAGGAGAGGGGCAGAGGGAGGGTGGATACAGAGATTCGGATATACATTCAATTCCTATACATATTTAGCAACTGCGAAGCATTTCTCGGTTGGCTAGTAATAAATTTAACTAAATTTAATAATAAATAATAAATTTCATTAACCAGTAGCATAAAAAGAGTAAACTGACTGCAAGATCAAACACCAGTGGTGTTGAGTGTATTTAATGGTTGTGCAGGTGGGCCCAAAGAAATCAGTCATCCATTATAGTTTTCAGGTAAGTATTCTGGAACTGACAGTGATTTTATCCGAGAAATTCTGCTATGCAGATGACATTGCAATAGCCACTCAGAGCAAGACATTCGAAGAGGGGGAAGCTACTCTGTCAACGGACCTTCAACTTCTTAACCAGTATTATACAAAATGGAGGCTCTGCCCTAATCCAAATAAAACTGAGGTAAGCGTATTCCACCTGAACAATCGTGAGGCAAGACAAGAGTTACAAGTAACATTCTGCAATGAGCAATTGATGCACAACAGCCATCCAAAATATCTAGGAATAACTCTAGACCAGTCACTAACCTATGAAAAACACCTAGAAATAACCAGTCAAAAGATAAAAAAATCAAAATAACATATTAAGAAAGCTGACTGGAACCTCCTAGGGAGCTCAAGCTAACACCCTGTGCACCACAGCACAATCTCTTGTTTACTCGGTGGCAGAATACTGTGGCCCAATCTGGTACAAGAGCACACACACAAAGAAAATAGGCATCCAGCTTAATACCACCGTGAGGATTGTCTCAGGAACTCTGCAATCAACTCCACTTCCCTGGCTTCATGCCCTTTGCAATATAGCTCCTCCCTCCCTCAGAAGGCAACAAGCAGCTATTTGAGACTGGAAGAAAATTAATGACCCCTCTGTCTTTGAAGATATACCTATCCGAAATATATTGGACCATCTACCGATTATCCGCCTAAAATCCAGGAAACCTATTTGGGAAGATGAAGTCCTCAAATTCCCCAAAAGGTACAACATAGCAAGGGAATGGAGGGCAATACTGGTCGCTGAATAATCACCATCCTCTCATCACTGACATTGATCCTTCGATACCGGTGGAAGGAATCCAAATGCCCAGAACTTGGTGCAGACTTAATCGTGTGAGGACTAACCACGGCAGGTGTAAGGCCATTCTCCACAAACAGAAACCCACTGATGATGCACGATGCGACTCTGGTGCAGAAGAAAAACCAATCCCTCACCTGATCTTCAAGTGTCCTGCGAGGAGGTTTGAAGGAGAAAGGAGGGAGATCATGAATGCTACTCCATGTGCTGTTCAGTGAGTGACCTGCTTAGATGTGGACTTTTAATAGCTTTAGTGGCTGTCTCCCTAATCTTTCACTTATTATTGTTTGCAATCAATCATTTAATAATATATTTGTAATTCGTGTATTGTATTAATTAATAGTGTGTGTGCAATTTTACTCTGTAGATGCCATACGCTAAATAAATAAATAAGTGATTTTATCCGAGAAAGACCACAAGCACATGCATACAAAATCATCTTAGATAATGAAATAATTGCCGTAAATGTGTCGAGTCCGTAAATGTTACAGGAGGGAAGATGTACAATGATCAGCACTTTTTTCTGTTTTTCAATATGTCCAGTGGTACTACTGCAATTTCACCTTTTGAAGCTAAATACTTGCCAGCCATTTAGCATTTTACAGTTTTTTCAAATGAATTCTCCATTTGATACAATACGTATGATGAGACATTCGTAAAATGGTCTACTACTCCACAAGTAAACTTCTCATATTAAAAGAGCCATAAAGCTACATAATTGCCACCGACAGTGTTTGCAACATCCAACAAGACAGGTGAATTTAGGATAACAGCCATTAAATTTCAGCTGGTAAGGCTAAAATATGTTCAACAAACACTGTCTACAAACTTTTGACTGTTAAGAAGAGTATCTATTCTGTGATTTGTTTAAAGCCCTGATCTCAGTTTTTTGTGTTTCTTCTTAGTGGGCTATGAAAGAACACTGTACACTCCATAGAAGTTCTGACATACAGCCTCACCTGTCTTTATCCAGTCAACAAGAACAGGAACAAAATTTCATTCAAATATGTGCTACGTGACAAATGTTGATGAAATTGAAGTTTATTATGAAAAAGGCTGAGACCTATCTAAGGTAAAAGGACAAAATATTATTCACCCCTAAAGAGAGCACACTGTTCTCTTTGGAACACTGGGCACAGCATAGAACTGGTTCCAGGCAGCCTTCACCTCAGACATAACTCACAAAAGTTAAGTGGCGTGTTTGTGGCGGTTGATTGTATCGAATCAGTAGAGAAAGATAGGTAGACACTGAGATGTAACGAAATGGCAGAAAGGAGCTATCACATTTTGATGTGCCCGTTACCGCACAGGCTACAAAACTATTCGATCTGTCGGACTATCCGACGTATCTACAAGGAATGGTGTACCGCCCACAAGCCGTGTAATGAGGCACGAGAACATCGGTCATAGCTGACCGTGGCCTGGAGATGAGAGTCACACCTTGTCAATGAGCACCAGTTTCAAACTTGAAAGGACTGCTGCTGTGAGTGAATATACAGGGTGTTACACAAAGGTACGGCCAAACTTTCAGGAAACATTCCTCACACACAAAGAAAGAAAATATGTTATGTGGACATGTATCCGGAAATGCTTAAATTCCATGTTAGAGCTCATTTTATTACTTCTCTTCAAATCACATTAATCATGCAATGGAAACACACAGCAACAGAACGTACCAGCGTGACTTCAAACACTTTGTTACAGGAAATGTTCAAAATGTCCTCCGTTAGCGAGGATACACGCATCCACCCTCCGTCACATGGAATCCCCGATGCGCTGATGCAGCCCTGGAGAATGGCGTATTGTATCACAGCCGTCCACAATACGAGCACGAAGAGTCTCTACATTTGGTACCGGGATTGCGTAGACAAGAGCTTTCAAATGCCCCCACAAATGAAAGTCAACAGGGTCGAGGTTAGGAGAGCGTGGAGGCCACGGAATTGGTCCGCCTCTACCAATCCGTTGGTCACCGAATCTGTTGTCGAGAAGCGTACGAACACTTCGACTGAAATGTGCAGCAGCTCCATCGTGCACGAACCACATGTTGTTTCGTACTTGTAAAGGCACATGTTCTAGCAGCACAGCTAGAGTATCCTGTATGAAATCATGGTGGTGAATCGAGGAAGTACAGTACATACTGACGAAACTAAAACGAGCTCTAACAGGGAAATTAAGCATTTCCGGACACATGTCCACATAACATCTTTTCTTTATTTGTGTGTGAGGAGTGTTTCCTGAAAGTTTGGCTGTACCTTTTTGTAACACCCTGTAGGTCCATCTCTATGTGTTTATGACCAAACACTGTGGAAGCAACTGCATGCAACAGGGGCTCCAAGTTGGGTATCTCAGAAAAGGGCACAGGCCACAGCGGTACAGCTCCACACTTTCAGTCAGTCAGACAACACAGAGTGGACAGTAGACTGGAGGTGTGTAGTGCGGGCCGAAGAGTCGTCACTCTGCCAGCTCACGAATGATGTGAAGCACCGAGTGCACAGCAGGACCTGCGATGTGTGGAGGCTGTAGTTCAGGTCGCAGGCCCCTCCATTCAGGCTACGATCAAAAAGAACACTCTCGGTAACTTTTATTTAATTTAATCGTACGGCTAGGACCCCCAGTCGGGCAGACCGTTCGCCGGGTGCCGGTCTTTCGATTCGATGCCACTTCGGTGACCTGCACTCGATGAGGATGATAGGACGACGATGATGACAGCACGACACCCGGTCCCTGGGTGGAGAAAATTCCCTGACCCAGCCGGGAATCGAACCCGGGCCCAGAGGAGTGACAATCCGTCACACTGACCGTTCGGCTACCGGGGGTGAACATTCTCGGTAACTGAGTGTTGCCTTTCTTTCTATATTTTCATTACGAGTACGTTTTCGACACCCCTCTCTTCCCAGATGACGACCACCACATTCGCAGGCTAGCCCACACGTGTGTCCGGTTTGACGAACACTCGGACTCACTGTCGCATCTCGACCGGCTCGTGAAATCGCGTAGAAAATGTGTGGGACTATTTGGAACGGAGGGTGAAACACTGCAGTGAATGTGTTCGAAGTCTGGTAGTCCTACCGGATGTAATCACAAGTGGGTTACTTCAGCTGCATACAGCGTACGTGACGAAACTCACGGACAGCCTAGCTCGTCAATCCGAGACTGTTATCGGGGTCGGAGATGTGTGAGATGTACGAGATGCGCAAAATACTCTCGGACTTCAAAATGTATGTGACAGTTCCAATTCCAAAGAAAACAGGTGCTCACAGATGAGAATATTACTGAACTATCAGTTGTTATTGTTGCAAAACACTGACACGAATTTGTACAAAAGAATACAAAAATTGGTAGAAGCTGACTCTGCGGAAGGTCAGTTTCGATTCTGGATAAATATAGCAACGTGTGAGGCATTACTGACTCTGTGAATTATCTTAGAAGATAGGTTACAGAAAGGCAAATCTTCATTTATAGCTACTGCAGATTTGAAAAAAAGCTTTTGACAATGTTGACTGGAATACTCTCTTTGAAATTCTGAAGGTAGCAGAGGTAAAATAAAGGGAACAAAAGACTACTTATGCTTGTGTACAAATCAGGTGGCAGTTATAAGAGTCAGGGAGCGCGAAAGGAAAGCAGTGGTTGAGAAGGGACTGAGACAGGATTGTAGCATGTCAAAGAGGATATAAGATGAATGTCAACAAAAGCAAAACAAGGGTACTGGAACATAGTCAAATTAGATCAGGTGAGGCTGAGGGAATTAGATTAGGAAACAAGTTGCTAAAGGTAGTAGATAAGCTTTGCTATTTGGGCAGTAAAATAACTGATGGTGCCTGAAGTACAGAGAATATGACATTTAGACTGGCAACGGAAAGAAAAGTGTTTCTGAAGAAGAAAAATTTGTCAACATCTGACTTTTCTACAGTTATTTAAATGGATTGTAGCTAGGGATGGAAGTGAAATGTGGGTGAGCAACAGTTTGGAGAAGAAGAGAATAGAAGCTTTTGAAACTTGCTGCTACAGAAGAATGCTGGAGATCTGATGGGTATATTGTGTAACTAATGAGGAACTACCGAATAGAAACATGCAGAAAAGAAATTTGTGACAGAACCTGGGTAGAAGAAGGGGTCAATTGGTAGAATACATTCTAAGACATCAAAGGATCACCAGTTGAGTACTGGAGGGAAGTGTGTGTGTGGGGGGTGGGGGGGGGGAGGGGGGAGGGGGGTGTAATTGTAGAGGGAGTCCAAGAGATGAATACGGTAAGCAAATTCAGATGGATATAGGATGCAGTAGTTATTTGGATGTGAAGAGGTTAGCACAAGATAGAGTAGATGGTCTGCATCAAACCAGTCTTTGTACTGCAGACCTCGACAACAACAACAAGGCTACAGGTGATGGTACATGGCACGGTTGCAATGTTTCCTGTAAGGGGGGAGGGGGGCGACCTGTTATTTGTCCACTATGCTTACACTCTGCTAGTACTCTTTTTACAAAAAAAGTAAAGATTCAATTAATATACACTGCATTAATAATATGTACTACAATACAGAACCAAATGTGCAGCAAAAGAGAGAGAGAGAGAGAGTCAGTCTTCTCCCCCTGGACTTTATGAGTGAGACTTTGAGAGTACCTTGTAAAATGACACAGAAACAAAGTCCGGTGCCACGTGCGACAGATCCAGTGATGGCATTGCTGCAGCATCCAGCAAACAGAACCACTTTGAAGAACCAGTTGACCTGATACCAGGAAGCTTATTCAAACTGCCACGGTGCACGCTTTCAACCCAAGACAGTGGGTAGCGCACGCCGCAGAAATTGCTCTGCGCTGGATACACAAAAAGGGAGTTGCTGCTTGGTACCTCAGCTTCGTGTATCTGTAAGAAAGAGCACCAAATAATTCAGTGTGTCTAAAATAACTTTCCTGTAATGACCTCACCAGCAGAGAGGCAAATATATTGCAAGAGGTGTAGATCTGTAAACAACTGGAATTGCCTTTCTGTTCTACATTCTTACATGGTAATGAAACATGTCACAACATTAAGTGAGTAATAAGTAAATGTATCTAACAACAACAAAAACTATAAAAAATAATAATATTTTTCATCATATTATTATACAAGGTGATTCTTATTAACATACAAAACCCCTGAAGTGATGTACATGGCACTGAGAAAAGTAATTTAACACACGTGGGGATGAAAAGGTCAGGAAACACCCCAAAAGCGGATGACATACGTCGGACATGTGTCGTGACCAGAAGACGTACCACACCGCTCACGAACAGGTGGAGCCTGTCTATCTATTGCACCTGATCGTCCTAACTCAAGTTGAGTATTCACGTCAGCGTGGCTCTGGGCCTGCATGCGAGACTTTAGCGCGTGGCGTCTCAGGGTTCGAGTCTTGTTTCGAGCAGGCAGTATTTTTTTGTAGTGTGCTACACAATTGTGTGTTTACATTGAGGTAAGATTTATTATTGTATTTACCGGTATCGCAATCTCTGCCGGTTAGTTTCAAAGTACAGAAGAACAGAAACCTGCCATATTGTGTGACAAGAAAATAAGTATAAGCCTCTAAATTGCATTGCTATTGTTCCATTCTTTTATCTTGACGGTTCGCGCATGCCCGCCCAGACGCGGTAGATTGCTGCGTTGCCAGTTGTACGCGTCAAGAGAAGCAGTGCCATAGTATAGTTCGCAAACTTACGTTTAGGGGGGAGCGCGCAGTTTATGAAGTAAAGCCACCACGGCTGCATTAACCCTTTCGCTGGAACAGAGACGTTCTCCCCGCATTCCGCGATGTGCGCAATTTTGTCATCATTGCACTGCTCGCCTGTGCACACACATGGTGTTTCGACTGCTTTGACATACTTTATCATTTGATTTCACAAAAACTATTTGGCCCAAAAATTTGATTTTTACACATCTTCTTGACTGATACCTTCCTTCCTCCCCCCCCCTCCCCCCCCCCTTCCCCCCCATAAATGACTTAATTTTGTTTCAAAGTTCAACGCAGCATAATATGTAGTAAACCATTGCACGAAATTTTGAAGAGTTTGCAGAGGTAAAAGTCCATAGCATATACTTTCCATATGGTCGATTTTAGTTGCCACTAGAAATTTTAAAAAATTACATTCAAATGAATAAAATTCATGAAGTAAGACACTTCGATATTGTTTTAAAATAAAAAAATATTAAGCACCAAACAAGGCTTGATCTCAGAACCTTTCACTCAGTAGCCATACACTTTAACAATTACGCTAACGCAGCTCGTCATTCAATATATGTCCCAGAGGACTTTAAAATCTCACACAAAATAACGACAAACACTGTTGGTATGACTACGAATTACTCACGTTTCGTTGAAGTACAATAAGAAATAAACAATTGCCGCTGTCCTTTTTTGCGAAAAAGCGGTTAGTGAGAATGATACAAACACCTTTCCTTGCTATCGCCTTAATTAGGAGGCTTATTGCTTGTTTGGCTTAATTAATAGAATATGAAGCAATTGGTATAAAGAATGCTTTTTCCAAACTTTCTATAAAAGAAAGTCTGCTATCAAGACACTGCTTTTGTTCAATTACTTTATTTATGACTGAACGTTTCTAAAACTTAAGGCACTCGTCCGTGCTCTGCACTGCAGTCGAGCTCTGGCAATGTCATTCTCTGTTCATTGGCCGACTGTGTTTTGTGACGTCAGATGCGCAGAACGAACCTAAACTCGGCCGCCGTCGTAAATGACGCGAACTTTAGCAGTAAATGATGTACATGTTCTTTGTTGAATAAAGTCTGTAAACAAAAAAGAAGGGTCAAAAGGAAAGAAAAACACAGAATTAGAACAGATTTTCTTGGTTACAGTGAGGACAATAATGTTGTAACTTTTACTATGTTTTCAACAGATAACATTTACCAAATGTGTTTGAAGACAAAGTAGCCTAGCAGTAGTGCTGCCCCCTACCATCAAAGGCAGGTAGATAAGCCCACTTGCTGTGTGTGTGGTGAGGTATGTCACGTTGTGACATCACATGTTCAGCATTTGTCATCCAGTTTCGGGGTATTTCCTAACATTTGCAGCTCCATGTCTCTCGTATAAAATTTCTTGTCTCAGTGTCATCTACACTGTTTTGGAGCTTCCTAGACATTAATAAGAACCAACCTGTATAAAATGTTAATTTCAAACTGCTAATGACAAAAAATAAATGGGGAAAAGAACACTAATGGGCTATTGTTAAAAGCCATCACACCATTCTCTTGAAACGATACGAGAAAATCGTAACCACAAGGGTGACTAATCCATTAAATTTCAGGTGTGCAACCTTGTTTCTTTTTTTAATATTTCAGCTGTATACTAACCAGACATCTTCTGAGTGAGCTGACATCCTGAAGCTACAGCACTCTGAAGATCGCTAAAAGGCATACTGCCCAAATATTAAAGTAAGCAATAGTGTTTATGTGGTTGCAGAACCAAAATTTAATGCATCAGGCACTAAACTATGAAAACATGAAGATGCATATAATGATGACTAGTTTCAAACATCTTTGTCCGTTACTGAACTAATCCTGAGTGATTGTGAAATGTTTAGTGAAATAACATTTTTACATTCTGAGCTATTCACAGCTGTTCAACTATGAAAATGTCTGTCCTTAATGTAAATCCTTGCAATACACTGAGCAATGTCAATGCACATGGCTGAACATACAAATGTTTGCAGGAGATTTTATGCACATGCAGATATCAAATGAGTAATGGTGTGGTGGTTTTTTTCCCTAGCTAGCAGAACATTTACAATGTGAGCCATGCTTTCAGAGGTGATAGTATTAGTGATCCTGAACAAAAATGTCATATGGATATATGTCCTATTCCAAATGGTTTTCAAGATTTAATATCAATTTCGTATTTTTTTTTTTTTTTAATAACTCAAAAACCACAACCTCCAGTGAAAACGTGGCATAGTACAAAATTAAACCACATTACATTTCCTACAAAAAAGGTCCTATTCATTTTTTCTCTACGACTAACAGTTTGCCTGTCATGAATTTTCTGTAGCTTAAGTAGCATCTGTTGCCCGGTTTGAGATAGTTCTCTAATTTGGTAGACCACAAGTGTTCTGTATCATTGTTTGTCTCAACTTCCTCTATGTTACTCTGGTACACTGTAAAAAACTACAATGTTTGATTAATAAGAAAACAAATAACAATGTAAAGGGTGGATGAGAAGTCCCCATACGCCTGTTTAGTATAAAATATTATTGCGCAGGGTGGTAGCTATGTTGCTTCTTATCAATTGCTTTTTCACAGTCTCAGTCGAGTTTTAATTTGTAACCGTGGCAGATGTGAATGGTCATATTGAGGTGCGCTTAGGAACAAGCGTTTGGGTGTATGAATAACAGTACACAGGGGAGACAATGAGATAGCTTATGGGAGCATTCCAAGAAATATTTATTAATGCTCCACCTTGAAAGGCAATACATCTGGATTGGGAAAGCTTTAGGTTTTGGTAGTGTTAAAGATGACAGAGTAGAAGGAAGAAGCCACGAGGAGAAATGTGCCAGAGTCTCTATGTGAAGTTGACACATAAATGCGCTTCAGAGCTCAGTATACCGAGGAC
Source organism: Schistocerca nitens (assembly GCF_023898315.1). Classification (NCBI taxonomy): domain Eukaryota; kingdom Metazoa; phylum Arthropoda; class Insecta; order Orthoptera; family Acrididae; genus Schistocerca; species Schistocerca nitens. Next base: position 171,837,657 of record NC_064625.1, on the reverse strand, counting down.
GAAAATCCAAGAGTGCACGAAAAAAGACCTTATGGTCAGAACTTTTCCACCAAAATTCATAAACGATTTATCGGATACAGGCCGGAATGAATGTTTTTTAGCATGCTGCACTTTGTTTCAGATGAATGTGTCTTTTATCACAATTCACGTGCTAGAAATATTGTCATTTGGGTCAAAGATAATCCTCGTTAGACAGAAAAGTTAGAAAGGAACCCGCCTCATGTAATGATATGGGCAGTGACGATATAACATCAGATGTTACACTATGTTAATGGTGCAAATTACTTCCACATGTTATCAACATAATTCATACTGCAACTTGAGGAAAGAGGTCTTTCAGAATGCAGCAAGACATAGCTCCTCTTCACTACACTCTTGCAGCGTGCGAGTTCCTAAATGAACACCCGTCGTTCCTTAGCAACACTAGCTCCCTTAGAATGACCACCAAGAACACCTGAACACTCCACAACTGACAACTGGTTACGGGGAGTCATTAAGACGCACGTATTTGCATATCGTTATGCTACAAACAAACAACTGTGCAGTGCTGTTGTGGATGCGTTTCACACTGTAACACTAGACACAATTAAAAAAATGTCATAAAGAACATGGAGGTGTAAATGTGTTTACAGCACAGTGGAAAACATATCGATATATTGGACATTTAATACGTAAGCAAGTATTTGTGCTAAAACAAGTCAAATCAATTAGCATCTCATACTAGGGGGTACGGGGATTTCTCTGTCCATTAAATGTGTTCTATCTCGGAAACTGTGTGGAGTAGGGCATATGTTCATTTGAAGTTTTTTGTTCAGAGTCTTATATACTATCACGCCCCAAAGCCTGTACCTTTCCTCCTGATTCACCCTGACTATATATGACTATATATATATCTAAAAACAAAGATGATGTGACTTACCGAACGAAAGCGCTGGCGGGTCGATAGACACACAAACAAACACAAACACACACACAAAATTCAAGCTTTCGCAACAGACTGTTGCCTCATCAGGAAAAAGGGAAGGAGAGGGAAAGACGAAAGGATGTGGGTTTTAGGGGAGAGGGTAAGGAGTCATTCCAATCCCGGGAGCGGAAAGACTTACCTTAGGGGGGAAAAAAGGACGGGTATACACTCGCCCACACACACATATCCATCCACACATATACAGACACAAGCAGACATCTCACAAGCAGACATATTTGAAGACAAAGAGTTTGGGCAGAGATGTCAGTCGAGGCAGAAGTGAAGAGGCAAAGATGATGTTGAATGACAGGTGAGGTATGAGTGGCGGCAACTTGAAATTAGCGGAGATGGGTAACGGGAAGAGAGGATATATTGAAGAGCAAGTTCCCATCTCCGGAGTTCGGATAGGTTGGTGTTGGTGGGAAGTATCCAGATAACCCGGACGGTGTAACACTGTGCCAAGATGTGCTGGCCGTGCACCAAGGCATGTTTAGCCACAGGGTGATCCTCATTACCAACAAACACTGTCTGCCTGTGTCCATTCATGCGAATGGACAGTTTGTTGCTGGTCATTCCCACATAGAATGCATCACAGTGTAGGCAGGTCAGTTGGTAAATCACGTGGGTGCTTTCACATGTGGCTCTGCCTTTGATCGTGTACACCTTCCGGGTTACAGGACTGGAGTAGGTGGTGGTGGGAGGGTGCATAGGACAGCTTTTACACTGGGGGCGGTTACAAGGATAGGAGCCAGAGGGTAGGGAAGGTGGTTTGGGGATTTCATAGGGATGAACTAACCGGTTACAAAGGTTAGGTGGACGGCAGAAAGACACTCTTGGTGGAGTGGGGAGGATTTCATGAAGGATGGATCTCATTTCAGGGCAGGATTTGAGGAAGTCGTATCCCTGCTGGAGAGCCACATTCAGAGTCTGGTCCAGTCCCGGAAAGTATCCTGTCACAAGTGGGGCACTTTTGTGCTTCTTCTGTGGGGGATTCTGGGTTCGAGAGGATGAGGAGGTGGCTCTGGTTATTTGCTTCTGTACCAGGTCGGGAGGGTAGTTGCGAGATGCGAAAGCTGTTGTCAGGTTGTGGGTGTAATGGTTCAGGGATTCCGGACTGGAGCAGATTTGTTTGCCACGAAGACCTAGGCTGTAGGGAAGGGACCGTTTGATGTGGAATGGGTTGCAGCTGTCATAATGGAGGTACTGTTGCTGGTTGGTGGGTTTGATGTGGACGGACGTGTGAAGCTGGCCATTGGACAGGTGGAGGTCAACGTCAAGGAAAGTGGCATGGGATTTGGAGTAGGACCAGGTGAATCTGATGGAACCAAAGGAGTTGAGGTTGGAGAGGAAATTCTGGAGTTCTTCTTCACTGTGAGTCCAGATCATGAAGATGTCATCAATAAATCTGTACCAAACTTTGGGTTGGCAGGCCTGGGTAACCAAGAAGGCTTTCTCTAAGCGACCCATGAATAGGTTGGCGTACGAGGGGGCCATCCTGGTACCCATGGCTGTTCCCTTTAATTGTTGGTATGTCTGGCCTTCAAAAGTGAAGAAGTTGTGGGTCAGGATGAAGCTGGCTAAGGTGATGAGGAAAGAGGTTTTAGGTAGGGTGGCAGGTGATCGGCGTGAAAGGAAATGCTCCATCGCAGCGAGGCCCTGGACGTGCGGAATATTTGTGTATAAGGAAGTGGCATCAATGGTTACAAGGATGGTTTCCGGGGGTAACAGATTGGGTAAGGATTCCAGGCGTTCGAGAAAGTGGTTGGTGTCTTTGATGAAGGATGGGAGACCGCATGTATTGGGTTGAAGGTGTTGATCTACGTAGGCAGAGATACGTTCTGTGGGGGCTTGGTAACCAGCTACAATGGGGCGGCCGGGATGATTGGATTTGTGGATTTTAGGAAGAAGGTAGAAGGTAGGGGTGCGGGGTGTCGGTGGGGTCAGGAGGTTGATGGAATCAGGTGAAAGGTTTTGCAGGGGGCCTAAGGTTCTGAGGATTCCTTGAAGCTCCGCCTGGACATCGGGAATGGGGTTACCTTGGCAAACTTTGTATGTGGTGTTGTCCGAAAGCTGACGCAGACCCTCAGCCACATACTCCCGACGATCAAGAACCACGGTCGTGGAACCCTTGTCCGCCGGAAGAATGACAATGGATCGGTCAGCCTTCAGATCACGGATAGCCTGGGCTTCAGCAGTGGTGATGTTGGGAGTAGGATTAAGGTTTTTTAAGAAGGATTGAGATGCAAGGCTGGAAGTCAGAAATTCCTGGAAGGTTTGGAGAGGGTGATTTTGAGGAAGAGGAGGTGGGTCCCGCTGCGACGGAGGACGGAACTGTTCCAGGCAGGGTTCAATTTGGATGGTGTCTTGGGGAGTAGGATCATTAGGAGTAGGATTAGGATCATTTTTCTTCGTGGCAAAGTGATATTTCCAGCAGAGAGTACGAGTGTAGGACAGTAAATCTTTGACGAGGGCTGTTTGGTTGAATCTGGGAGTGGGGCTGAAGGTGAGGCCTTTGGATAGGACAGAGGTTTCGGATTGGGAGAGAGGTTTGGAGGAAAGGTTAACTACTGAATTAGGGTGTTGTGGTTCCAGATTGTGTTGATTGGAATTTTGAGGTTTTGGAGGGAGTGGAGCTGGAAGTGGGAGATTGAGTAGATGGGAGAGACTGGGTTTGTGCGCAATGAGAGGAGGTTGAGGTTTGCTGGAAAGGTTGTGAAGGGTGAGTGAGTTGCCTTTCCGGAGGTGGGAAACCAGGAGATTGGATACTTTTTTGAGGTGGAGGGTGGCATGCTGTTCTAATTTACGGTTGGCCTGTAGGAGGATGCTCTGAACAGCCGGTGTGGATGTGGGAGAGGAAAGATTAAGGACTTTTATTAAGGATAGGATTTGACGGGTGTGTTCATTGGCTGAGTTGATGTGTACACATCATTCAACAACATCTTTGCCTCTTCACTTCTGCCTCGACTGACATCTCTGCCCAAACTCTTTGTCTTCAAATATGTCTGCTTGTGAGATGTCTGCTTGTGTCTGTATATGTGCGGATGGATATGTGTGTGTGTGCGAGTGTATACCCGTCCTTTTTTCCCCCTAAGGTAAGTCTTTCCGCTCCCGGGATTGGAATGACTCCTTACCCTCTCCCCTAAAACCCACATCCTTTCGTCTTTCCCTCTCCTTCCCTCTTTCCTGATGAGGCAACAGTTTGTTGCGAAAGCTTGAATTTTGTGTGTGTGTTTGTGTTTGTTTGTGTGTCTATCGACCTGCCAGCGCTTTCGTTCGGTAAGTCACATCATCTTTGTTTTTAGATATATTTTTCCCACGTGGAATGTTTCCCTCTATTATATGACTATATATAGTTAGGCATGGTTTACAATTCTGAAGTTGTTATCACTGACAAATTCTGTAATATGATCTGCCTACATACTAAATATTAAGAGAATCAAATATTAATTTACGATTAGAAACATTTCAGAAAGCACTTCAATGGGGTCAATTTTTTCCCCCACACAAATCTGTGTCGATTAACACCATACTCGATACACAGCTCTCTAGGGAGAGATACAGGAGGAGGCTGGAGGTGTAGAGACAGGGAGGGTACAGGAAGTGGATGGAAGGACACTACCATTTTGACAGTGTCGCCCATTTGTTACTCGGGAACCAATTGGGGGCAAACATGTCTGATCTCACCTCTCTTTTAGTCTTGTTGAAGACAGAAAAAGCTTCCTCCTGGCTGATGCACGTGACTGAAGCACCTCGAGATGCTGCTAGTTCTCTCATTCCCAGTACGGACGTGTGGTTGTCCTGAAGGTAGGTGAAAGTGCCAGCCTGACCATCCTCTCCCCAGACAAAGGACTCTGCTACCAGCTTCAGGGCTGCTGTTGCCCCAGATGTGAATATTACACTGTACTCGTCTGGGTTGGCATTGTAATGCTGCAACACTCTGCAAAATCACAACACAATAAACAGTGAATGGCATAACTTACAACTATAATATAAAAGTGTAACCCGTATTCTTATAGGAGATAGTATTGGTTAAAACTAGAAAAACTACACAGAAGAGCCAAAGAAACTGGTACACCTGTCTAATATCTTGTAGGGCCCCTGCGAGCACACAGAAGTGCCGCAACGCGACGTGGCACGAACTCGACTAATGTCTGCTGGAGGGAACTGACACTGTGAATCCTGCAGGGCTGTCAATAAATCCGTACGAGTACTAGGGGGTGGAAAACCTTCAGAACAGCACGTTGCAAGGCATCCCTGATATGCTCAATAATGCTCATGTCTGGGGAGTTTGGTGGCCAGCAGAAGGGCTTAAACTCGTAAGAGTGTTCCTGGAGCCTCTCTGTAGCAACTCTGGATGTGTGAGGTGTCGCATTGTCCTGCTGGAACTGAACTGGAAGTCCGTCGGAATGCACAATGTACATGAATGCGTGCAGGTTATCAGACAGGATGCTTACGTATGTGTCACCTGTCAGAGTCGTATCTAGACATATCAGGGGTCTGATAGCACTCCAACTGCATATGCCCCACACCATTACAGAGCCTCCACCAGCTTGAACAGTCCACTGCTGACATGCGAGATCCATGGATTCATGAGGTTGTCTCCATACCCATACACATCCACATCCATCCGCTCGATGCAATTTGAAATGAGACTCGTCCGACCATTGTGTTGTACAGTCGTCAGCAGTACACGAGTGGGTCTTCAGCTCCGAAAGCTCATATCGATGATGTTTCGCTGAATGGTTCACGTGCTGACACTTATTGGTGGCCCAGCATTGACATCTGCAGCAATTTGCAGAAGGGTTGCACTTGTGTCACGCTGAACGATTCTCTTCAGTCGTCGTCGGTCCCATTCTTGCAGGACCTTTTCCTGGCCACAGCAATGTCAGAGATTTGATGTTTTATCGGATTCCTGATATTCGCAGTACACTCTTGAAATGGCCATACGGGAAAATCCCCACTTCATTGCTGTGTCCCATCGCTTGTGCGCCGACTATAACACCACGTTCAAACTCACTTAAATCTTGATAACCTGCTATTGAAGCAGCATTAACCGATCTAACAATGGCGCCCCCAGACACTTGTTATATAGGCATTGCCAACCGCAGCACCATATTCTGCCAGTTTACATATCTCTGTATTCAAATACCCATGCCTGTACCAGTTTCCTAGGCACTTCAGTGTACAAACACGTGTCCGGAATCTAATACTTGTAAAGAACCAGCCATTTTAATCACGTTGAGTACTGTCCCTATTCTTCCTGATGATCCATTGCTCATTTATTATTGCTTTTGTTTGTCTCTGTGCTTAATTGTCTGGCTGTGACACTGTTATTAGACATAGCAATTTGTCATATTCCAATTATGAAATTAAATCTAAATATGAAAATTAGTGACTGTGTGTTCTGCTTCAGAGCAAAGCTTATTACATTTGAGATTAAATGGCATCGTGGAATGTACAATTCAAACTATATACAACTAACATTTTGTCAGCAAATAATGTAGGCGTACTAAACGTTGCTTTTAACTGAAAAATTGCCAAGATTCCATTTGTGTGTAGTAATAACTGACATAAAACTTGGACACATTTTCAGAATTGCAACTTCTATTTTTGATGAACTTCAGAAACACTTTGGGAAAACAATAAATACAGGACTTGTCCAAAAACATGCAATCTGCAACTGAAACATAACTACAGATTTTCACATGAAACTGTGTTACAACTTGATAACAGCATTATCAGTATATACATATTAACTACACTGATTCACAAAATAATGACACTTACAGAAAAATCAAAAGGTTTATAATTATAGCAATATTTAAATGTTGTTTTTAATTAAATGGCAATTACTGAATGAGTAATGATACTACATTGTATTATTATATGCTTGAGCTTAGTGTAGTAAAAGATAGTGTCACAAATTACATTTGAAACAGAAAATACAAGTATGTTTTCAGTACATTCGACTCTAATTCTTGTATTTTCAATGAAACATTATCGGAATTAAAATGAACTTGTCATATTCACAAATAAACAACATATAAAAAGGAGCAAAAACAGAAACTTTCAAATTTGATGGTAAAACATAATGCGTTATTGTGTAGTTTCATAACTAAGTTATTGATCTCTTCACTATGGTATGTCTTGGTCTGCTACATTACGAGTGACCACTGTCTCCCATACCAACCATTCTGTATGTATCACTCTGAGATCTTAGGGTTGTGCTGGCATTATAATAAGACTATTGACTCCATTGCAAGAAAACAAACATGTACACCATGAAATGGAGTTCTTGTCTGAGTAGAGATGGACAGTGGATGTGGCTTATGGACAATCAGGCACTGCTCCATTTTCTACACCTCACACAGCAGTAGCTATCACAGACATTTAGCGAGCTATGGATTGCTAAAGTAGGTCCTGTAGTGTGGCCTCCATGTTCAGATGACCCTAATGCCCTAGATTTTTTTCTACGGGAAAATTCATATGCAACAGTTTATTCCACACTCGTTGACAGCGTACACATTACAGCAACATCCACATCGTGCATCTGACCAAAACCGAGCTCCACCAAGAGTGTTCAGATGAGTTCATTTTTATTTGAGAAGCATGTGTAAGAATGATTAGTAACCATGTTGAGCATTTCCTGTAATGTCAACAGCCAGAGGCTATCAAAGGACAGAATGGCACATGTCTAAATGAGTACTTTTTTTCACATGTATGTTTATAGGACTTATTTTCTAGTTTCGACCAGTGCCGTCTTCTGTAAGAATGTAGGACACTTTTTTCTTAACCCTGCGAAGATGTGGTAGGGTCAATTTGACCCCGCTCATTCTGTTTTGTTGTCAGTTCTTTGTTGCGCAGTTGCACATTGTCGAAGTTGTCAGTAGCTCTAATTATTGAACTCCCCTCCATAATGTGTGCACGCACTCAGATGGCTGCCATTCGGGAAAGGAGAAAAATGAGTGCAAACGGTAGGAGGGTATTTTTGACCTTTCCACAGCTACGAAGTAGTATTTCTGTGCCATTTTTCAATTTATCTTTTTTCATGAATGTTTTTTGGTGTTCATGAATGTTTTTTGGTGTTTTTTGTCAAAATGGACAATGAAGAATGGGAGGCTGAAGATATGCGTCATCGGCTGGTGGAATTATCAGACAGTGAGAATAACTTTATGACAGATGACAGTGAAAATAAAGGTTGTGTACGTGAGTGCAGTAGCAGTAGTGGGGCTGAACAAGATGGAAGTGAAGGCAGTGACAAAGAAGATAATATACGGCCAAATGGGCTACAAATGCTGCCCGCAATGCTGCGTTACCAGAATTAGTCGAGCAATCGGAAAATCAGGTACGCAGTTCATTTTATTTTGCTGAAGATGGATCCGAGTGGTGCAAAAATCCACCTCAACAACAAGTTCAGACATGTTCTGAAAATATCATCACGCAGGTACCTGGTGTGAGTTTAGTGGTAAGATTAGCAATGACAGAGCTTGAATGCTGGAGTCTGTTTTGCAATGAAAATATGCTTAGTATTATCTTGAAATACACAAACTTGCAAACTGCAAAAATGAAAGCAGCTTGTGAAGTAGTTGCAAATTACTATTTTATGAAGGAAATGGCCATGAGTGAGCTGAAGGCTTATATAGGTTTGTTGTACATTGCTGAATTTTACCAATCTGGGAGGAAAAACACGGTTGACCTTCAGGCTTCAGATGGAACAGGCGTTTAAAAATCATAAAAGTGAGTCGTGTACATGGAAGAGAGATGGAGATTAATGGTAAGACAGACTTTGAAGCCAGATTCAAAACTGGAATACATTTTCAGGTGCAGATGTTGACTCTGATCATGATTTACTGGTTACGAACTGCAGATTAAAACTGAAGAAATTTCAGAAACGTAAGAATTTAAGCACATGGAACCTGGATAAATAAAGAACCATAGGTTTTTGAGAGTTTCAAAGAAAGCATTAAGCAACAACTAACTGAAACAGAGATAAGGAACACAATATAAGATGAGTAGATAGACTTGAGAGATGAAAATGTGAAGACAGCAGAAGGTCAAACACACAAAATGACAAGGCCCAGCAGAAATTCTCACATAATGCATGTGATATTAAGTCCCAATGTTGAAAGGAGAAAATATAAAAATGTAAAGAATGAAACAGCAGAAGGGAAAAATGTAAAGAATGAAACAGCAGAAGGGAACACAGCCGTCCAAAAAATTAGATTGCTGGGAAGTGTAAACTGACAGAGCAGGAATGACTAGACAAGAAATGCTAAGCTGTAAAAGTATGCACGACTAGGGAAAACTAAACAAACCTACGGAGAAAAGAGAAGTAACTATACGAATATCGACACCTCCCTTTAGTCGCCTCTTACGAAAGGCGGGAATACCTCGGGCCTATTCTAAACCCCGGACCCGCAGGGGGGATATACGCGTTATCCGGTGACTTCATTGAGGTAACGCCATTGCCAGTCCCAAGCCCGGGGCCCCATCTCGCAAGTCGTGGGGAAGGAGGAGGGGGAGGAGTAACAACCTCGTAAAAAAACCTGGGTCCGTCTGGCTCCGGATGGTAGCACCCAGTTAGGGCCCCTACCTAGGGTTACCGGCGAAGCCCGGCCGACGGTCTCGAAGGCGGAAGAGGAGCGTCGCTTCCCAACGGAAGAGAGAGCGGAAGAGCACTGAAACGTATCAGATAGCGGCGGTACTCCGTGTTAGGGGCGGCTACCAAAGGTGTCTGTGTCCCCATGTCAGGGGTGGCGTGAACACATCTTCTGGGGCTAACAACTTCAGTCGTATAACTGGACGGACACGAGACGTCCCGCCAAAAAATTTTTTAGCTCGTGGAATGGATCGCACTTTGGAATCGAGATTACCCCAGGGGCTCGACACAAGCAGGCATTCGGATTCTGGGGAACCTGCCAAAAAGTGCATAAGGGATGAGTCGGAGCTCCCAAGAACCTCAAAGAAGATTGAAACTAAAAAGACTTTCAGAATTGGAACCATAAATGTACAGACAATGATTGAGACTGGTTAACTTAAACAGGTAATAGATGAGATGAAAGAGAGAAGCACTGGAATATTAGCATTGCAAGAAACAAGATACACTGACAAAGACACAGTGGAGTCAGAAGGCTTCATAATGCTGAAGGGGAAACCGGGAGCTAAAGTGGGAAAGGAAAGACATGCACCTAGATGCTTTGGTACAGGGTTCATAGTAGACAAGAGATATGAGGATGGCATAACTGAAATGAAGAGCAGGTCAGAAAGGATATCAACACTGACTTTTCAAGCAGGGAACAAAAAGTATACAATAATAAATGGACATGCACCTACAAATGACAAGAACAGGAAAGACAAGAAAGTTGCTGATAGTTTCATGGAAGAGCTAGATGATACACTGAAAAACATACCGTATAGACACGTAAAGATACTAGTAGGAGATTATAATGCACAGACTGGAAGAGAGAAGCAACATAAAGGAGTAGTGGGCGAGTACCCTGCACACCAGCGGACAAACAAAAATGGAGAAAGGCTAATTGAACTGTGTCGAGAACACAAAATGAGATTGATGACAATACACTTCAGGGCCAAACCGTGTAAGAAAAAGACATGGGCAAACCCGTGCACCCGCCTTGGGGAATTCCAAATTGACCACATAGCAATCAGCTGGACAAATGCTAGAGAGATCATGAACACAAAGGTCAGGAAGAACACAAGAATAGAATCGGATCACTATCTTACAGAAGTTAAGTGCCTTTAGATTCCAAACAGGGGCAGACGAACAGAAGAACAGAAAACATAAAGATAGACAGAGACAAATTAAGACACAATCGATCCAGATATGAGGACGGAATTGAATCATTCAATGAATGGGACGACATGAATCAAAATATGGCGAAACGGGCTGAACTGTGGGGAAAGGAAGAAAAGAAACGGAAGCACTGGTGGTGGAACATGGAATGTGAGGAAGTGGTAGTGACTCGCAGGAAAGCCTGGAGAGACTGGAGCAGCAAGAAGGACCCATAAAAATGGGAAGTTTTCTTAGGAGCAAGAAAGGAAGCAGCCCAAACAATCAGATGGACCAGAAGACAGAAGATGAAGCAGGAACTGGACGAGATTGAGACCAGGAAAAACAACAGCAGACACTTTTTCGGGAAATTCAAAAAGAGTCTGATTGGATACAGGGGTAGAGATAAGAAAGGGGAGCTGGCTGTCAGTGCGAAGGAGAACTGTCGGATTTTTGCAGAGCACTTTCACGACCTGCTGAACTGTGAACCACCTGAAGAAGAGCTGGAACTGGGGACTGACACAGAAGAGAGAGAGCCACGCCCTCCAACCAGGGATGAAGTTGCACATGCCATAAGCGATCTAAAGAATAATAAGGCAACTGGAGTAGATGGTATCGCAGCCGAGATGATAAAGTGGGGAGGCAACAAAGCAATAGACAACATGACCAACATAATTCACCAGATCTGGAGAACATAGAAGTTACCAGAAGGATGGAAGAATGCAATTGTAGTACAAATACATAAGAAGGGGGACAAGAGCGATGCAAACAACTACAGAGGAATATCGCTACTAGAGGTCGGATACAAGGTGCTGTCAAAACTATTGCTCGAGAGAGTAGAAGAACAGGTAGAAAGTACAGTTGGCGACTACCAAGCGGGATTCAGGAAGGGAAGAGGCTGTATAGAACAGATATTTATCCTGAAGCAACTGATAGAACATAGGGCCTTAAAAAGCAAAAAGACAGTAATAACCTTCGTGGTCTTCACAAAGGCATAGGAATCCATCGACAGACATACTCTTGTTAGGATCCTGAAGAACAGAGGACTTGGTAGAACTACACAAGAACTCATAAAAGAAATTCTGACAGACACAAAAGCAAGGGTAAGATTCAGAGGAGCACTGTCAGAAGAATTTGAGATCAAGACTGGTGTTAAACAGGGAGATGGATTGTCCCCATTGTTGTTCAATATAGCACTGGACGAAGTGATCAGGCAGTGGAGAGCAATAAATGAGGAAATGGGAATACCAAAGACCCATGTAGGGGACAAAAAGGACAACAGGGCTCAAATGGACTGCCTAGCCTTTGCAGATGACAAAGCAATAGTAAGTGAGACGGAAGAAGACGCAAAGACACAACTCGACAACTTAAGTAAGGTGGCCAGAAAGGTGGGACTGAGGATCGCCTATAACAAGACAAAGACATTAAACACCACTGCAGACTGGGAAACAATGGAAGGCACTGTGCAAATGGTGGGCAACTTTAAATACCTGGGATAATTTATAACAGGAAGGAAAAGGAGCAAGGAGGGAATAACAGAGAGGATAAAGAAGATGAGGTCAGCCTTCTGCATGAGGATAGAGGTATACAATAAAAAGAATATATCCACAGAGGCAAAGATAAGCCACTACAAGGCAACAGTGAGGAATACAGTGTTATATGCTGCTGAGATTATGACACTAGGAAGAAATGGGGCAGAGCAACTAGAGAAAGAAGAGAGGAAAATACTGAGAAAAATACTAGGTCCCAAAAGAGGTGGAGAGAGGTGGATGCGAAGACCTAGGGAAGAATTGTACCGGAACACGAGAACAATATCCGGGGAAATCAGACTCAAAAGGGCAAGGTTTGCCGGACACGTAGTTAGGATGAGTACGGATAGAATGACGAAGAGAGTGTGGGAAACAACAGGGAGGACAAGGGGAAAGACAGGAACCGAGTGGATTGTCGAACTTCAGAAGGACCGGTTGGTATCGGGGATCGAGGTCGATGGAAAGGAAAATTGGAGGAACAAATATACACCAGCAAATATGCCGGAGATCAATCACAGAGAAGAATACAGGAAAAGATTAGAATGTCACCAGTGGAGCCGCCAGGGGAAACGGAAACTGAAGATCTCGGAAGAAGAGCGGGAGAGGAGAAGAGAAAGAATGAAGAGGTTCAGGGAGAAGAAGAGGAAAATGCAGTCCACGGAGGGGCTACCTGTGGTCCTACAGAGGCCGTAAAGCAAGAAGAAGAAGAAGAATATCAACACCTCAGGTGGTATGCCAGTACTAAGCAAAGGAGGGAAAGCTGAAAGGTGGGAGGAGTATATAGAAAAATTATACAAAAGATACAAGGTGTCCCACATACAACCAGCACACCTCACATACCGTGTGATCATCTGTAGTCGAATTGCTTGTGAAGTGACAACACTGTCTTAAAAGTTGGCTACACTGTGTTTTATCAGACAGTTGAGTGTTGCTGTATGTTCACGTGCCAGTTGCCATCAGGAGCTCATACTGCTAAGTTGTTACAGAAATGGGGCAGTTTGCATTAGAACGGCAAACTGATATTGTGAAATGTGACATAATGACAGGCTACATCGAGGATTGTAAATAAACAACTTCAAGTGAAGTATACCGATAGGAAATTCCGGACGACCAGCACTATTCGAGATCTGCACGAGAAATAGAGGACTGTAGGATCCATTCAGAATGTGCAGAGGAATAGGCACTGACAGCAAGAAGCCCTGAAACTGTAGACAGAATTTGCGCGGACTTTATGAGAAGACCCTGCAAGTCAGTAAGGAGGTTACCACAGCAGGCTGGTGTATCTCGTACACAGTGTTGTCGTGTGCTAACTGAGGATCAGGAGAAAAAAAGAGGTTGTTATTGTAACTGGCTATTAACATAAATTACTAACAGTTACTTGGACTCTTTGCTTTGCTTCGTGACAGATACCCGGTTTCATTTGTCGGGTTATGTAAACTCCCAGAATAGCAGATACCAGTTGCAGGACATCCCATCCCACATATTCTGCACACGGACCTCTCCACTCAGAGAAGATAGGTGTTTGGTACGCACTGTCCAGAATGTGCGTTATTCACCCCATATTTTTCAATTACACCTTAAACAGTGCCCAATATCTATGCACAATTAAGACATGTAGAGAAGCTGTATGCAATATTCTAAAAATATGGAACAGCCACTCTCACATACAAAGTATAGCCCACGTCACCAACGTGTCCCCTGAAGACAGGCTTGTCAGTAGACACATCTGGCCGCTGAGGTTCCTGAACTTAACACTGTGTGAGCTTTATTTACGTGGCACACTAAAAAGCAAAGTGTATGCTGAGAATCCTCACACAGTAGAAGATCTTAGATGGAACATTACTAGAGAAATTAACGTCACACCTGCAGAATTACAATGTGTTGCTCGTAACATCATCACGTGAAGTCAGCGATGCCTGGATGCCCTTGGCCACCACTTCTGGCACCTCTTATAAACAGTAGCTATTATCTATTTTTGTTTAGTTAGTTGATTGTTACTTGAATCTCTGGCATGAGACGTATCTGTTTTATGTGAATATTACCGAACTATCAGTTTAAAAAGTGATGGTTGCAAAATACAGACAAAAATTATTTACAGAAGAATGGAAAAACTGGTAAAAACTGATCCCAGGGAAGATCAGTTCAAGTTTCAGAGAAATACAAAAACATGTGAACTCTTACTGAGACATAGCCTGAAGAGAGGCAAAACTACATTTATAGCATTTGTAAACTTAAAGAAATCTTTTGACAGTGCTGAATGGAATAAACTTTTTGAAATTCTGACAGGAACCAGACTGTCTTGAAGAGCATGTTAGTTAGTCAGTCAGTCAGTTTGTTTGTTTCATGTTCCATGAATCATTTCAATGATAAATCCTAAAGATGTGGAACAACTCATTTTACATTCACATCACAAATTAATTTGTAAATGTGTCTACATGAGTTAGTAATTCCCATCCACAACTGTTTACACATTACAGCAACAGAAATTATTACTGCAGGATAAAATGAGTTGTCAAGGAGAAACTACCTAGTTTGTTTTCAATTTTACTCTGCTGTCTGTCAAACACTGTATCAGTGTGTAAGTTATCAAAAATTTTAGCTGCAGCATTTGAACCACTCTTTGTGCTAAGGACAACATTAATGGGGAGTAATGAATACCATTTTTCTTCTGTTATTGTAATTATGTACATCATTGTACCTTTTCAACTGCAGTGGAACATTTACAACAAACTTCACGAGGGAATAAATATCAGAACACCAAACTCCTTAAACAGATGTCTACAAGATAATCGTGGGGGAGTGCCACATATTCTTACAACACATTTTTGAGCAATGAAGACTTTCTTTCTTAAAGATGAGTTACCCCAGAGCATTATTCCACATGACATTACTGAATGAAAATAGTCTCTTCTCAAGATTTGCAATGATTCTAAGTGCAAATGTTCTAAGAGTTCTACGAGTTCCAAAAGGTTTCTTAGTTTAAATTCTCATCAATATGACCACCTAAGAATTTCGAAGTTTCCACCCTATTTAATATTTGCTCAGCATTTGTTAAACTTATCACTGGCGTAGTACCCGTACATGTACAGAACTGAATATGTTGTGTCTTTTTAAAATTGAGGGTGGAAGTATTCGCAGAAAACCAGTCAATGATACTTTTAAGAGTTTGTTTACCATTTCTTGTTTCTGTATGTATGCTGGGGTTGATTACAATACTAGTGTCATCAGCAAAAAGAATTAATTATGCTTACTGTACATTAGATGGAGGATGGATTACATGTATGAGGAACAGTAGTGGGCCCAAGACTGAGCCTTGCGGAACCCATATGTGATTTCTCCCCAGTCAGAATGATGTCCCCAGACTATATTGCTTTAATTATTAAGTACAACTTTCTGCATTCTTTTGGTTAGATATTACATTATACATTGGTTGGCTATACTATCAATCCCATAAAACTTCAACTTATCTAGGAGAATACTGTGATTCCCACAGTTAAATGCCTTAGTTAGATCACAGAAATACCATCCAACACTATTTTGCTATTTAATGCTCGTAAAATTTGTGAGTGAACATGTAAATGGCATTCTCAGCAGAGCAATTCATCTGAAATCCAATCTGTTATTTGCTAAGAGATACTATTTTCGAATACATCACCTTCTCAAAAATTTAGAAAAATGATATCGGCAGTGAAACAAGTCAGTAGTTAATGACATCTCTCCTATCATTTCTCTTAAAGAGGTGTTGGACAACAGCATATTTCAGTCTTTCTTGAAAAATGCCTTCTGTTAGTGCTGCATTACATATTTCGGACAAGACAGGGCTTATTATATGGGAACAATCTTAAGCAGTCTATTGGAAAAACTATCAAAATGAATTTTGGGTTGTCCAATCTCTTGTTTCAGTACACTCCATATAGCCTTAAGTCTGTTGCCAAACTTACTGATTTCTGATATTATGTGCATGTTTCTTGATTCTTTCATAATTTTTCTTAGTAGTTTTGAGTAGTTTTGTAGTGTGCAACTACCGCAGTATCTCTACTTGCTCTCGCCAACAGATACACTTCCGTTTTCCTTTCACGAGATACTTTAATCCCTCTACTGATCCGTGGCTTTTTTACATCGTTGTTCAATGTCCTTTCACATTAGCTTATGTGAAAAGCCGTTCTCAAATAATGATATGAAGTTATCATGGAATAGATTAAATTTTATGTTAGTATTTTATTCATTGTAAAAGTCATCCTGTGTCATCTCAGGTAAACTGTTCTTAAAAGCATTTGTGTTGGAGTGACTAATTATTCCAACTGATTGCCACTGAGGAGTATTTGTACTGCAAGGCACTATCTTATTTATCCTAACTGAGCTCCATGATCAGAAAGTATTTGTTACTGGGTAAACAGTTATTTTCTTGCTTTGAGTTTCACCAAAGAAAACATTATCAGTCAAGATCCTTTACCCACCTGTGTTGGAAAGTTAATTACTGAGATCAAACTGCAGGACTCAAATAAGGTTTTCCTGTTTAAATCCTTTAGAACATTTACACTGACATCATCACAGACTATTAACTGCTTGCTGCTCTATCTACAACAGATAAGTGAAGTAGTACTTGAGAAGAAAAAGAGACATGACTTTAGCCTCTCTCTAATGTTATTCAATCTGTACATCAGCAGGCAAAAGAGGAACGCAATGCATTTGTGCAGCAAAATAAGTGACGAAGGCCTTCGGTATCTAGTGCCTTATAATCCAGCCACACAACCAGGTGCTGTCAGCTTCCGCCCTGTTAAGACGCCTAAAAATTCAACTGCACCCCATTCGGCCTGTGACAGGCGCTACTGTATCTGCAGACACCACATCTGCCAGATACGGCGCTGTTATGCCAGCACTAGCTTGCCTCCAGCCGCATTGTACTAGACAATTTCCTAGTACACCTCTGCTAGACGGCCTTTACAGAACACCGCATAGCAGCCAATGCGAATTCCCATCCCGACAGCGACGTCTCGACTCACCAGCACGAGTGCAGCTGACCTATTTGTCAGAGTGCAGCACTCACCAGGGGAACTGCACGCAGTGCCAATATCTCCGTACAGCCCCGCCCACGGCAGTGTTACTCGAGCTGAAACCTTCACAACTGTAACTGTGTCAGTGACAGACTTTCAATGTATTGGGACAACCTTTTCATTGCCTTCACTTGAAAGTGGTTTTCTGTTGTTACCCAGCACCAACTGTTGATGTGAACTGTCTGTGTAGGGTACCTGAGCATGTTTCTCTTCTCATGTGTGTATCACCTGTGATGGGATACTATGTGGCTGAAGTAAAGAGAATTTGAAATGCAGACTGGGAGTAGTGAGAAAATAATTTTTCATGAAAGGGAAATTTGTTAATATTGAAAAATTGTAAGGGAATCTTTTTTGACGGTATTTGCATGGAGTATAGCCTTGCGTGAAAGTGAAATGTGGACAATAAGCAGTTCAGAAAACAAGAGAATATACGTTTTTGAAATCTGGTGTGACGGACGAATGCTGAAAATTAAGTGGGAAGATCGAATAATTAATGGTGAGGTACTGAATTAAATTAAGGAAAACAGAAGTCTGTAGCACGATTTGACTAAAGTAAGGGATCGATTAATACGAAACATCTTGATGCATCAAGGAATTGTCAGCTTGGTAAAGGAAGGAAGTGTAAGGACTAAAAATTGCATAGGGGGACCATGGCCTGGATAGATTAAGCAGGTCCAAATTGAGGTAGATTGCAATAGTTATGTGAAGGTGAAGACGTTAGCATGGACAATCACATTAAACCAGTATTTAGACTGAAGGTAACAACAATAGTTACATTCTGTTGCTCTGCCTAATGGCGCAAAAAAAAAAAAAATCAGATCATTATCTTATCACAGCTACCAAAAATAAATTGTGACACACAATGTTTTGTACTTACCTGAATCGTACTTGATCCACAACATCTGTACAATAGCGGCTGCATGTACTTAAAGAATGAGGATTTCCATACACATTAGACAAAAGATCCTCTTGCACAGCTTTAATTTGACTCTCTGAGTATAGTGTCGCTCCCACATGGTCCAAGTAGCAAACATCTGCAATTTTCAAAACAATGTCATTGTAAACGAAGTATTTTTTTTTTAAGTTTATACCCAAATTAATCATTATGAAGGTGATTTTACTGTTGAAAAGTCTATTCTTTGCTGTTTTAATACCTGATGCATGACAAAGGATTTAGGGTAGGCCACAAAGAAATAATGGTGGAACCGATGACATGTAAACACAACTCTAGTGTGATGAACATCAATGCAGTCAAGGATTTCATTAGTTTTGTTTGGCAATGGAAGTTCTGGTGGAAAATAAATAATTTAGGAGTAAAAATAACAACTCACCAACAAAACCATATGGAGTTCCCAGGATTGTTTGCATGCATTTGTTGACTTAACACTTCTACTATTAGGTGAGTCGTTTGTTACTCTTACTCTTAAATAAGTTTTGTTTGATTGGATATGATACTGGAAAGCTCTGGATGGAATACTAATAATGCAGAGGACTTAAAAAAACACTAAACATATAACAGGTACAGGGGCAACTGACAGGTTTATAGCTAAGGTTTTGGGCACTGTTCTTCTTCAGATGTAATTAATACATAACAAACATACATATGCACAGCTACATCATTAGCTCTGAACAGAGCCACTGTCTGAAAGCTCAGCTGCATTATCGGTCTAGTTTATATGCTGGTTGGCAGCTGCTCCATGACCCAGTTTTTGTTTGGTACGTTACTTGATTCACGGACTGCTGTATATGCACAACAGTTCATTATGATGTATCAATTGTTAGATAATACATGAGAGACATATTACAGGTGTTTCTATGGCTACCTTCTGACCATTAGGATGTTTCTGCATCTACATCTACAGTCGTACTCTGCAAATCACTGAAAACTGCACGGCAGAGAGTATGTCCCATTGTACCAGTTATTAGGGTTTCTTCCCATACCGTTCGTGTATGGAGGGTAGGAAGAATGATTGTCTGAATGCCTCTGTATGTGCTATAATTATTCTAATCTTGTCCTCACAATCCCTATGTGAGTAATACACGGTTGTAGCATACTGCTACAGTCATCATTTAGACTTGGGAAAGTTTAGCTCTGTCTTCAAGAACCTGCCAGTTCAGTTTCTTCAGCATCACTGTAACACTCTCCCTGGGGGTCAAACAAACCTGCGACTATTAGCGATACCCTCCTCTGTATACATTCAATATCCTCTGGTAATCCTACTCGGTTCACGTACACCCGAGCAACATTCTAGCATGTTAGTCATTTGTAAGCAATCTCCTTTGCAGGCTTACTGTGCTACCCTAGCAATTTACTAGTAAACCGAGGTCTACCATCTGCTTCAATGGTGACTCATTGATATTACAGTCATAGGATACTACGTTTTTTTCATTTTGTAAAGTGCACAGTTTAATGTTTCTGAACACTTAAAGCAAGTTGTCAATCTTTGCACCACTTTGAAATCTTATCAAGATCTGACTGAATATTTATGCAGCTTCCGTCAGATAGCACTTCATTGTAGATAAAGCACCATCTGCCAAAAGTTGGAGGTTACTATTAATAATGTCTGCAAGATCATTAATTTATAACACGAACAGTAAGGGCCCCAACACATTTCCCTGCGGCACACCGGAAGTTACTTCTACATCTGACAGTGACTCTTCATCCGAAATAACATGCTGTGTCCTCCCTACCAAAAGCTCCTCAATCCAGGTCACAAATTTTGCCCGTTGCCCTGTACGATTGAACTTTTGACAATAAACATAGCTGTGGTATTGAGTCAAATGCTTTTCAGAAACCAACAAATACTGCATCTACCTGACTGCCTCAATCCAAAGCTTTCAACATGTCAAGTTGGGTTTCACGTGCTAAATGGGGCACGAGGTACTTAGTATGATATTACGTCATGTTAGTGTTTTTTGTAAACCCTATGGCACCTGAGAAGAATGACTACTTAAATTACTTAAATGTATCTGACTTTGCTGTAAATAGTCTAACCTTGTCTTCACAGTGCATTTGAGAGCAATATGGAAGTGGCTGAAGAACATACATAGATTTTTCAATTAATATGGTAGATAGGTAGGTAGATTAAAGTTGAATGTCCTTTCAACCGTGAAGTCATTAGAGATGAAGCACAAGTTCAGATTAGCAAGGAGTGGGGGAGGAAATCAACCATGCTCTTTCCGATGGAACTGACTCGGCATTTGCCTGGAGGAAAATCGTGGAAAACCTAATTCGGGATGGCCAGCTGGGGATGTGAACCACTGTCCTCCTGAATGCCAGCCTAGTTGCTGACCACTGCACCTCCAATATTGATCTGACAAATTTTGATAGCAGGTACAAAGTTTAGAGCTGGGTAGAAAAGGTGTCCCGAAAAGAATAGCACGAGTCCATATGTTGTGACAAATTCATTTTAGCCAGGAGATCTTCAAGATTATCTGGCTGCTTCTGCTTCTAGTCACTCGATAGTTGCCTCACAGCAACTGTTCTTTAGCACCATCCAGAGGACACGTGAGACTTAAGACAGATTATTGATAACTTTGAACTTCTAGAGTTGAACAATATATTCCCCATCCAGCAAATGAGATTTACGATCAAAGAATACACTCTTATCACAGCCAGGATTCTTACTGAAAATGACTTCACTGCCATCGATGAATGCAAATGCTGTCGGCAACAAAAATGTCTTGCACAATATCTGACATTGCCCTGCATCCAGTCGACGCTCCCTGGACTTGACTACACTCGGGCAATTTGAATTACCCTGAATCACATCCAAACAGGCCATGAAAGATGTGCAGAAACACTCCACAAGTGAGGCAAATCAAGATCACCATTCTGTGACAGTGGTGTGTAACAATAAATAGTTGCTCATGTTGTATCAACATGTCCTGCATGTGGCTACAACAGTCCAAAGTGTGATAAACTATATATGAAACACTTTTTATTAACCTACAAATATTGTCATTTGTGTTATAACAAGTTGTACAGCTGTGCTGAAATCCTGATATTAGTAGTTTAGTAATGTTTGATTATAACTTTTCTTGTGATGTGAGAAGCCTTAATATATGCCACACCATAAATAAATAAATAACTACTGCACCACGTCACTCAGTTTCAGTTAATACTGGGTCTTGAAATTTCGCATGTGTTGTTGTGATCTTCAGTCCAAAGACTAGTTTGACGCAGCTCCCTACTCTACTCTACCCTGTGCAAGGCTCTTCATCTCCGAATAACTACTGCAGCCTGCATCCTTCTTACTCTGCTTACTATATTCATTTCTTGGACTCCCTCTGTTATATTTACCCTTACCCCCCCCCCCCACACACACACACACACACTTCCCTCCATCACTACACTGGTGATCCTTTGATGCCTCAGTATCTGCCCTATCAACTGATTCCTTCTTATAGTCAGGTTGTGTCACAAATTTATTTTCTCTCCAATTCTATTCAGTATCTACTCATTAGTTACATGATCTACTCATCTAATCTTCAGCATTCTTCTATAGCATCAAATTTCAGAAGCTTCTGTTCTAATCTTGTCTAAAATTCTTATCGACCACGAATCACTTTCCTACATGGCTACGCTCCACACAAATACCTTCAGAAAATACTTCCTAACATTTAAATCTATATTGATGTTGACAAATTTCTCTTCTTCAGAAATGCTTTTCTCACCAATGCCATTCTATGTTTTATATTCTCTCTACTTTGGCCATCAACAGTTAATTTTATTGCCCAAATAACAAAAGTGATTACTACTTTAAGTGTCTTGTTTTATAATGTAATTCACTCAGCATCACCTGCTTTAATTCAACTACATTCCATTATCCTTGTTTTTCTTTTGTTAATGTTCATCTTATGTCCTCCTTTCAAGACACTGTCATTCCGTTCAAATGCTATTCGAAGTCCTTTGCTGTCTCTGACAGAATTATAATGTTATCGGCAAATCTCAAAGTTTTTGTTTCTTCTCCCTGAACTTTAATTCCTACCCCAAATTTTTCTTTGGTTTCCTTTACTACCTGCTCAGTGTACAGGTTAAATAACATCGGGGATGGCCCTGTCCGCTCCCTTCTCAACCATTGCTTTACTTTCGCACCCCTCTCCTCTTTGTAACTGCTGTCTGCTGTAAATAGCCTTTCCTCCCAGTATTTTAACCCTGCCACCTTCAGAATTTCACAGAGAGTACTCCACTCAACATTGTCAAAAGTTTTCTGTAAGTCTACAAATATTATAAAATTATATTTTCCCTTCCTTAACCTATCTTTTACGGTATGTTGTAGGATCAGTAATGCCTCACATGTTTCTACATTTCTCCAGACTCCGAGCTTAACTTCCCTTAGGTTATTATTGCTTACTCCCCCAAGGCTATCAGTAGGCCTGAAGGAATCCCATGTGCTTCCAGGGCCTTTCTTCAACTTAGGTCTTTCACAGCTCTATCAAATTCTTTTCGTAGTGTCATATCTCCCATCTCATCCTCATCTACATCCTCTTCCAGTTCTACAATATTGCCTTCAAGTCTATCTCCCTTGTATAGACCCTCTACATACTCCTTCCATCTTCCAGCTTTCCCTTCTTTGCAGTCTGGTTTTCCATATGACCTCTTCATTTTCATACAGCTGCTTCTCTTTACTACAAAGTCATCTTTAATTTTCCTGTAGGTGGTATCTATCTTGCACCTAGTGATATATGCTTTAAATCTTTACATTTGTCCTCTAGCTTTTCCTGCTTAGCAATTTTGCAATTCATACCAATCTCATTTTTTAGTCATTTGTATGCCCTTTCACCTACTTCACTTTTACATTTTCTCTTTTCATAAGTTGAATTCAATATCTCTCGTGTTATCCAATCATTTCTTCTAGGCCTGTCTTTTCATCTATTTGATCATCTGCTGCCTTCACCATCTCATCTCTCAAAGCTACCGATTCATCTTCTATTGTAATCCTTTCCACTGTTCTAGTCAATTGTTGCCTAATGCTCCCTCCGAAACCCTCAACGATCTCTGGTACTTTCAACTTATCCAGGACCCATTTTCTTAATTTCCTACCTTTTTACAATTTCTTCACTTTTAATCCACAGTTCATAACCAATAAATTGTGGCCAGAGACCACATCTGCCTCTGGAAATGCCTTATCGTTTAAAATCTGGTTCCAAAACCTCTGACCATTATACAATCATTCTGAAACCTTCCTGTGTATCCATATCCCTTCCACACATACAACCTCATTTCACGATTTATAAAATGAGTGTCAATGATGATTAAATTATGCTCTGTGCAAAATTCTACCAGGTGGATTTCCCTTTCTTTCCATTCACCCGGCCCATGTTCATCAACTATTTTTTCTTCTCTTCCTTTTCTGCTATTGAATTCCAGTCCCCCATCACAATCAAATTTTTGTCTCCCTTAGCAATGTGAATAATTTCTTTTACCCAATCACAGATTTCTGCAATCTCTTCATCATCTGTGGAGGTAGTTGGCATGCAAACTTGTACTACTGTGGTGGGTGTTGGCTTTGTGCCTATCTTGGTTACAATAACGAATTCACTATGCTGTTCATAGTAGCACATCCATATTACTATTTTTATGTTCATTATTAAACCTACTCCTGCACTATAGAGATGGGCAAAACTGTTCTTTTCAGAGATTGGATCAGAACTGTTCACTCCCTGAAATGAATTAGCTGTTTTTCATGACTCACCACTCATTTACAAAAGAAAATAAATGAAAGGCACATTGCCCTTTAAACTTGGTTTATTCCAGTACTATACCTGTATTTTGATCTTATTTGATCCTATTTTGAAGTAACATAGATAATGAGTAAGAATTTTGTATTGTTTATTGAAATTTCCACGATATGACAAAGTTTTTGATTATTGATTTATTTTGCACTAGCATGGTTTTTTGGGTGATCGGAAAATGTTGTAGCTTGAGATTTACATTAACAATATATTTGGCTATAATGTATTAAAATTTCATTAACCTCATACAAATACATCGCAAGCCATATATTTTTCCTTTCGAAGACGCCTAAAATCGCAAAATCCGTACCAGAATAAGAAAAGAAAAAATATAAATTTGACTGTAAAACGAAAGTGCTGCATATAGCCTTACGCAGAATAAAACAAGGAAAATATTGGTGTATCACATTTTGCGATACGTTTATCGGTTCGCTCGTAATTAAAGCGTAAATTCGAGTGTCCATAATAAAAATCCTATAGTAAGAGTAGTCATCAGGAACCTAATCTAATCAGTTTAAACAAATAAAAATAAAATAAAAACAATTGATGTATACATAACATAATAATGTAATATACATAGCGGTATTACTACGAAGAACAATATCCAGTGGGGACAAACTCCGATGCAGAGGCGCTGAGTCGAGCAGGTCGAGCCGCGAGCTGTATTACTGCGTGAGCTGAGACCGCAGAGACCAGAGTGACACCAGAGTCGCTTTGCTCGACGCTCTGGCTAGAGTCGAGACGGTGGGGTGAGCGTTGAGCGGGCGAGTTCCGAGGGTGGGGGGAGCTCACCCGCTCCGAGACAAATCGTCCGCTCCCTTGCGAGCAGGTTTTTGCAAGTAGTTCCTATGTTATCCGCTAGGTGGCTCTCTGTCCTGTTGCTGGCATCAACTGCCCAGAGGGCAGGACGTGCGACTGAAACGATCGCCGACAGAGTGCGATGTGAAGTTAAGCTGCGCCAGACACTGCACAGTGCACACGGCAGACGACGCACAGAGACGGCCCGGCATATGTGAAACACAAAATCCAATGGGGCACTGCACAATGCAGGCAGCCAAGGTAGAAGCAGGGCAGAGGCCGGCGCTGGCTGTGTTGTGTGGCGTGCACTGTGCTCTGACCAGCAGAGGCGCTGCTGATATGCTCCGTCTCTCTCTCTCTCTCTCTCTCTGCCTGGGAAACGTTTGGAGCTACCGTTCTTTTTTTCTGAATCACTGATTGTTCACTCCTTTGAAAGATTGAACTC
This sequence comes from Schistocerca nitens, assembly GCF_023898315.1. NCBI lineage: Eukaryota > Metazoa > Arthropoda > Insecta > Orthoptera > Acrididae > Schistocerca > Schistocerca nitens. The sequence continues at coordinate 171,812,342 of NC_064625.1, read as the reverse complement.
TATGAATTAGTTCAAGAGCGGATCCCCCATCTCTACTGCACTACCCATATTTCATTGTATATTTATAACCCTATATTCACCAGACCAGAAATACTGTTCCTCCTGCCACCAAAGTTCCTTAATTCCCACTATAACTTCAGCTTATCCATTTCCCTTTGTAAATTTTGTAACCTATCTGCCTAATTAAGGCATCTAACACTCCCCACTTCAGTCCTTAGAATGCATTGTTTCTCTTGATGATGACTTCCTCCTGAGTAGTCTCCACCCAGAGATCCGAATGGGGGACTTCTTTATCTCCGGAATATTTTACCCAAGAGGATGCCATCTTCATTTAACCACACAGTAGAACTGCATGGCTTCAGGGAAAATTACGTCCTTAGTTTCCCCTTGCTTTCAGCTGTTTACTATACCGGCACAGTGAGGACATTTTGGTTGATGTTACAAAGGCAGATCGGTCAATCATCCAGACTGTTGCCCCTGCAACTACTGAAAAGGATGCTGCCCTTCTTCAGGAACCACACCTTTGTCTGGCACCTCAACAGATACCCCTCCATTGTGGTTGTGCCTATGGTACAGCTATCTGTATCTGACACACACACAAGCCACCTCACCAACGGCAAGGTCTGTGGTTTGTGGTTGCATCTGCCATCAAACATATCCAAATTCAGGGTTTCCAACATTTCCAGGAAGATTTCTGTGACAATTTGCTTCATCTTTTCACATATGTGATCAATACATCTGTTACTCCTATTTCAGCAGTATTCTAAGATGGCACATACAAGTGATTTGTCTGGAGTCTTTTTTGCAGTATTTTGACAGTGAACTGAAGTCTGCCATGTGCCTTACCTATGAATTAGCCTTGTCATAATTCCATTTAATGTTCTTAAAAATGCAATACAGCAATCAATGTCCTCAAAGAATGGAATTATTAGGAAGTGCGGAGAAGCCATGGCAAAACGGCTGCTGTAAAAACTGAAGACATTGACAAAGAAAAGCTCATTGGGATAAATGATTCAGCATACACAAAAGTCAAAACAAACTTTGGTGACATTGAAAGCAAGTGCAGCAACATCAACAGTGCAAGAAGAATTCACCATTAAATACAGAGGAGAAGATGAGGAACTGTCCAATCTCATGATAGAAAAAATGAGAAGCAATTTGGAAAACATAGGGGATCCAGTATTCAAATCAGAGTTTAACAGAGCTTTGCAAGACTTGTGAACAAATTAGATGGAAAACACAAATAACATTCCATCAGAGTTTCTAATATCATTGAGGCAAGGAATGGGGGCAGCCAAATGACTATTCATGCTGATGTGTAGAATCTATGAGGAATCTAGAGACATACCATAAGAGATTTGGAAAATTTTTAGCTACACAGTGCCAAAGATGGCAAGGGCAGATAAGTACGAGAACAATCACACAATCGGCCTAACAGATCGTTGCATAAAAAAAGTTGCTGCGAGAATAACGTACAGAAAAATGGAAAAGAAAATAAGGTTCTAATTACAGTAGGAAAGTTTTTGTAGAAAATGTGAATACTTCAGGAGTAAAGGGAACCACCAACTAGAGAGCAGAAAGCGAGGAGTTGTCGACAGCCACACGAGGAAAAGATGGAAAATTTGCTAGCATTTGAAGTAAATCATTTCTTGAGCTAGAGTACAAAAACAGACACACATGCAACTGGGGCCCTACATAGTGACAGCTGGACAGACAATGACTGGCCAACGAGCTGTTTTTTTGTTCAGTTGTTTTTTTTAGTCAGACGAAATTAGTCTCTGCGGCCATGTTTTCACTCATTCACTGGGTTCGTGTGGTTTAACTCAATGTGAGACAATTAACTGAAACAAGTCTCCATCGGCTGCAGCCATTACACGAATGTTTTCAATCAGTCTCTGGGTTTGAGACTGACATACGTTTTCACCTTTTTCTGTGGCGTCATTGTCACGTAATGTTACTTAAAATCCATCTCGATTGCAAATTTTTTTTTATTATTCATATAACATGACGTAGCATGTGAAAGTTGCCGGATTTGGACGGGTTACTCCCGTAACTGAAATATCAGATCTGAAGACGGTTCTGAATGAACCGAAACCGGTTATATGAATAATAAAAAAAATTTGCAATCAAGACGGATTTTAAGTAACATTATAAAATCACTGATTGCTGTTATCCCATAAGACATTATGCCTGTTTTTGCAAAGTCATTGTCACTGTCACCCACTCCGGTGGCTGCCAGGGCCAGGGCCGCAGCCGCACGAGGTGAGGCGGTAGCCGGCGCGAGCGCTCCACTGTCGGGACCTGCGCCAGTGGCGACCGGTCACCGCGCCACCTCCTCGCGCCGGCTGCAACCCTGGCCCTGGCAACTGTCGGACACCACCGAGGAGGGTGCACGACACAGGCGCCATTTCAAATTTTCATTTCTTTTGCGGACATTGTGACTTTTCAGTAAAACGTAATGCAAACGGCCGGAAAAATGTGTCGATGTTCCTTTCCTCTCCACGTACCCCTAAGAGAACGTCTACGATTGCTCAGTATTGTACTCACAATGAAGATTTATTAGTTATGTGTTAACTGCAACTAGAACAATTTAATGCCTAGTAGTCTATTTATCAGTTTCAAATGCTGAGAAAAAGAATGACTCTTTCAGTAAATAATGAAACGACTGTGTTTATTGCTTGTCTTCGTGTACAACTGAGGGTATGTGCACCACAGTTTGTATTGTATGCCTCTTATTTACTTCACCTAATGAAAGCATTACAGACTGGTTTCACTCAGAAGAATAAGTGGATAAGTCGGTCAGTTAAACCACTGAGCAGTGCTTTCAATTGAATGACCGAATGAATGCGAGCTTCGATAGACAGAAAAAACTGAAGTGTTTTCACTTGAAAAGAAAAGAATAAATGACTTAGTCAGTAGCATGCAACATGCCACTGGACAGTGTCGACTGTTTTCATTTGGTTGCTTCCCGAGACTGGTTTCACGTGAAAAAAATGAATGAATAAAAATCCCACTGGTATCTAAAACTACAACCCACTCCATCTAAGGCCACAAGTGGCCCATCAGGACCATCCGACCGCCATGTCATCCTCAGAGGAGGATGCGGATAGGAGGGGCGTGGGGTCAGCACACCGCTCTCCCGGTCATTACGATGGTATTCTTGACCGAAGCCACTACTATTCAGTCAAGTAGCTCCTCAATTGGTATTGCGAGGCTGATTGTACCCCAAAAAATGGCAACAGCGCATGCCGGCCTGGATGGTCACCCGTCCAGGTGCCGACCGTGCCCGACAGCACTTAACTTCGGTGATCTCACAGGAACCGGTGTATCCACTGCGGCAAGACCGTTGCCTTAAACTACGACCCACTGATTCAATTGCTTTCATTTGGCCATTCTCATCATTAGGATGGGTAGAGCGGGAGAGAGGAAGGAGGCAGGAAGAATGTTTGAAGGTGGGTGGCTAGCAGCTCACAGGGAGGCAACCAGTGTGCCGGCTGGGAATGTGCGAGAGGTGGAAGGTGCAGAGGCTAACCGTGTGATGCACAAGTGCCACTGCCAGCGGGGAGCAGAACGTGATAGTGACATGGGCATGTGAAATGAAATGGGGCCTTTACAGAGACTGCATAGGAAGTTGAAGATCTCGCTATGGTCTTCCCAGACAGGCACTACCCCCAAAACTGGTCTGCAAACAGGTTTTCTGTGCCATATTCTTGCACACACCCCAAATCCTCCCACCACCACCAAGAATCGAGCTACAAAGGAGCACCACCTCATCACTCAATATTGCCATTGACTGGAAGAACTGAACTATATTCTTTATCAGGGCTCTGATTATTTATCATCATGCCCTGAAATGAGGGACATCCTACCCAACGTCCTTCCCACACCTCCTAAAGTGCAAGACTTGCCCAATCCACCCACCCAGCAGATCCTATTCCAGTCTTGTTACAGGCTTATCCTATCCCATCAGAGGACAGGCTACCTGTGAAAGCAGCCACATCTTGTACCAACTCTGCTGCAAACACTGCACAGGTTTTTATGCCAGCACGGCAACCAATTGACTGCGCATCAGGATGAATGGCCTCTGCCAAACTAAGACCGAGAACAAAGTTTAACATCCAGTGTCACAACATGGAGCTCGCATAACACGCTCAGTTTCAATGGTTGCTTCACAACCCGTGCTATATGCTTTCTTCCCTCCACCGGCATTTCTGAATTATGCCGATGGGAGTTATCCTTGCAGCACATCCTTCACTCCTGCATCCCTCCTGGCCCGAATCTCTGGTAACCCACTACCCCTACACCCTCCACTGAACAGTTTCCTCTTCATCCGTCTGCTTTTGATGTCCTGCTTGCTCCGTCCATCATTGGTTATTTTGCTGCCCAGGTAGCAGAATTTCTTAACTTCATCTACTTCGTGACCATCAATTCTGACGTTAAGTTTCTTGCTGTTATCATTACTTTCTTCTTTCTTGAATTTACTCTCAATTCATATTCTGTACTCATTAGACTGTCCATTCAATTGAGCAGATCACATAATTCTTCTTCACTTTCACTCAGGATAGCAAGCTCATCAGTGAATTGTTTCATTGATACCCTTTCACCCTGAATTTTAATTCTACTCCTGAATCTTTCTTTTATTTCCATCATTGCTTCTTCGATGTAAAGACTGAACAGTAGGGGCGAAAGACTACATCCCTGTCTTTTTAATCTGAGCACTTTGTTCTTGGTTGTCCACTCTTGTTATTCCCGCTTGGTTCTTGTACATATTGTGTATTACCCGACCCTCCCTATACCTTAAACCTATTTTTCTCAGAATTTCGATCATCTTGCACCATTTTACATTGTCCAACGCTTTCCCTAGGTCGACAAATTCTATGAACATTTCTTGATTTTTCTTTAGTCTTGCTTCCATTGTCAACCTTAATGTCAGAATTGCCTCTCTGGTGCCTGTACCTTTCCTAAAGCCAAACTGACTGTCATCTAACACATCCTCAGTTTCCTTTCCCATTCTTATGATATTATTCTTATCAGTAACTTGGATGCATGAGCTGATAAGTTCATTGTGCAATAATTCTCGCACTTCGAAACTGTGTGGATGATATTTTTCCAGAAGTCTGACTGTATATTGCCAGGCTCATACATTCTACATACCAAAGTGAATAGTCATTTTGTTGCTGCTTCCCCTAATGATTTTAGGAATCCTGATGGAATATTACTGATACCATCTGCCTTATTTGATCCTCAGTCCTCCAAAGCTCTCTTAAATTCTGATTCTAGTACTGGATCCCCTGTTTCTTCTTCAGTCACATCAGACAAATCTTTCCCCTCGTACAGGCTTCCATTGTACTCTTTCCACCTATCCGCACTATCCTCTGCATTTAAAAATGGAATTCCAGTTGCACTCTTAATGTTACCACCCTTGCTTTTCATTTCACCAAAGGTTGTTTTGACTTTCCTATATGCTGAGTCAGTTCTTCTGACTATCATTTCTTTTTCGATTTCTTCACATTTTTTATGCAACCATTTTGTCTTAGCTTCCCTGCACCTCCTACTTAATTCATTCCTCAGTGATTTGTATTTCTGTATTCCTGAATTTCCACAAACATTTTTGTACTTCCCTCTTTCATTGGTCAGCTGAAGTATTTTTTCTGTTACCCGTGGTTTCTTTACAGTTACCTTCTTTGTACCTATCTTTTTCTTTCCAGCTTCTGTCATTGCCCTTTTTAGAGATGTCCACTCCTCTTTAACTGTACTGCCTACTGGACTATTCTTTACTTGCCTTGGAGACCTTCCAGCATATCTCATCATTCCTCAGTACTTCTGTACCCCACTTCTTTGCGTACTGATTCTTCGTATTGATTCTTCCCGACTAATCTCTTCGTCACTACCGCATTGTAAAGTGAGTCTATATCTGATCTTGGGTATGCCTTACAATCCAGAATCTGATTTCAGAATCTCTGTCTGACCATGACGTAATCCAACTGAAATCTTCCCGTATCATCCGGCCTTTTCCAAGTATACCTCATCCTCCTCTTGTGATTCTTGAACAGAGTATTTGCTGTTACTAGCTGAAATTTATTACAGAACTCAATTAGTCTTTCTCCTCTCTCATTCCCTGCCCCATGCCCATGTTCTCCTGTAACCTTTTCTTCTATTCATCCCCTCTACTGCATTCCAGCCCCCCATGACTATTACACTTTCATCTCCCTTTATGTACTGTATTACGCTTCCAATGTCATCATATACTTTATCCATCTCCTCATCTTCATCTTGCGACATCTGCATATATACCTGAACCATCGTTGTCAGTGTAGGTTTGCTGTCAACGAATAAGAATAACCGTATCACTGAACTGTTCACAGTAAGACACACTCTGCCCTACCTTCCTATTCATAATGAATCCTACTTCTGTTATACCATTTTCTGCTGCCGTTGATATTACCCTATACTCATCTGACCAGAAATCATTGACTTCTTTCCATTTCACTTCACTGACCCCCTACTATATCTAGATTGAGAATTTGCTTTTCCCTTTTCAGACTTTTAGCTTCCCTACCACATTCAAGCTTCTGACATTCCATGCCCCAACTCATAGAACATTATCATTTTGTTGATTATTCAATCTTTTCTTGGGGTCACCTCTCGCTTGGTAGTCCCTTGCTGGTGATCCAAATGTGGGCTATTCTGGAATCTTTTGCCAATGGAGAGATCATCGTGACACTTTTTCAATTACAGACCACACATCCTGTGGATATACATTGTGTGTCTTTAATGCAGTAGTTTCCATTGCCTTCTGTGTCCTCATGCCATTGATCATTGCTGATTCTTCTGCCTTTAGGGGCAGTATCCCACCCCAAGGGCAAAGGAGGGATCATATCCCTGTGGAAGACCCAGGTGCAACAACTGCCCAATCCACTCACCCAGCACTTCCTACTTCAGTCCTATCACAGGCTCACCCTATCCCACCACAGGCAGAGCTACCTGTGAAAGCAGACTTCTCATATACCAACTCTGAAGCAATCACTGCACAGCTTTTTATGTCAGCATGACAGACAACCAGCTGTCCGCCAGGATTAAAAGGCACTGCCAAACTTTTGCCAAGAACACAGTTGATCAACTGGTGGCACAACATGCAGCTGAGCATAACGTGCTCTACTTCAATGGCTGCTTCAGAACTGGGACCATCTGGAGCTTCCCTCCACCACCAGCTTATCTGACTACACTGAAGGAAGTTGTTCTTGTAACACACCTTTGCTCCCATATCCTCCGGGCCTCACTCTCCAGTGACCCACTGACACAACAGTTTCTCCTTCCTCTATCCTATTATCCCCTCTCGACTCGTGTTACCACATCACCAGCATTGTGCAGTGTCCCCAATGGATCCAACACCTGGGTATCACCCACCACCCGCCACCCCTCCCTCCCTCATTACTAGCCAGGAAACCGTCTCCTCTATCTGAGCTGCTTGCCACCAGCCCCCAACTGCTCCTCCTGCATCTCGCCTCTCTCTCCTCCTACCTACACCACCCAACACAACTCGCACACCACCCTAGCCCACTTGCTGCACTGCAAGCCTGGAATTGTGCATGCAGCTGGCACTATGTAGGAGCACAGAGGTAGGTAGGTATGTGTGTGTGTGTGTGTGTGTGTGTGTGTGTGTGTGTGTGTGTGCGTGCGTGCGTATGCGCACACGTGCAGCACTGTCACAACATTCGTGTGTTGTCTGGCATTGACATTCTGAAGCAGGGGGTGCTCCACTTGTGGATGAACTCTTTGAATTCGTGCTTTCAGTTTACTGAGTCTCACACAGTATCTTGCTGAGTTTATGGTGGTCCCTGTAGCCACGAATTCTAAATGCACCGCACAAAACCCAGAACTCTGAGAACATGACTTTGCCTGCTCATGGCATGGTGTGAAACATTTTTGGCATCAGTGATCCTTTGTGGCAGCCTCCATTGACAAACTCTTGTTTTTGTTGTCAAAATGATGATCCTAGCTTCAATCACCAGTCTCAATGTTGTTAAGAAACTCTCACTCTCACACCCAAAATGCAAATGAAATGCATATTTTCTGCAGTTAAAAACTTGATTACAGCAAATTGTTTCTCACACGCCATGTTACACACTACAGTTTGTAGCCAACTAGTAGCAGAGGGTTGCAAATTGTGTCAGTGAAGTGCAAAAGTCAATCAAGTAATCTGCATGACGTAATACATCAACCGATACCGAGAAAAGAATAAAAAATGCAGGACATTACTTTTCAAGACACCCTCGTAGCTTTTGGTTACTGTTTTAATTTTCATACATCTCATCACACACCATTGTACCCATCCACAAAGTTATAATTACCATGTAACTTTGTGGATTCTATTACATGAAAGAATTGAGTGTTAGTCCAATTTATAAATCAGTCTTAATTTAACAGATGCTCTGCATGAAGGCTAAAATGTGGTTCCACTTTTCACAATTGTAATATGCAAAACTGAGCTTGGTCTTTCACAGTACAACCATAATTGCTTTGTTACAGACTGGAGTTTCCTCTCCTCCCCCCTGCAATCCCATGAAAATGATCACATACACTGCACTTAGCTTTTTAATACAGTCTGCAACTTTCCACTGACATCCTGACAGCAAGGTCAGAGAGAGAGAGAGAGAGAGAGAGAGAGAGAGAGAGAAGGGGGGGGGGGCTGTTAGAGTTTACAGTAGCACTGATAGTAATATCACCATTAGAGGCAAAGCACTTGCTTAGATGGAGGGAAACAGAGTAATTGAAGGAAATCATGAAAAACTGAAATAAGACTGACTGGATGAAGAGTAAAGCCCAACTCTTGCTAAATGAGAGTAAAATGACTTCATCAATGTAGTTAGTCAGAGAGAGATTTGTGGATCACCATCACATACTACCTTTCTATGCATTTCTGTGCATAGAGTACTCTTCCTCAATTAAGAGCTGCCTACCTCTACATTTCTATTCTGCAACCCGTGTATGTCTGTAATGGAGCAAACAAAGAGTATGATACAAATTTTGCCCCTCTTTTATTAAATTTACACATAATAAACGGAAAGAATGATTGTTGGTACAGCTCCAATTAAACTTTAATTTTCCTGATTTTACCATAACAGTCAGTATGTGAGATGTTTGTTGGGGAATACAGTATGTTTTATGACTCACTTTAGAAATTGAGTTCTTGGGACTTTAGAGCAAGACTATCTGCCTTTCTTAGAGCTTAAAACATTACAGTTAGTAGAATTCTTCAGTGAGATTATTGTGCTGACCAAAAACCTCACGATGTATCTCAAAGCTCTTCTTTTAACTTTTTTTATCTCTTTCTACAATGCCACTTCACAATAGTACAATCAATATTCAAGAATTAGTCAAATTAGGGTTTGGTAAATGACATCTTCCCTATTTGACTTCAATTACTTGCAATTCTGATATGAGATTTAAAACTTTCCTGGTGTACAGATTGCTCCATAAAATTTTGGGCGAACTGCCAGATGTCTGCAAGTTGTTGGCACGATATTTCGGCAGAGTGTCTTCTGACCACCTTTAGGTGAATACTGACAGGGAAGGCACTGAGCTCACATATTTAAGACCCCACCGGCACACGTGTGATGTGTGCGCTGCATCCCATACCCTCCATATTGAAAGCTGGCTTCATCAATATCAGATTGATTGTCTTTGATTGGCAAACGATGCCAGCTACACAGAGCACTAAGTTTTTTTTATGGTGGGATTCCTTGCATAACTTAACTAGAAACCACCATCTCGATTAATAAGGGACTCAGACAGTCATATTTCCACTAGTTCATTGATGATGAGGCTCCAAAAGTTTGATATATGGGCCACAATTTTCGCTTGTTTGTATTTCATCAACTGAACAGTGGAAGTACAATGTTCACCAATAGTGGACTTTTTGGCTTGGAGGAGGCGAGTATGCCGCTGATGTTCTACAATGTGTTCCTGCACTGGGCATACGTTTGTCCTATCTAAGATTTGCCACATTCCCACAGAATTCTATAAACACCTGCCTTGCACAGCTCTAAGCTGTAGTGCTGAGATTTAGTTGGAGGATGACAAACTGCTTTAACTTTATATCTTCTTAATATGCTGCCTATTTTGGCTGAAATATTTCCAATATGTGGTAAAGAAGCAATCATTTTGAAGGCCTCATCCTCTTGTTTGTCTTGTCGTTTGTACATCCGTAGCACTCTGTAATTGCTGGGATAAATATCCATTGTTCTGGAACACAGTTTGCAGGTACTCCTGTTCTGTTTGCAGATCGTCAGCATCTGAGCTGGCATGAGCTCGGTAGATTAAGGTCTTCAGGATGCCCATTGTTTGTGCCGGATGGTGGCAACTATTTGCTTGCTCTTCCATTGTGCCAAGACGACTAAAACCTGCAAGCAACAACCTTTTATGTTTTCATGTACAGAGTTCAAATGTTATAGAAATTCTCGGAGACTGTCCAAACCGTGAGGCCAGATTAAAAAAGTGTCACCATCTTACCGCTAAAATACTGTTGGTTTTAAAATAGCTGAAGCGAGTGCTTGCTCCTCGAAATCTTCCATAAAAAGATTTGCCACTAGGGGAGAGAAAGGGCTACTCATGGCAACACCATCACATTGTACAAAAATGTATGTCGAGGAGACAGTGTGCTCGAATAAAGCTGTGCTGTCAGCCCCAGATATATTGTCAATGAGATTCTGTGAGTCCACCAGACACACATTTGTGAAAAGCAGAATGACATAGAAACTGATCAACAAATCATTGCTTTCCATCTTAAGTGACTGAAGCCTGCTTATAAGATCACTAGAATTTCTTATATGATGTGGACCCCTACCTACAATGCATTTCAGTAAAGACACCAAGTATTTGGCCAAATAAGAGCCTGCTTACTGTAGGATGTAGAGGCCCACCATCTCTGTGGGCCTTGTGCAGTCCATACAGTCTAGGTGCAACTGAATTATTTGGTCTGAGCTGCTTCATGACCTCCATGGTAGAGAACTGTTACAAAGCAGTTCAGCTGTTTTTTGCATCTTTCGATTGGTAGGATCCTTATTGATCAATAAAACATTGATCTTATTGATATAGCCTTCCCACAGCATGAGAACAGTAACATTACCTTTATCCAATTTGGAAACTACCGTATCCACGTCTGCTCGTAAGTTACAGAGGCCTGCTCTTTACATAGGCGAGATGTTACTCTTTGGCAGTACGGCTCTCGTCAACACACGGTGAGACTCTCAATGAATTTCCTCTGCTGCATCTGCTGGTAGACGGTGGACAGCGTCTTTGATGGAACTGTGAGAGTTCACTAGCTGTGGTGAAAGAGGTGTAGGGACAAAATTAAGACCTCTTTCCAACATATAGTCGTGTCGTCTACAGATTTCCCCGTGAAGTTGATAACGGATTGTCAAATAGGAACTTCCTGCAGCACCTGTGTCGAAAGAGTCAATCTTTGCACTCTACATCATTGTAGCCTTGTTGTGGATCCAGTTTGCTTTGGCCCATGTCACACCATCCAGCTAGTCCAAAGACAACAATGATAATCTTGCTCCCAATTCGAACTGCAAATAATCTTACAACACAAACTCCAATCCACATCAACTAAAACGAATCCTTTCTCTAGCCAGTGCCATGTTCGCCTTGTTTGATGTTTTTTTAGCGGTGCCATAATAAAATGCCAATTTTGGCAAACTTTGGAATAATGCCCTCGCATTGCGTTTTAGTAATACACTGCTGCAAATAACATCAAACGCAAGGCAAATGTGGCACTGATGAGAGAAAGGATTTGTTTTAGTCAACACGAATTGGATTTTGTGTCCAAAGGTACATACATTATTTGCATTTAGAAGTGGCAGCAAGACTCTTGTTGTTATCTTTGGACTGTGTGAATGGTGCGACATGGGCCAAAGCGAAATGTATCCGTGACAACGCTAAGACAAGGTAGGGTGCAAAGATTGACTCTATCGACACAGGTGCCGCAGGAAGTTCCTATTTGACAATCTGTTACGAACTTCACAGGGAAATCTATAGATGACACGACTATGACTGTGTCGGTAAGAGGTCTTAATTTCACTCCTACACCTGCTTCACTGCCGCTGATGGATTTTGACAGTTCCATCAAAGAAGTTGTGCACTGTCTGCCAGCTGATGCAGCAGAGGAAATTCATCGAGAGTCCTGCCCCGTGTTGATGAGAGTCGTACTCTCAAACAGTAACATCTCGTCTATGGAGAGAGCAATTGTCCACAACTTAAGATCAGAGGTGGATATGGTAGTACTCAAGTCAGATGAAGGTAATGATACTGTTATGATGCCACAGGAGGGCTATTGAGTGATTAAACGTATCACAAAACTGATAAGACACCAATCAAGTGATGCGAAAAACGGCAGAACTTCTGTCTAATGATTCTCTAAGAAAGGAGGTTATTACAAGACTAAGACCAAATAGTTCAGTTCCATGTAGGCTGTATGGACTGCCCCAGGTCCACAAAGCAGATGTGCCTTAATGTCATATAGTAAGCAACATTAGAGCAGCCGCCTACAATTTGGACAAATACTTGGTGTCTCTACTGAAACACATTACAGGCAAGTGTCCACATCATATAAGAAATTCTAGTGATTTTATCAGCTGGCTTCAGTCACTTAAGCTGGAAAGCAACAACTCGTTGGTCAGTTTCGATGTCATTTTGCTGTTTACAAATGCGTCTCTGATGGACTCACTGCATCTCATTGGCAGTATGTTTGGGGCTCACATTACAGCTTTGTTCGAGCACACTTTCTCCTCGATGTATTTTTATTTTACAACAAGTTTTTTTAACAATGTGACAGTGTCGCCATGGGTAGCCGTTTGTCTCCCTTAGTGGCCACCTTTTTATGGAAGATTTTGAGGAGTGAGCACTCACCTCAGCTATTTTAAAATCAACAGTATTTTGAAGGTACGTTGATGGCACTTTTATAGTTTGGCCTCAAGGTTTGGACAGTCTCCGAGAGTTCCTATAACGTATGAACTCTGTACACAAAAACATAAAATTTACTACGGAGATCGAGAAAGGTGGTTGCTTGCCATTTTTAGACGTCTCGGTGAGATGGAAGAGTGATTGCATACTTGGACACCTGGCATTTCAAAAGTCACTGAAACAGACAATATCTGCAAGCTACTAGTTGCCACCTATCAGCACAAGCGACGGACATTCTAAAGAACTTAATCCACCGAGCTCGTACCATCTCGAATACCAATAATCTGCAAACGTAACTGGAGCACCCGCAAACTGTGTTCAGGAACACTGAATATTCATTCCAGCAAGTAGAGAGAGCACTATAGACATACAAAGGAGAAGCCAAACAATAGGATGATACCTTCAAAACGACTGCTTATTTACACCACATTGGAAACATTTCACAGCCAAAATAGACAGAATGTTAAGAGGACAAAGTTAAAGTAGTTTTTCGTCCTCCTCCCAAAATCTCGATGCTACTGGGATCTGTCACAGATGACAGAGTTGCACAAAGCAGTTGTTTATAGAATTCTGTGAGTGTGGCAAATTGTTTATAGGACAACCAACGTGAACAGTGCAGAAACACATTGTAGATCATCAATGGCAAACTCACCTCCTCTGAGCCAATAAGTCTGCTACTGCCGAATATTGTATTTCCACTGGTCACTCGAAGCAATGTGACCAAAAGAAAATTGTGACCGATACATTAAACTTTTGGAGCTCCGTAATCAATGAGTCAGTGAAAATACAACTGTCCGAGACCACGATTAATCGAAATGGCAGATTTCCATTAAATTCTGCAGGGAATCCCATCACAGAAAAATTTTGTGCTCAGTGTAGCTGGGATAATTGCCATGCAAAGACAACCAATCTGATACTGATGACGCCAGCTTTCACTACGGAGGGCGTGCAACGCTGAGCACACACTTGCTATATGCCACGCACATGTGCTAGTGGGGTCTTAAATACGTGAGCTCAGTGCCTTCCCTGTCAGTATTCAGAGTTCAGTGCCTTTTCTGTCAGTTTTCACCCAAAGATGGCCAGAAGACACTGCTGAAATATTGTGCCATCAACTTTCAGGGAAATTCACCCAAAATTTTATGGAACTTATAATTTTTCTGATAAACCTAGGCCTGGGAATTATTTGCAGATTCATGGGGCAATTTTGTGTTAAAATACTGCAGATGGATTTATTTTATTCATTCATTCATCCAGGTACACGATACAGGATTTGTCATCATAATACAATGAAAATAAGCAGCTCAAAAAAGGACACAAAGAATAAGTACAGTATAAGGATAGGACAGATTGCCTCGGAGAAGGAGCCATCACGGCATTTGCTTAAAATAATTTAGGAAAACCGCGAAACATCTAAATCGGGATGGCTGGACAGACAAAGTTCACTTCTCCCTAAAATGAGGTCAGTGTCTTAACAACTGCAGTGCCTCATTTATTTCATACCTATTGTACAGTGTTCCTTCATGTAAACACAGTTTTACTCTTCACTGAGCTGATGACACCACAACCAGAAACTTGCTGCTGCACCTCTTGCACTAACTCCAGTCCATTTGGAAAACTGGTTTTTTAAGACTAGATACAAGCTCCCAATTTTAGTAACTGATACCCAATTGAATGATGAAATGTTATCAATTCTTTTTGTTCACTGATGTGTATAACAAGACATTCAGTCATGTTTTGAGCAAGCTATCAATCTATGAGAATATTATTCTGTGTGACAATGATAACAGGCATAGTGAGATAATGAATTGACCCATAAACATTTTTCACTGCCTGTGATGAAAAAATTGGGGATCTTAACATGTCGTATAGGATCACTAATGTAAGACTTCCAGTGTAAGTCACTATCATTGAAAAATGTAAACTTCATTTTATTTGCAGATTTTTATATTTTACATTGCTGTTAACTGGGAAGTAAAATTTCATACAGTACTGAATTTATTTTACTATGTTTCACTCTCTCCTAATGACAATCCATTTGCAGAGAACTGGTTAATAATTTTCACAGAAGTGTCATTTACAATTGTCTGTGTTAAGTTATTCCCACCAATTTGATTAAATGCACATTATCAGTGATATAGAATGGGAATTTAACTATGTCTAACAAAAAACTCGACAAGATCATAACAATCCCTGTGGTACAGCAAAACCAGCAATGACATCTCTGCCCACAGAGTATGCCAATTCCTTATCCACACAAGATTTCTCGACATAAGTTTCTGTATTCTGTTATATAAATAAAAAAATTAATTATCTGGTACTCTGATTACCTTAGAGTCTTATTGTGAAAGATATGTACTATTTGAGTACACTTACATTATTGACAGTTATCACGACCTGTATCATTACCTCTCTAAACAATAGCATGAACAATGTGAACTATCAGTATATCCTTTGATATTTGATGTCATATGTTACGCAGTGGCATCTCTGATGTCTTCTTTACACGTTTCACTTGTACATGTCATTCAAGTGTTTTGTTCACTATATGTCATTTAGTTTAGCATAGTTTAGTTTAGTTTTTGGTTGAGGCTTGGATCATATTGTTTACTGCACTTACTTGGTAAAAGTGCACTTACGGTGTCTGACGTGTAGCGTGACAATATTGGTAAAAATTCGATGGGAACTGTATATAATGAATCACGAGTCGATTCTTGGTAGCAAATGTGAATGCTTGCTCATCATTTTCTCTGCTTCATAAATAAAGTTAGCTGGTATTTTATAGTATTAGGTTAGAATTTAAACACATTCTCAATTTTTGACAAAATCAAAAATAAGATACACAAGTAGGTTACTGCAATGACGAACATACATTGCCAAAAGTCATGGGGTACCTCCTAATATCGTGTCGGACCTCCGTTTGCCTGGCATAGTGCAGCAACTCGACATGGCATGGACTCGACAAGTTCTGGAAAGTCGCCCAGCAGATACACAGGGTGTAAATTTTAAGTTGACAAACCAGAATAACTCAAAAAATAAGCTTCACATGAAAAAATGTGTAGAATCCAAAGTTGATTATTTTTGAGGGGGACGTCTGCTGTTGCTAAAATTAGCCCACCACCCCAGCCCCCTGGGGTGGGGCGGGAGGCAACTTTAAAATTTCAAGTGGGAACCCCTGTTTTTTATTGCTGAATCGGATTCTACATAAAAAACTACCTACATTTTGTCTTAAACATTTGTTTTTATTCTTGCTAGTTGGCGCAGTAATTCAAGAAAATCCATGTTCTCATTTTTGCGTGGTAAATGGTTACGTATAAATAAAAAATATTTATTTTCTTCATATATTTTGATTCACTAAAACTAAAAATCTCCCTCTCTGCCCATAGGGTGAGGTTTGAGAGAGAGGAATTAGAGTTTTACAAATGTTGACCCATTTGACCAATGTTGTTTGGGTCCCCTCTCTCAAACCCCATCCTATGGGGAGAGAGAAAGAGTTTTAGTTTTAGTGAATAAAAATTTATGAAGCAAATACGCATTTTTTATTTATCCATAACCATTTTCCACAAAAAAATGAGAACATGGATTTTCTTGAATTACAGTGCCAACTACCAAGAATCAAAACAAATGTTTAAGACAAAATGTAGGTAGTTTTTTATGTAGAATCTGATTCTGCGATAAAAAATAGGGGTTCCATCAGAAATTTTAAATTTTCCTCCCGCCCCAGCCCCAGGGGCTGGGGTGGTGGGCCAATTTTAGCACCAGCAGATGTCCCCCTCAAAAATAATCAACTTTGGATTCTACACATTTTTTTGTGTGAATCTTATTTTTTGAGTTATTCTGGTTTGTCAACTTAAAATTTACACCCTGTGTTCAGCCACACTGCCCCTATAGCCATCCATAATTGCAAAAGCGTTGTCATTGCAGGATTCTGTACACCAACCGATCTCTCGATTATGCCCCACAAATGTTCGACAGGATTCGTGAGGGGCGATCTGGCTAGCCAAATTGTTTGCTCGAATTATTCGGGATGTTCTTCAAACTGATCGCAAACAATTGTGGCCCAGTGACATGACATCATTGTTTGGGAACATTGAAGTCCATGAATGCCTGCAAATTGTTTTCAAGTGCTGAACATAACAATTCCAGACAATGACCAGTTCAGCTGGACCAGTGGACCCAGCCCATTCCATGTAAAAGCAGTCCACACCATTACAGTGCCGTAACAAGCTCGCACGGGTGCCTCGTCGACAACTTAGGTCCCCGGCTTCGAGGGGTCCACACTCTGACAGTACCGTAAGCTCTTATTGACTGAAATTGGGACTCATCTGACCAGGCCACAGTTTCCAGTCATCTAGGGTCCAACACATTTGGTCACAAGCTCAGGAGAGGTGCTGCCATTAGAAAAGGCACTCGCATCGGTCGTCTCCCACCGTAGTCCATTAACACCAAATTTTACTGCACAGCTCTGACAGATGAGTTCGTTACGTGTCACACATTTATTTCTGTAGTTATTTCACACAGTGTCGCTTATCTGTTAGCACTGGCAACTCTACGCGTACGAGACTGTCCTCGGTCATCGAGTAACAGCCGTCGACCGCTGCATTATCCGTGGTGAGAAGTAATGCCTGAAATTTGGTATTCTCTACACACTCTCGACACTGTCAATCTCGGAATACTGAATCCCCTGATGACTCCCAAAATGGAATGTCCCACACATCTAACACAAAGTACCATTCCGCGTTCAAAGTCTATTAATTCCTGCCGTGTGGTCATAATCACATTGGAAACATTTTCACACGAATCATCTGAGTACAAATGACAGCTATGGAAATGAAATGCCTTTCGTATCTTACGTATACAATACCACTACCATCTTATATGTGCATATCACTACCCCGACTTTTGTCACCTCGGTGTATATTTTCGTGTTGGGGAAGAGCTGCTAACATTGTAAATGAAATGTAGCCCACTTCCATACTTCTAGTGCAATTGGCACTCCACTGAAGGAGAGAACAGCTCGAATTTTGTAGTACACGTACATAGGTCTAGTGGAGATGGTGGGTGTATTGAACATTGTGATACAGCCATCCCATTTTGACCAGGAACATCAGCAACGGCATTAACCAAAACTTCCTCACTATTTGACTACGCTCGATGAATAAAACTTTTTCCTAATGTTTCCTCTTCGACTGCAGGAAACGTCTTCAGAGGTAAAATGGCAGTTTCCCATTTTATCTCTGGAGATGACTGACATCACTTAAAACTTCTGAGGTATTAGGCTGTGGTTGATGTATAAAACTTTCTCCTAAAATTTCATCTCCGACTTTGCGAGACATCTTCAGGGGTAAAGTAGCATTTTAACTCTGAAGATGAACGTTAGGAGACAGTTTTATACATCGAACACGGCCTAATAGCCTGGAAGTAATGTCAGTACCAGCCGTGAAAGTTTACACTGTATGATCAACAACAGCATTTTTTTTTTTAATTTTTAACAGAGGCTGTGTCTAGAACCTACTTTGCACTAACATTCACAAACAATATCTTTTGCAAAATACCTGGTAATTCATTAACAGAAAATGTCTTTCAAGCCAAACATCATTGTCAGGGAAAGCTTCCAAATTTTCATATTCACCACAAGAATTGGTCACAGTTGGCCATGTACTTCCGCTAACTGTAGCATTAAATAGTTTTGCAAAACCAGATACAGAGGTTGCTTTGGACAATCGTGCATTAGTTGTGAGCTGACAAAGCCAACAAATGTAGCATGAAAATTTTTTTTGCATTGCACATTCCATAGTTACACCTGTGTTCCTAATTAAAATCCTGTATTTTCCAACTGTGACCCGATACTATATGACTTTTAATATGTTTGAAGGTGTCAATAACAAGAACATCCCACTGAAAACCCTCTACTCCCCCGGAAGGTTCCACAGGTCATTTCTTGAGACTTATCTCTGTCATGTTGATGGCATTATTGGTCTGTTGGCAGACAATTGCGTTGTTTACTAATCCCATCTAACCTCATTAACTCCATCTGAAAATAGCTTTCATGGTGGCCATGCGAAAATTACGTGTCTGCAAAGAACAGGTTTTAAGCAATTTCTTGAAATATTACTACCACCATGGGTATTTTTGCTTTTGAGGAAGCCAATAACGCATTTTATTCAAACAATGGAAAATCCAGAATGGGATGTAATAATATTATGAGAAGGAAAGTACTCACCATATAGTGGAGATGCTGAATTGTAGATAGGTACAACAAAAAGGCTGTTCCAAATAAAGCTTTCGGCCATTAAGACCTTCATCAACACAACACACACACACACACACACACACACACACACACACACACACACCTGCAGTCTCAGGTAACTGAAATGAAATCAGAACAGTATGACTGTCATTTACTTTATTCAGTGAACTCACAACACCCGTCTTCAAAACTACATCCCACTAGTGAAGGTTTTTTTTGTTTTTGATCATGTAACATTCTGGTACAGCAATACGAGATTACTTCAGTAAGTTTTTACAAAACGCACGCAGCATAACTCCCGAAAACTGAAAAAAAAAAAAGGAAGAGGGGTTGCATCACAACAACAATCATCATCAGTGTACATCGGTACACACTTTATTTATCAGCTATCAGTTCTGCTATCCATTAGTTAAGTGAGTAAATGTCAGACTGTAAATACAGAGATTCATGGTTCAATCCCCAGTTGGTCCTATAGGATTTTTTTTTTCTGTTTCTTATCACTTATTTCACCTTTGGCAATTATTCGTACAGGGTAATTCCTTATTAAATCAACACAATTTTGAACCTAACATTACTTTGACCTCTTAGTGTACCCAGTGTGCCTACATAACAGTGAATCAAAATCACAAAAAAGTATTCATTTCATTACAAATTTATTAAGCATGCAATCATCAAATTTTTGTTAAAAATTGCTGCACCGTAAACTAGTAAACTGCCATTTTCTCTGGAACCAGATAGGATACAGACATGGAAAATGTGTCATTTTAAAGATATTTATATGGACTTTCATTTAGAATCAACACGATGGTGTTTAATTTTTTTTAATTTTAAGTAAATTTTGAATTTGAAATTTCCAAAAAAGCCATGTTCTCAGAATTTTGAAAAATCGCAAAATTCCTTGCCCTCGCAAAGTTTCATTTTGGGATCATCATGTGATAAACTCATACAAGGAGTAAAGGTTAACATGCATAGGAAGAAATAAGGAACAGCAGATCTAGCATTGCCACAAAATTTAGCTCATGGTTAACATGAATTTCATTGTATATTTTCTAAACAGTGCTTTTATTTATTTATTTGTTTAAATTCCAGGTGTTGAGGATTTAAGACAATAAGATAACAATATGAAGAAAAGTGACGTGTAATTTTACATTGCTTGAATCCTTTGGATACAGTGAATCACAGCTGCCAAACAAAAGAACTTAGAACTGTTTCACAATGAATGTGTGTACTTTTTCATGAAATGCCAAAACTTGCAAAAATCTGTGACAGTTGTAGAAAAAAAAAGAAAAGTAATTGGTACACTTCAGAAAGAACATACAGCTGCACCAGCTGAAATGGGTGGTGGCCACAATACAATGTCAGACTCCACTCAAGAATGAACTTTTACTTGTCACACACATTTTCCAATCCCTTCGAATGTTATGAGAATCTCCTGTAAATAAGAAAAAGATAACAAACACACACACACACATCTATGCCCCCACAGGGTGCCAGCTGACAGTGTCGATGGTCTTTCGTGGCAGGTGGACTAGTTGTGGGAGGGTAGTGTCAGGTGGGGAAGGTGAAAGGAGAGGAAGGCGGGAAACAGGGAGAGGGCCTGGGAGTGGATGGCTAGTGGCTTGAAGAGAAGTGACTGGTTTGCCGGTTAAGAATATGGGAGGGAGGGGTGGCAGGCATATGGGTTAGCACCATTGTAGTGGCCAGTGGGAAATGGTACATGCTGAAAGTGATGTGAGGACATGAACTGGGAGGGCGTAACATGACAGCTGGAGGTGAAACTGTCGGGTGGAGGGTGCAGGGACAGTATGTTAACCGAAATTGAGGCCAGAATGATTACAGGAGAGAAGGAGTGTTGTAAACCAAACTCCCATCTGCATAGTTCACCAAAGCTGGTGGAGGAGGAAAGGATACAGATGGCTCAGGTTGTGAAGCAGCCATCGAAAAAGAGCATGTTGTGCTCAGCTACATGTTGGGTCATAGGATGATTAACTTTGTTCTTGACAACAGTTTGGCAGTGGCCATTTGTCCTGATGGACAGCTGGTTGGTAATCATGCCAACTAATAAGCTATTTAGTGTTTGCAGCAGAGATAGTCTACGACATGGCTGCTTTCAGTATACTTCCACAGAACCTAACCACCTGTAGGCGATGTATCGGCAGTGGCAAAAACATCCTGCCCTGTATGCTAAAGGCCTCACAAAGGCTTTCACAGACAGGCAATTCCCCAATCTCCTCACCCCCCCCCCCCCTCCCAAAAAAAAAGACCTAGTTCACAAACAGATTTCCCATGCCATATCATCCCACACCCACAATCCTCCGATCACCCAAGAATCAGCTAAAAAAGAGCACTCCCTCGTCACTCGGTACCACTCTGGACTGCAACAACTGAACTATATCCTTCGCCTGGGCTTAGATTATCTCTCTTCCTGGCCCAGAATGAGGGATATCCTACCCAGGATCCTTCCCGCCACTTCTAGAGTGGTGGTGTGTCACCTACCCAACCTACACATCATCCTAGTCAATCCCTACGCCACTCCCTCTACCAAACCACTTGCCACAGGGATCATATCCCTGTGGCAAGCCCAAGATGCAAGACCTGTTCAATCCAACTACCCAGCACTTTCTATTCCAGTTCTGTCACATGCTTATCTTATCCTGTGAAAGTAGCCATTTCATATAACAACCCTGCTGCAATCATTGCACAGCTTTTTATGTTTGCATGACTACCAACCAGCTGTCCACCAGAATTAAGGCCACTGTCAAACTGATGTCATGAAAAAAGTTGATCACAGAGTGGCACGACATGCAGCTGAGCACAACATGCTCAATTTCAATGGCTGCTTCACTACCCGAATAATCAGGGTCCTCCCCCCCACCACCAACTTCTCTGAGCTATGCAGATGAGAGTTATCCTCACAACACATCCGCTCCTCCCGTAATAGTCTTGGCCTCAAACGAGGTTAACCAATCGTTATTGCACCCTCCACCTAACAGTTTCCCCTTCCTCCGTCCTGTCACCCCCTCCCAATTCATGACCCCGCATTGTCTGCAGTGTTTGCTGCTTCCACCAGCTTCTACAATCGTGCCAGCCCATATACATGCTGCTGCTTTCCCTCCCGCATTGCATTTGTCGCCAGCAAACCAGCCACCTCCCTCTGAGCCGCTAGCCACCTCCACCCCTGTCCTCCTCCTGCCTCACTCTCCTTCCACCCACCTCACCCCCCCCCCCCTTTCTCCTTGACAACCAGCCCATCTGCAACAAAAGAACATTGGCACTGTCAGTCTCGCTGGGACCGTGTGTGTGTGTGTGTGTGTGTGTGTGTGTGTGTGTGTGTGTGTGTGTGTCCATTGAGGGGAGGGAGGGAGGGGCAGAGGAAGATTCTACAAGCACTTTCCATAACATTTGTGGTACTCCCATTTGTGGGAGTAACTAAATGTAGTGAAACTAGTATTAGTCACATAATAACCTTCTTGCTACTGTGACCCCTAGGTAATAAACCCCACACTGCGGAGCCAACATGGCTATCTGCAAGATAAAGAGAAAAATAACTGATGAAAAGAAATATGTTTGTCAATACAGGATCTCCCGGAAGTGACAATGGGGTGTTTTAAACAATCTGAAGCCCAATTTCACAAATGCAAGCAGCAGAAAAAAGAAAATCATAATTTCAACACGCCTGCCAGAACTGGAGTGTAAGAAAGGTAATGCAGGAGTTCAATGCCGTGAACTACATGGTCCGACAAGCAAAATAACTATTACAGAACAGAGGCATCTTGAAATGTCAGATACAAAACCAGGGAAATTTCTGTCAGTAGAAACTGCTCACACCATTTGGTCATTTTATGAGGGTGATGATGTAAGAAGGGCAATGCTTGGAAGAAAGGATCGTGTTTCAATGAAGTACAGGAATGGTCAGAAAATTAAGGTTTCAATGAGATGGGTTCTTTGTAATTTAAAGGAGGCACACACATTGATTAAAGGAAATTTTTCTAATATGCCTATTAGTTTTTCCAAATTTGCAGAACTGAGGCCCAAACACTGTATTCTAGCAGATTTTGGTGGCACACACATGGAGATTGTATGTGCTATTTGCCAATATTTGAAACATATTATTGAAAATGCAAGGTTAAACTCTGTAATAAGTGAATAAATACAAACATATTAACACTGCCTTGCAAAGGTTCTTTGCAGCCTGCAATCACTGTTGTAATTCATGTCCTGGAAATTAGGGGAAAAAATGTTCAAATGTGTGCGAAATCTTATGGGACTTAACTGCTAAGGTCATCAGTCCCTAAGCTTACACACTACTTAACCTAAATTATCCTAAGGACAAACACACACACACCCATGCCTGAGGGAGGACTCGAACCTCCGACGGGAGCAGCCGCACAGTCCACGACTGCAGCGCCTTAGACTGCTCGGCTAATCCCGCGCAACTGGAAATGAGGAAATTTGGATTTCTGTCTACAGATGTAAATTAGAAACATTACAAAAATTAACAACAGAGCTCATCACTTTATTTTGCAATGATCTGTCTCTGTTTGTCCTACTGCAAAACAACAAAGTTCATTTATGAACACTTTAGAGGAAGCCTCAAGATTCACATTTTGCTGTGTACTGTGATTTTTCGGAGAAGAACTAATTTTTGATAAGCTGAAGTGCAGAGCTATCATTGGAGCAGTAAGCAAGTTACTGTCCACCCATCTGTTGTGTACTACAAAGGAGAAACAGAGACAAAACATCTAAGTTATGTTGTTATTTCTGACTGTCTTGAACATAACACTGTGACTGTCTACTGCGTCCAGAAAAAGCTCATGGACTTCTTGAGACAGTAATTTGAACCTAAAAAAAACATGCTACTTTTTTAATTGTTCAAAAATAAGAACAATTGTTTAAATTTATGTTTTCATCAAGCTGATTTTGGCATAGAAGCTGAATGGCATTTTTCATCAACAGCTCATGGAAAAAGGCCTTGTGAAGGAGTTGGTGGCACAGTCAAGAAGTTGGCAGGCCAAGAAAGTTTGCAACATCCATTTGAAAATCAAATTCTTACACATTGGTGGTGTTTCACCTGGGCAGTGGAAAACACCTCTAGAGTACATTTTACGTTTGTAACTCTGGACAACTACATAGAGACAGCCACAAAACAGTCACTTCAGCAAAGCATTAACAATTACAGGGACTCAAATACAACAAAAATATTTGTCATAATATTCTTGTATGCTCCAACTTCACTTGAACAGTTGGCCACCAAATCTCAAGAAACACTAGCTACAGTGTATCACAACAAGTGGTAGTTGGAGATGCAGATGCAGTGGCTTGCATATATTTTGAGCAAAGATGAAGAGGATCTGAAAGTGACATTTCTTCATCCGTGTGATCCATCTCCTCCTTTTGCATACCTGGAGAAGCCAGATGTTACGTGGATTCTTGTAGCAGATGTTCTATGCAAGGTGAAACCTGTGACTCCAACAGACTAAATATACATCTTGCCTGAAAATCATATGGTCAAAACCAACATCGCCTTTACAGTTAAAGTCCAGTATTAGAAAAGGTGATATGCACAGTTATTCATGAATGTCATGTAGGTAAGAAAATAAATTTTTAAACAATTATTTGTTGATTTCTTAATATAGAAGCTTCCCAAAAGTCATTTTTCACACATCTCTTGGAACTTGAAAGTTTTGCAACATGTGATCCTGTGATGATCCCAAAATGGAAGTTTGGGAAGTGCATATAAACTTTGTAATTTTTTAAAAAATTTAAAAATATAACTCTCTATAAATTTAGAAAGATATTAAATTTTAAACACAATCATGTTGCATATCAAATGAAAGCCCATCTGAAGTGCTTTAAAATGACACTTTTCTAGGTCTGTATCTGATCTGGTTCCAGACAAAATGGCAGTTTGCCAGCCCAGGGTGCAGCAATTTTTAACATAACTTTGAAAAGTCAGAGCTTAATAAATTTCCGATGAATTGATGAAAAAAATTCTATGGTTTTCATTCACAACTATGCAGGAATACTAGGTACACCAAATTCCAACATAATCGGAGAATGTCAGTATTAGTCACAGAACAACCCTATATGGAAAAATTTGCTGTCTAAGTTAAACGGTAGGCCCTCCTATATCAGGCTAGATAAGCCAATACAAAGGTCAGTGGCATGCAAATGTATACCACCTTCATTAGGACCACGACTTGTAAATCACACTGAGGTTCACAACAAAGCTTCAGATGGAGGCCAGCATTATTTATACAGGTACATGATTCTCTCTGCCAACAGAGTTCAGACCATTCCTCACCTCCCAATAGCAGCAACTGGCACAGAGCCACTGTGAGGTCTCTCCAAAATCAGCACCCTATTGCACTCCTAGTTGGCTTGCCCTAAAGTTTTATTATTCCAAGGCTGATGCCACTGGTTTGTTTGTGGAGTTGCTGCACCAAACAGGTCGTCACTCTTGATGTTAAAAATAGTGCGTTCTTGATCAGCTTATTGTGTGCACCTATTATAAAGTGGCAGCTGATCATTACTCAGGTCCACAGACAGTGCTTCAATTCCCTCTGTTGCCTGGCACTGGTTTCACAGAAAAACATTGTACTGAGATCCAGAGTATTCCCTGCATTTTTTAGTCACCACCCCTTCAATAATTTAGCAACAGGAGATTCACTTGTTGTTTCCAATATATTTTGATCAAGATGGTGTTTGGCATCTTCCTAGTTTTTGCATAATTGTGCTGCTTTGCACTACACTTCACTGAAGACAAGCACTCAGGTTTGAATGAATGAGATGTTTTTATATCAGAAACCTCACTGTATCATTCTGCACATCTGAAAGGTAGCCAGTTATGAGAGTAGCCTGTAGTAAGTATATAAAACGGGAAGGCTTCAAGAACAGTTGGTTACCGATCCGCACGTCATCAAACTCATTATCTCCAGTGCAAAGCTTTTGCTGCGAGTATGTTTTGCGATGAATCAGACTCGTTTCTCAGAGTGGTGAGAAGATGAAAGCAAAATTGCGCGCTTACCTTTCAGTCTACTAAAATCTTTCAGTAAATTATTGATCGTTTCCTCGCTGTACATCGCAGGAGCCTCCGTAGCAGCTAATGCGACAGGTGAGCTTGGTATACCATCAGTACTCCGACAGCAAAACTGCAGATCCTGTTTATTC